>NW_008705439.1:323256-375217 GCF_000326865.2 Helobdella robusta | reverse complement strand
TATATATATATATATACACATAAAAATACATATATGTTCATTATATGTACATACATACATGCATGTATGTATATATTTACAAATGTTAATGTTTTTGTTACAGTTCAATTACTATCATCTGCATCATCATTGCCATCATTATCATAATTCCTATGGGCACTATTCAATCATCCAACCATCACGTCGTCATCATCACCTCTTCTCCAGCCAGGGTGTGTATATATAATTATCAAAGTTCGATGCCGATGACGATGACAACCTCTTACTGCTTTTATCAGTACTACATTTGTCGCCAGCGCGTGGCGATTTTTTCCTCTTATGCCGATTACTACTGTTACTAGCTGCCCGGTTAATAGCACCACGGCCATCTTCTTCATCATCATCTTCATCGTCGTCGTCATCGTATTTTTTCGGCGGCGAAGAGTTGAGCCATGACTTTTTAGGCAGTGGTGCTAAAAATGATGACGACGATGATGATGGCTGTGGTGTTAGTGGAAACGACGGTGATGGTGGTGGTTTCGGTAGTGATAACGATGATGACGCTGTAGTTTTACTGTTTTTATTCGTCATAAGGAGCGATGAAGATGTTGTAGCTGCTGCTGCTGCTGATGGTGGTAGCAAAAATAATGATGATGATGATGAGCACGACGATGATGATGATTCTTTCCGAGTCCGGCTTATCTTTTGATTGACAGTCTCTTTAACAATCTTTTTAATCGGCGCTGAAGTTCCGCTCTTTTTATTCATTTCTTTTCTCTTCATTTTCTTTTTCTTCACTCTATCCCCATCATCATCATCATTTCGATCATCATCATCATCATCGTGATCATCATCATCGTCGTCGTCGTTTACAATCTTTTTCTTAATGACGTCATCGTCATCCTTTTTACTTTTACTCTTATTTTTATGAATTTTCTTACGACAGTCTCTGTCGATACTATTGTTATTATTATTATTATTACTATTATTATCAGTAGTAGAAGAGGTATTATTATTGTTATTAATGTTTTTATTGTTACTATTCCTGTGTTTATTCCCTGCCAATACATTGGAAGCCCCTGTAAGAGCGAAACCAAATGAATTTAATTTATTTTTCTCCTTATTATTACTATTATTATTCTTCTGATTATTATTATTATTGTTTTTGTTGTTACGGTCCTTTTCCATGTTATCTTTTTTAACCAATTTATTATCATTAGTTCTTTTATTTCTAACTAAACTATCATCATTCCTCTCGTCTACGTCATCATCATCACCGACGTCATCATCGTCATCGTCATCATCGCTTCGTTTCTTTTTACTCTTTTTCTTCTTATGTTTTTCTGTCTTATTATTATTATTATTATTGCCTTTGCTTTTTTTAGAATTGCTCAAAACTTTCATAGTTCTATCGCTACTTTTATAACTATCTTTATCGATTTTATTATTGTTATTATTAGTGTTGTTGTCGTCATCATTATTTTTAGCGGAGCTCCTACATGTGCTCTGATTGGCTGAAAGAAGACATGATTGACATTCAAACTCCTCCTCCTCGCCGGGTAACTCATCCAGCCCCACACATTCCAAGTGGTACCATTGTTCGCAGAGGTCACACTGAACCCAGTTAACTTTGTCGCCTGTTTGTTTGTTTGTATGTTTGTTTGTATGTACGTTGGTTTGTATGTTGGTTTGTTTGTATGTATGTTGGTTTGTCTGTATGTTTGTTTCTGTGTTTGTTGTATGTGAGTGCTTATTTGTATGTATACGTTTGTAGGTGTACGTCCGTGTTTGTATGCCTGTATGTGTATGTTTATATGCTTGTATTTCAGCGCATCATCATCAGCATCATCGTCTTCAACATCATCATTAGCAGCAGCAGCCAACTAACCTGTAGGCTTCAAACAGCCAGTAAATGAGCAGTATTCCCAATTATTATTGGTAGAATTACTACCATTATTGCTATCAACAGTACTACTATTTTTATCACTCTTATTGTTATTTTTGTGATTATTTTGTCTCTTTTTGGTAGCTGCGACAGCAGCTTCACTTCCTTTAATAATGAATCCTTCAAAATTATCATCATCGTCGTCGTCGTCGTCGTCATGCTCATCATCGTCGTCATCATCATCGTCCTTCCTTTTCCTTCGTTTCTTCTTCTTAAATTTTCTTTTAGCATCTTTTTTGTTGGTCGACAATGAAGCTGCTGCTGCAGCTGCAGACGACGACGGTTTGGGAGATGCGAGTCGCGATGGCGACGGGAGGAATGACGATGACGTTGATGACGACGTGGGCGATTTCGTTGCTTGGCTCTCTCTTTGCCTCAACTTTTTCTTGCCACCTGCTAAATGTCAATCATCATCCTCACAATCACCTAATCACCAACATCGTCATCATCATTATCACCACAATAACAATCATCATCATTATCACCACAATAACAATCATCATCATTATCACCACAATAACAATCATCATCATCACTCTTGCCACCAATGCAACATACCTCCAGAAGCCTCTTTCTTCTTTAGAACGTTATCATTAGATTTAATCATCTTAGCCAGTTTTTTATTATTATTATTACCGAATTTTTTCATTTTACGTCTTGAAACATCATCGTCGTCGTCACCATCGTTATTTTTACTTTTATTATTTTTTCTTTTATTCTTCTTCTTCCTCTTCTTGCTGTAATCGTCATCGTCATCCTCATCGTCATCATCATCATCATCGTCCTTTCTGTAAACAACCTTGCTACTATCATCATCGTCATCGTCATCATCATCTGAATTACCATCATTCTTTAGAAGTTTCTTAAACCTTTCATTGCCAGCAGTTTTTTGGGTGTTGTTTGTTGTTGTTGTTGACGACGATGGTGACGTAACTTGTTTAACTAATTTTGATTGGATGTTCATTTTCTGCATTATTTTTTCCGACTTTTTCATTGGACGAGATGGCTGAGCTTGATTTGGCTTGAGATAATCACTGCTACTCCTATCAACATTATCACTGCTGGTGTCAATGGTCTTCTTTTCATCACTACCATCAACACCATTCCCATAGTCGTCATCGCTTCTGCTGTTTATTTTAACGTCGTCATCGTCGTCGTCTTCATCATCGGTGTATATATGCTTTTTGGATGGTTTCAATTTAGAAGTTTCTCGGCTTTGGGTCGTACCATTTGTTGGAGATACCTGGTTATTGAGTTTGTTTCTGTTTTGTTGTTGTCTGTCGCTGGCTACATCATCCTCACCACCACCACCATCATCGTCGTCGTCATCGGCAACGCCGTCACCATCGTTGTCGTTGTAATCTCCAGCAAGCTGCTGACGCTGCTGACGTTTCATGCTGTCGACGAGCTGTAACTTCCTCCTCTTATTATTTTCCTCATCGACTCTCCTCTTGAACTCATCCTCCTCCAGCTTTCTCTTCTTCAGTTCATCATCTTCTCTCTTTTTCTTCTCCTCCGCCAGTTTCTTCAGCCTATCAGCTTCTTCCTGCTTCTTCTTCCTCTCTTCCTCCATCTTGGCCTGCCTTCGTTGTTCTTCCTCTTTGCGAATTGATTCAGTCAGCTGGATGAATGGATGGATGGATTTATTTCTTGGAATGGCGACGACTCGATCGGTTGGAATTAACGAAGTTTTGTTTTATTCATTTAATAACTCTAATTCACTTGACAACGAATCGTTTGTTAATAGTGTTAAAAAGTTCTACAATCTGGAAGACTTTAATTATAGTAAAAAAGGTAATTTCTAATGATCTTGATGGTTCAAAATTAGATAAAACACCTTTCAAACTTATTCAGAGGTTAAATAATAAGCAAGGTAAGTTGCCAGGCTTAATTGAAATTATCAAATTTCGTGTTGCTAATAAAGTTGAACTGCCAAAACATGTTGCCATGAATACGGGAAAATTCCAGAACTAAGAATTGAACACTTCTTTAATTTATTTCAATTTAAACTTTAAAAAATAGAAAATAAATTGAAAGAAAAAATAATGATAGAGATAGCACAAACAGTTCACAGTTTAAAACCAAACAATCCTAGTGTTAGTTCAGCCTAACACAGGCTGTACGTTTAAATGTTCGACGAACGAAGTTAACAGCACCACAAAAGCTAAACAAACTTGTTGATAATAACGAAAATGCTACTAAATCATAGGCTAACACTTTTTTTACGTATTCTATAAGAAATACCTCTCTATATGTATTCTATTTCATCTTTCAAAATCTAATCACATGTGTCATTTCTACAAGTTGGCCAACATGTTTAATATAAAGCAATTACATATTTTGTCTTCCTTGGTTTTTATTTTAAAATTGTTAAAACTAAACTACTGCTATTCACTGTATAATCAACTTACATTATATCCTAATCCTAGTTTTAAAATTTTACGTAATAATAATGATTTTTATCGGCTGGGTGGCTTAGTGGAAGATTTTTTTTAAATATTCTTGGTAATATAACAATTATTACAATCGTAATATTCGTCATCATCATTCTCGTCCTCATTTTCATCACCCTCATCATCATCACCTTTAATAAAACCACACACAGCCAACCAACCAGCCACACACAGCCAACCAACCAGCCACACACAGCCAACCAACCAGCCACACACGACCAACCAACAACACACAGCCAACCACACACAGCCAACCACACACAGCCAACCAACCAGCCACACACAGTCAACCAACCAGCCACACACAGCCAACCACACACAACCACACACAGCCAACAAACCACGATCTTTTCGTAGCACGAGTATAGCAGCAGTCTCAACTGTATGACCTCCTCCGTCTCAACATTCAGGGCCGACATTTCGACCAGTAACTCGGTCAAGGTCGTCTGCGTGGCCATGCTAACGTCCAATGAGATGAGGCGAGGCCTGAAAATCGGGTCAGCCGTTATTCGGGTCATCTGATCGCTTATCCAATTGGTCGATATCCACGAGCCGTCTACCAATTAGATTTCAGGGTGGCAAAAAACAAATGTAATTGCTTTGATTGGATAAATGGTTGATTAACAAAATGAATTTAATATGCTCAAACGTCTGACTTCAAGTTTAGAAAAACAAGTGTACTAACCTTTCAAATCGGTAGATGGCATATCCAACAGACCTACAGCTACGACCAATTCTCTAGATGACAATACTTTCCTAGAAAGAGTTTTTTAAATTTTTTTTACCCAAAAACTCAAAACAGCCAACAACGACATCAAAAACAACACCCCTAGCAAAACCCACCTAGCTTTCTGCTGCCACTCATTCACGAGGTCAACCAGGTAGAGGAGGGCTCTGCCCTCAGGCATACAGACCCCACTCATGTTGTACCAGCCTGCCACGAGAGCCTTCAACTCATCATAGGTCGGCCTGTCAACCGAATCTTTGCATAGGTCACAGAGGTTGATTTTGGCGTTGTTTGGTGAAAAAGTGTTATTGGGATTGTTGTTTGGTGTTTGGAAAGTGTTGTTGTTGCTGTTGTTGTTAGTGGCTGTTGGTAGTGAAAGCGTAGGCGAGAAGAGCTTCATTGTCGGCTGGATCCCTGTTCGATTAGAGTTGTTGACATCTTGAGGAAATTATATGATGAAGATGATGATGATGATTGATGGTGGGAATGATAACAACAACACCACCACAATGATAGTTATGTTAATGATGATAAATGATACAACATCTTAATAATTATTTAAAATAATTAGACTAACAGGTTACTGCAAAAAAAAATTTTTCAACACCAAGCATGAATTTGTTTCAAAATGAAAATGATCAAATATTTATACAGTCAATAAAAAGCTACCTTGATTGGCTAGAGGGGACAGACCTCCACTTCCAAAACCCGGTGAGAAAGCTTTAGAAGGGCCTTGATTGGACCATTGAAACAACCCAGGATTACTATTGGTTGCTGAAAATGCACTGTTATTGGTTGGAGAAAATGCATTCAAAGACGGTGTAAAATTCTTATTAATCGGCATTATAGGTGCTAAAATGCTATTGGCTGTACCAAATATGTTAGATGGAGATGATTGGCTAGTCTGGAAAAGACCGCCTTGAATGTTATTGGTCGAAAATAAGCCAGAATTGCCCATGGGGAATGTACTAAATAGCTTATTGGTTGCCGGAAACGAAGGAGGACTCATGAAACTCATCTTATTGGTCGTGAAACTTGCAAACATAGATGATGACGAGGATGACGGCAATGAAGATGATTGGTTGCTGGTGTTGCTACTGTCCAATGGCGTCAATGTTGTTGTTGTTGCTGCTGTTGATGTTGTTGTTGGTCGTTCACTTGACTTGTTGCTAGAACCATGCTGCTGCTGCGATTGTTGTGGCAAACTACTGGCCAAAGTGGCGCAATCAGCTGTAACAAGTAAAAGATACTAAAGTAACTACCAATAAGTAACGTATTAAAGCACAACAAGACAGAAAGTACACAAAGCAAAATGCACCCACCACTAACCATAATAAATTATAGTACAGAGAACACAGCATCTAACATGTTCAGTTAAGTGTCGACCACACGAGCAATTGCCGCTACTAACGCTACCACCAACACCACTACCACCACTAGAGCTACTACTGCCGCTGCTGTTTGAAAGTGCATTGATGGCCTTACTACACTCGTATAACTTGTTCCTGATGTCGTTGCGAGCCGATACAAGTTTCGTGAAAGTCTTCTTGACAACCGACTGTAAGCTGTCCAACTGATGACGTCATTGGGTTCGAATAAATTAACATAATTATGCATGAAAATGTAAACAAGCAAAACATAAACACACACACACACACACACACATTCACACACACACAAAGTCTAAACAATCTAAAATAAATTAGAACCTCAAAACAAAGAAATGACAACTAACAGTGATACAAGTGAATGGGCATACAAATGTACCATCGTTGGAGAACTGGACCGCAGGACCTCTCCTACCTTGACCTGGGATGTTCTCGTTCAAATCCACTTTTACACCTAACTCCTTGAACCACGGCTAATATTATAACGACAACGATAATAACAATAACTACAACAACAACAATAATCTTAACAACTAGTAAAATAATCAAAATAACATTCAAAACAGTTTAAACAATCAAATGTTTAAGATCAACACAAATACGGAATTTTAGCTGAGAGAAAACTTCTAACCTGTAAAATGGACTTCCTAGACCCTTGAAAAAAAGCATTATAAACTTTTTGCTTCCACTGTGTCGCCATTTTTAAACGATTCTGTAGAGAATCCAAGATCTCAAAACGTACGGAAATTCCCATTCCCAACTCGATCAGCTGATCTAATTCATCCAAATGTAGACCGTGACCTCGGCTCTGAGTAGTTGATTGATTAATTAGGGTGGTCGATTAGTTGACTAATTGATCAATTGGTTGGTTGATTGACTGAATGATTGATAGATGAGTTTAATCAATAAACAAATGATTATTAATAATTAACTTTATCATTTCTAACAAAATTAATTATAAAAAATAATTAACTGTTTGAGTGAGAGCCAGGTCCTGCCATCTTTTGGCCTCCTTCATAAGTTCCTTGACCTTGACAAGCTGGTGGAGGTCAACGGAGGCAAGGGGTTCTGCCTCGTTGATGATCAACTCCAGCGTCTGTATAGTCGGCCTGCCATTGTTTAGATTAATATACATTAAATAAACTGATTATAAGATCGAAAGAGAGAGGAGAGAGAGAGAGAAAATAGAGTTTGCATCATTTGCACCATCAAGATGACACCATAAACCATCAAAATTTTCATCTTCTTCCTCATCGCCACCATCATTTTAACCTTCTTCAAAATTACCGCCATCATCTTAGCCATCATCATCATCATAATCACTGCAATCATCTTAATCATCATCATCATCATCATCATTACTAACCTGTCCCTAAGACACTGATCAGCTTTTCTTTCAACAGACTCAGCAACGACGACGAGCGATCTGACCTTGTTAATGGACGACTGGTAGAGGGGATGGAAGACCCCGGACGCCCCTGTTATGATCGTGTCGTTCAGCTTCTTCAGGGTGGGCAGGGTTAACTTGCTGTTGCTGCTGAAGAGGTTGTTGTATTCGTTCAGCCACTTTGCCTGCGCGAGGAGCTGTAGTAAAACATTTTAAACAATTCAATCTACTACTCTAACTCATCTTGACGCAATCCTTTTCAGTCCTCTTATCAATCAATCAACCATCCAACCGACCAACCAACCAACCAACCGATTAACCAACCAATCAACCGACCGACCGACCGACCAACAAACTGACCAGTTGTAATCTAGGGAGTTCTGGAAACTCAACATCGAGACTCAGTGCCCAATCCATAATTTCCTGCAACCTGCTCGGGATGGGCATAGAATCGCTGGACAGCATGCCGACGACCTCTCTCTGTAGCACCAGCACGTTATCCAGCAAATCCTATGATGAGATTTTTGCAGTTATTATACATTATTTTCAGTTATTTCACATCATAGCTGTAAAACTTTTAGAAGCAAAAAAGACACTGCATTCGATAAAATAGGTCAGCCAAAAATAGGTCAACCAATGAAAAGACAAATGAGACTGACCTGAATTAAACCAGCTTCTTTGAATGTGCATGGCAAATCCTTTGCTCTGTCACAAAATGCTTTCAATTCAAACAAATTCAACCGGCAAACAAACTGCTGTTGTTGTTGTTGTTGTTGCTGCAGAGGAGGAGGAAGATGGTGATGAGGAGGCGAATGTAGCTGCTGCTGTTGCTGCTGCTGCTGGTCCAATAACGAAGCTGCTAACAATCTCTGCTGCTGTTGTCTGGTTGTATAATTTAATATATAGGTAACGAATCTATCAGCTAATAAGAGCAGGGTTTTAAAAAACCCGTTATAACCATTTAATTTTTGGTTGGAAAGATGGTATAAACAAGTCACAACAACAACAACACAACAACGACAACAATCACAGTTGTTATTATTTTAACCCTAACTCTGACTGACCTGTTGCTGAGCTTCTTATTCATAAGTTCCCTGGCCATCTCGACCGAGCTCTCACACATGGTCATCTTTTCACGAAGTTTCGAAACCAGGTCATCTTGGGGTAGGTTCTCTGACGTCACTTCTGCCAGCAACTCTTTCAAGTATGAGATGTCTGCATTGTTCCATTATTAATATACATGTTTAGTAATGGTAAACGTTCATGCAGTATCTTTTTTAAAACAATCATAACCTGGTTTCTTCTGATTGGTAGAGAACAGAACCTCCCTGACCTTGGCCTTCCAATTGTCCAATGACATCGATCGAACTTTTAAATTTTCAACCAATTGCATGAGCTCGTCATTTGTGAACTTGTAACGAATGATGTGACTGGATGGCGGGCATGGACACTTCATGTCTGCTATTGGATCGTGCTCCAAACATATCAGACGTTCTGTGGCCATAAAATGATGATGATGATGATGATGACGATGGGGATTATGATGGTGATGATCATTACATTATGATGTTAATTATAACTATAAATAAAAATAAAATAGCTTCTTACATACAAATATTAATAATCATCCAGCCAACAAATCAGCCAGTCAACCACCAATCAGCCAGCCAAACAGTTACCAATGGACCGATCACGCATCAGGCAATCAACCAGCCAGCCAATGAAAACAACCGATGACCTGGGTCGAGTGGGCAATGGAGAGTTGACAGATAGCAGGTAGTTTTGCACACGTCGCACTGTTTGTCGTCGTCATTCTCGACCAGGTCGTAGTGGAAGCGTTCCGTTAATATTATGCCCTGGAGAAAGAATGAAAGAGAGAGAGTGAGAAAAAAAGAGAGAGAAAAAGAGAGAAAAAGAGAGGAAAAGAGGATGGAGATAGAAAAACAGAGATAATTAACACCCAAAATATTATCAAATCAGATGAATAAATATAGATAAGAAACTTAAACCAATCAACATATAACCAAGCGAACGATTGTTCTAAAGAAAAAAAAACTATCTTACAGCAAGCGCCATCTTGTGTCTAAGTTTTTTCTCGTTATCGACCACTATGATCAGATCATCGTGTACAACAGCGGCCATCTTCAAGTTTAGTGTCTTGGACTTTTCGGCCATCTCACAGAGGAGTTGGTTGTGGGAGAAGACACACTGTCTCTTGAACTTCCTGTAGTCTTCTATACATTCTCTGCCCATGTGTACCTGTGTTTGAGTGTGCGTGTGTGTGCGTGCATTTCGTGTACCGTCGTGTATATGTATGTGTATATGTATGTGCGTGTGATCTACCAATGTGTGTGTGTGTGTGTGTGTGTGTATCAGCGAATCAAACGAATGGATGAATAAATCAATCAATTATTCCTTCAAACCAACCAACCAACCAGCAACAAATCTTCACACAACACACACGCGCACACACACACACACGCACACACACAAACCCAGTCGGGAGGGCAGAAATTGACTGCCTCCGCGCAGTTGTAGCCCTGGTTGAACCCTGCATGGTACGACCTCGGAAAGGTTATCACGAACTCACCAGGGCACTGGTCTGTCCTGAAGACCTGGGGCACATTAACTAATGTTAACCAACCGTGGTGTAATGGTTCAGGTGTCTGGCACAAGTGTCGAAGTGACAGGGTTCGAATGCAAAGACATCCCTGCTTATTCATGAAACTACTGAGACGCACTAATAATAATTCTAAATAATTATTTAATTAATAATTTATTTTTATCAAATTATTAATTTTTAGTTATTAGTCAACTAATTAATTCGAAAATTTTAGAAAAGATCCTACAGGGACGCCATAATCCATAAGGATGTTGGGATTCAAGATGGTGGTCAGTTGGTGCAGGAGGTCAGGGGCGTCCTTGAAGAGTTCAGGGACTTCCTTCATCATGCATTCTTCCAGAAGCTCTGCGTGGGAGCCAGGAACCCCGTACCATGTTTTGGGCTCACCCCTTTGTGTGTGTGTGTGTGGGTATGTATGAATGTATGTTTGGATATGTATGTCTGTATTTATGTGTGCGTGTGTGTGTGTTAACGCGTGTGTATGGATGTATGTGGCGGATCAGACGAACCAATGCATATAATTGACAGAATAACTCCAATGGTCCTCAATATGCCACGAGAAACTGGAGAAGCACATCCCTATGTAAACCCAAGGTACCTTCAAAAATTTGTTCATACGTAGTACATACAAACACAAAAACATACATATACGAACGTACACACACGCACAAACAGACACGCACGCACGCACACACACAAGCAAACAACCTCACCATCATTCCAGATATATCAACAGAGACATGCTTAAGAACACTCATGTCCAGTATAGGCAGATTGTTGAGATTCCATCCTGATTTTATGTACTCCTAGCAATTTTCAACGTACAATTATTAATACTATAACACTACAACTATAATATGAACGCTACTACTGCCACTGCTAATACCACTACTGTGGCTACTACAAATACGACTATAGCTGCTAAAGTAACTACAACAACTACTACTATTACTATTGTTACTTATTATAGAAATTCAATCAATCAATCTTCGTTTTGCATCCAGATTGCGGTCAATGTTACTTATGATAGAAATTCAGTACTACAAAACAAAAGACTAGTACCAGTACCTAGTAAAACATAATAGTAGTAGTAGTTAGTAGTACAAAAGTTTAACCAGTAACCTCATCCCCAGAAAATCTATCTCTAGTTTTTTCAGTTGGGAAGCCACTCCCCTGCTCCCCTGAATGAATGTCGGCCCCGTACTCCACGCTCACATCCTCTTCCAAGCATTCCACTAATCTCCAGAACTCTTCTTCACAGGCTGAGTAAGGAACCAGCTGATGATGATGATGGGTGATGATGATGGGTGATGAGTTAGTAATAATGATGATGTCGTGAATGAAGCAGCTGATGATGAAGATGATGTACATTGGTTGAGATTATGAGAATGTAGTCAAAATGACAATGATGATGTCGTAAGTTACAAGGATTATTTAACATCACCACCACCACAATTCACTACCACAATCATCATCCTCCCCATCGACTGACATGTGCGGGCATATTGAAGTGATTTCTTTTAAAACCATCTGCCATGATGCCGAAACTCTCGAGGGAGTACTCGGTGGGTGACTGTTCGAAACCGTAAGCCTCCATCGGTCCAAGACATTCCTAAGTTATATTAAATAATAATTAATCACATCTCGAATGTGATGACAGGAACGACAGGACAACTCTGTCGGAGGTTGGGCCATAAACTTTAATAACTTAAAATTTGACAAAAGAACGAAGAAACTAACTAAAACAAATTATGATAGTGTAGTTAAAATTAGGCTGGAGAACATTTTTTTGCTTATAACCTCAATTTTTTGTGGATTTTCTACATAAAATGAAGTCTTTTCCAAAACAAAAACTGATTTTTACTTACTTACAAACAGCACTGCAGTTATATGAAGTTGTGGTTGTAAGATTTTTAATTGATTCTTAAAATATTTTTGATATTTTGCTACAAAAAAAACCTATTTTTAATAGAAATAAATTTGCCATATAAAAAAAAGTTGAACATCAGTTTGAGACAAACTTTGGCAATACACCTGGGGCACATCCAATCGCCGGGAGGTACTTTCTCTAGGGGGGGCATCAGACAGTAGGTGTGGTAGGCGTGGTCACACCCATCGCACAAGAGCATCAGAGGTTCGTCGTCACCACCATCACATACCTCACAGAAATATTGGTCTGCCTGCGGGTCATCAACAATATTAATTATAATTATAATAAATATAATTATTTAATTTAATTATTTAATAAATTATAATTATAATAAATATTATTACTGCAGTTATAATTTAAATTGTGAAATTATATTAAAGAAATAATTCATCTCCCTCAAATGTACCTTTGAGACGTATAGAGGGTCGTTCTTCATCAACATTTGGTCTTGCTCTGAAAAGAATAAGGTACATGAGCAACACTTTAAAATAAATTAAGCAATTGGATAAACAGAAAAAGAACTATAAACTACATGAATAAATGAATGAATGGAATGAATGAATGAATGAGTCAACCAGTCATCCAGTCAACCAGTCATCCAATCAACAATCAGCCAACAAACCAATCAGCCAATTCAATCATTTAACCGCAATATAAAAAAAAGTAAAAAAAATATTGAAAAAATTCAAAAGTCTGCCACCATTCTTTTGCTGCTTGATGACAATTTTAGTAGGCGCGTTTGTACTGGCCGACTCGTTGGCCTCGGTTTTTATCTTGGCTGGGACTGCTTCTTCTTTTCTGTAACATGGCTGAAAAATAAGAATAATAATAATAAATAATAATAATAATAATAATAATAATAATGATAATATTAACAAAGATTATAAATAGATGTACCAGTGTTGAGACCATCCTTCGCATCTTTTTTAATTTTCCGTTCGTCAACTTGGGTTCACTTTTAAAGTCGTACTGTCTCATTTCTTTGAACTTCTGTGAGATGGGGAGAAAATAGTAGAAAGAAAAAATATACTTTTTTGAATGTAGAATTCAATTGAAAAATTTATTTTTTTTTATCGTAAGCAAAGTTCCATCTAAAAATAAATTTCTAAATTTCCCCCTAAAAATCTGAAACAAACCTTAGCGTTTAGGGATTCTCCGGACAGAAATAGATCGTACGGATGTAAAATCTTCTCGTACTGCTGGCTGAGAATTAGCTCGCAGCCTCGACCTGGGGTATAGCCCATCAGTTGTGCCACTTTTATCCAGCCTTGGTCCTGTCGACAGACGTCAAAAAACCCGCCATTGCGTTTTACTATCTGTTGGTTGGTGTAGACAAATTGGAAAATAAGTTAAGTTAACCATTGAGACAAATAGACCATAATTATCAAAATAAAAATATTATGAATAATATATAATATTAATAAATAATATTAATAAAAATAAATTATATCTAAGAATAATTAAAAAAATAATTAAGGAAAAAAAAGTTGCCTTTTGTAACGAATAAAGATCAATAAACTTTCCATCCATCATTGGTAGTTTCAGTTTTATGCCCTAGATAAATATATTATTTAATTAATTACTCTAATTTAAAAATAACTAATTATTAAAAAAATTAATTTAATAATAATATTAACAATAGTTATTTTACAAAAAAAATAATGTTAATTCTTAACCTGTAATGTCCAGAATTTAGTCAGCAAGTGAATAAAATTCAGTTTAACTCTAGATAATGCCTGATAGAAAATAATGGTGATAAAATTTAGAACATTAATAATTAATAATAATTAATATTAATTATTTAACTCAATTTATATTTAATCATAAATAAGAATTATTGTGATATGAAGAAACGAGTAAGTACCTCAAGTTCATTGAGTTTTTGTATTCTTGGTGTGAACCTGAATGTGTCAACATCAACAGCAAATGGTGGTTGCCATGACTACAATGAGGATGATTTTGAAACATCATTTTTAGTTTATTTTATTTTTTATTTTATTATTCACATCATTACATTATTATTATTATATTAATGAAATAATAGAAATAAAGTTTATAAAATGTCAAGTAACATTTATTTTTATCTATTTTATATCTTATTACAATTTACTGAATGAATTACCAACACTTCAATGCAGTGTGGCATGCAATTAAATTTTTGTCACAATTTCAATTTTAATTTGATGAAAATTTTATTTTTTTGGAGTGATTTTTTTTACAAAATAATACAAAAATATTAATTAATTCAGCAAGGGATAAAGAACAAACCAAAAAAAACGAATGCACATCAAACCAATAACCAAACACCAAACAAACAAATAAATGAATGAAAAGTTAAATGAATGAACAAACAAATGAATAAACAAATGAATGAAAACGGCGGACCAACTAACCGGTGGTGGCCGAATTTTGCAGACACCATACTTTTCACCAATTGGGCGAATTTTATCAATATACGCTAGAGGGTCACAAAAATCCTCCCATGACGGTTCGAACACCGGAGCTTCCGGAGGCGGAATAAACTTCTTTTTTACTCCTTGCATGGTTTAAACGCAAAAAAAATGATGCAATTATCGTTTATTTAGCGAGTTTTAGTTAACAAAAGATATTCGCCATGTTTGTTTTTAAATGGACTGATAAATAAATAAATACAAAGAAAAAATTGTTTTAAATTCAAAATTATTGATAGATGCAAATGAAAGGTCTTTTGGATGAAAAGGTTTCATGTGGTGATATTCAACAAGTGACACAAGGACTTCACGAATGTATTTTGTTGTTGACCGCAATCTCTTTCCAGTAGTTGTCAGATTTTTCATTCTTTTTTTCCGTATGATGTACATCTACCAAAAACATTGTGGTATTTTAAATTTTGTTTTATCTTTGTAATCATTTCACATTTTAAAGTCTCTATTATCGTTACTCACCAGTTTTGATTTGATCGGTTGTCCGCAGATTAAAATTAAAAAATTTAACTCGACGTCGTCTCTATAAAACTCAAATTTGATAAGAAATGGTGATTTTCAATTTTTTCAGTGTTTTTTCTTAAATTTGATTAAATAACTAAAATGAAATTAGATTAAAAAAAATGAACTCAGTGAACTGCACATGTGGATTTTTGTAATTAATTTATTTTTAATTTAATTAAATAATACATTGTTAAATAAAATAAATAATGAACAATTAAAATGAATACAATTTTAAATTTGTAATTGTTTTTTTCATCTGCAGTTTAAAAGACAGAGAAGGGAGATGCGAGAATTTATTTACAGGAGGAGCATTGAAGATAGGGATAACACACTTCTCGAGAAGAAAAAATTAGTGAAAGAATCTGTTGATGGTGCATTATTTTTATATTTTTTATCTTTGTTATTTTTGTTTTTTATTTTTTTTTTGTTTTTGATGTTGTTGTTCATATAATCATGTCATTTTTGCCATTATTGTTTATGAGTTAATCAGTTTATTGTAATATTAGTGATATAATTGTCTTCTTTAACATATTTTTCAAAAGTAAACATATATTTCAAAACTATAATTTCAGAATCTAAACCCATCCCCACGAACTTGAGAAAGGAGGCCATAGATGTTTTTAAGAGTCTGGATTGGGAAGACGAAGGCGGCGAAGGTGAATAATTTTTTAAAATTATTTTTTAAATTATATTTCGATAATTTGTTTTATATTTAATAATAATAATCATCGTTATTTATTAATATTTAATTAATTAATTTTTGTTTGAGGTGTAACAACACAAGAAGATAACGAGTATAAATGGGCTGGAGTTGCCGACCCCAAAATTATTGTCACCACGTCAAGGGACCCTGGATCCAGGCTGAAGCAGTTTGCAAAAGTATGTTGTCTTCCCCCCCCCCCTCTCTCTCTCTTTCTCTCTCTCTCTCTCTCTATCTATCTATCTATTCTTTCTTTCTCTGCCTATTTATTTCATTTTTTTTTCAAATAATTTTGGAAGTACATTTTTTATTTGTTGAATGACTTCACACACATTATACTCATTTATATTGTAATCATCATCTTTTCACTCACCTTTACCACCATCAAGGTCATCATCATTGTCTTGCCTATTGGCATCACATTCATCAACAAAATCATCGACGCTAACGTCTGCCTAATTTCAGGAAATCAGGTTGATGTTTCCAAACTCAAAGAGAATAAACAGAGGAAACCATGACATGAAGACTTTGATGGCTGCATTGCGGGCCAATGATTACTCTGATTTGATTATTCTCTCTGAAACAAGGGGCAGTCCTGGTGAATGTTTTTTTACTTTCTTTCCATTCTTTCTGGTTTTTTTTTTAATAATTTTTTTTCTGATTTTTTGGACATGATTTCTATAGAATAATTAGTTAATTAATTAATAACTGTAACGACAAACAATGATAATTTAGACATGATTTCTAGTAATTAATTGATTAATAACTATAACGACCAATTAAAAATGATATCTATTAACTAATTAATTAATTAACAACTGTAACGACAAACAAAAACAACGCCACAACAACCGCACGCAGACCAAATGATCGTCTGCCACCTGCCGTACGGACCTACGGCCTACTTCAACCTCTCAAACGTCGTCATGAGGCACGATATCCCTGATGTTGGGAAGATGTCCGAGGAGTACCCACTGCTTATGTTCGATAGCATCACTTCTAACTTGGGGGAAAGGGTGGGTAGCTGTTGTTTTAACAAGTAGTTTCTACAACATTAGAGAGAGAGCGAGAGAAAGGGAGAGAGAGAAAGCTGAGAGAGAGAGAGAGAGAAAGCTGAGAGAGAGAGAAAGAGAGAGAAAGCTGAGAGGGAGAGAAAGAGAGAGAGAGAGAGAGAAAGCTGAGAGAGAGAGAAAGAGAGAAAGCTGAGAGAGAGAGAGAGAGAGAGAAAGCTGAGAGAGAGAGAGAGGAAGCTGAGAGAGAGAAAGAGAGAAAGCTGAGAGAGAGAGAAAGAGAGAAAGCTGAGAGAGAGAGAAAGCTGAGAGAGAGAGAGAGAGCTGAGAGAGAAAGCTGAGAGAGAGAGAAAGCTGAGAGAGAGAGAGAGAGAAAGCTGAGAGAGAGAGAAAGCTGAGAGAGAAAGCTGAGAGAGAGAGAGAGAGAAAGCTGAGAGAGAGAGAGAGAGAGAGAGAAAGCTGAGAGAGAAAGCTGAGAGAGAGAGAGAGAGAGAGAGAGAGAAAGCTGAGAGAGAGAGAGAGAGAGAGAGAGAGAGAGAAAGCTGAGAGAGAGAGACAGAGAGAAAGCTGAGAGAGAGAGACAGAGAGAAAGCTGAGAGAGAAAGCTGAGAGAGAAAGCTGAGAGAGAGAGAGAGAAAGCTGAGAGAGAGGACACTGGAGAGATAGTTTACAGGAAAAAGAGTGAGAATGAAAGAGAATGATTGAGTGTGAAAGAATGGAAGAGAGAGAGTAAGAGTTTATTTTTGAAGATTAATTGACGAAAGAGGTAGGTGGAATATTGCATTCAATTTATATATTGAATATTAAAAATTATTTTTAAAAAATTATCATGCGATAATAATAATTATAATAATTTAATGAACCACCAAAGGTGAAGGACATATTGAGGTATCTATTTCCGGTTGCAAAGGACGATAGCAAGAGAATTATAAGTTTCACCTCGCTAGATGGCACCTACATCTCATTTAGGTTTTTTCTCCCATATGTCTTAAACATACCCATACCTCTTACCTTTGAATATTATGAAATTTTCAACAAACAAATAAATATTTTATCAATTTATCTTTGAATTTAATCTTTAATTCTAATATTTTTTTCTCTTCAAGACACCACATCAGCAAGAAAGTTGATAAGAAGTTCAGCATCTCTGAAATAGGACCAAGATTTGAAATGAAACGTATGTGTTTCTCTCTCTCTCTCTCTCTGTGTGTGTGTGTTTGTGTGTGTGTTTTACTTTATTGTTACTTTTCTACATTCAATAGATTAGTTTATTACGAGTTTGTTTACTACGTAATAATAATTTTAAATTGAACTTTTTTATTGTGCAGTGTACAAAATAATCAGGGGGACAGTGGATGTAGAAGATTCCTGCGACGTAGAGTACCAACTAAGTACTTATATGAGGACTGCCAAGTTCAAAGTACCGTTGTGGAAGAAATAAGCTGTCGCAAGTACAGTTCTGGCCGAAATAAATCGATTAAAACTGTACACATGTTTTAGTTTTCTTTTTCAGACACCGTTTTTGACCCTTCATTCATTCACTTTAATTCATTCGTTCATTCATTCATCCAGTGTATACATTTTCTTGTATATATATGTATCTTTCGTTGTTTTGTTTATTTTGAAGAATTAATACAAAACTTAATTAACGGAAAGGTTCTCGTTGAATTAATTAAATAATTAATTAAATTATGACGACCTACGATGTGATAGTACAGTATTCTTTTAACTCCCTCCTCAGTACAACACGACACAATGATTAAAAGGCAGAATTCATTGCAAAAACAAACAGAAGTAACCGAACAATAAATTTTTATCACACGACATACCATCACGTTGCAAAAGTTGTTGCCCTGGGTCACTCATTTGAAATGGTGCATCCATCTCGCTGCAGCCAGGGTAGGGTCGGGCACGTACAGATCCGTGTTCCTCTTGCCCAGTAGCCAGTGGGTCGTCATAATCCCCTTGCCCTATTGGTTAAATTTTATTAAATGTTGGTCATGCTGTTGTTTTTTAGATGAAACTGTTCGTATAGTCGCTAGGTTTGCAATGATTATGCTATTCAGAATGTCAAGGTCGGATACAAATATTTTGCCCAACTGACCTTGACCTCAATTTTCCCCCTCTCCATGGTGTCAAATTCGTTGGTGGCCTGGAGGAGTTTGTTGGTCGTGTCACTCATGTGTATTCTCAATGCTGATTGGTTGAAAATATTTGAACTAATCTGCATACCTTTTTCTTATTGGTTGGTTTTATTTAAACAATTGATTAAACGGCCAATCACGTTCGTCCTACCGTATCCACTTGTTTGCATTCTTGACGCCGTGTTCACGCTGTCGCCATAGATGCAGTATTGGGGCAAACTCGTCCCGAGAATTCCCGCCACTACGGGACCTTTAAGGAAAAAAGAGATGTCCCATTATCGTTAGAGATGTCACATATCGTTAAAATTGTTCAATCCGATACGTACCGGAATGAAGACCGATTCTCAGTTGTAGAACGTTATTGTTTGTACCCGGTATTTCGAATTTGTTTATCGTCGTGAACATGTCCAGTGCCATTGTGGCGATTTCAGATGCGTGGTGTCTGATCTTTTTGGGAACGCCACTGGCCACCATGTAAACGTCCTTTGTCGTTTCGCACTGGTTGCGAATTAGAGATTAGACAGAATTTAATCGGTAATTTTCAAATGAATCGTGACTCGTGCACTTGGAAATAACGTCTCGTCTAAAAAAAAAATTCACTCCAATATAATCTATAAGACACGTGGCCCAACCTTATATAGGTCATATTTATCCGTAACTAGGTCAAAATGGCGGAAAACGTTGTTGAGAAAGTCAACGATGAAAGCTGGACTCCCAGTCTGGCAGATGATGTCGAAACCGACAATGTCCGAAAAGTAGATTGTCGCCTCTTCGAATTCTTGCGGGTGAACTGTCTTGTTCTTCAACATTGCACGTGCTATCCCGCTGTTTGTGTGCGTGTGTGTGTATGCGTATGTATGTGTGTGCGTGTGTGTGTGTACGTATGTTTGTTTGTGTGTGTGTATGTGTGTGTGTCCGTGCATACAACATAGCAGAATATAATATAAGAATAAATATAACAACTCGATGCGAACATAAATACAATAAAATGCTAGGCAACAACTTTTCTTTTACCTCCAAAAAAAATTATAATAGAGATTCATGATTATAAATAAATATAACAAAATATAATTAAATTAGATGATTAAATATTCATAATTTATTATTTCAACTGACACAGGCAGAATGTTGAATATCCAGGCTTCGACTTCAGCTTTTTTTTGTTTCAACTCCTCTGTCCTCCTACTCACCAATATCTGTAGCTTCTCGTTCAATTTCTCCAGCTTTTCCAGTGTCACGTCCATTATGTGGACGGTTCTGCGTGCGTGTATGTGTGCGTGTGTGTATTACTATGATAGTCTGTGTGTGTGTGTGTGTGCGTGTGTGTGCGTGTGTGTGTGTGTGAAAGAAAGAGAAGAATAACAAACACAACACCAACCAACCGCACCCAACGAACGAAAACAACGACAAACTTTCCCTTGAGCATTTTTTTGAAATCAAAATTGATGCTGGCGAACGTGGCTCTGCGGTCCGGCTGCTGCCTCAGGCACTTCTTCATCAGCTCCAACCACTCGTCCGAGCAGAGGTTCTCAGGGATGAGGGGGCGTATGGGGTGGCGCATGGTCGTCAGCATCACCTGGCGGAGAATTTCTGCGCGTGTTTTTGGTTTTGTTAGTTTTTGATGTTGATGTTGCTGTTTGAATGTCATTTGCATTGGCGTTAGCCGAAATTGATTAAAAAATAACAATAACCACAGCAACATTAATAATAATCAGAAAAAGAAGAAGAAGAAGAGCAAGAGCAGACGTGAAATAGGTTTATTTTGGCGCTCGATAGCGTACGGCACGTCCCACATGATGACTTCCTGCATGATTATCCCAAACGCGTACACGTCCCCCTCCGGACTGCCCTGCTCCGATAAAAAATTCCCTTTACTAATTTGAAGTAACTCCGGGGCCAGGTAGAGGGCATCTGCCACTGAAAAGTGTTTGTAATGTAAATCATTTTTTATATTGCTATTGAAATTTTCTCTCATTTTTACTCTCACTCTTCTCTCTCTCTCTTTCAAGTTAAAGATTTATTCAATAAAACGAATTAACATTATTACTTCCACCAACTCTTTTTTCTCTATCCTTCTATCTATCTCTTTCTCTCTATGGATGTGTAAACATTCCATTAGACAATAACAACAAAGGTTAAAAGGTTAACCAGAGGCGTGGCCAAAAAAAGGAACCCTATGCCGCTCACAAGAAATTTTTATTGACAGTTATGTTGATTTTTAAAGCATTGGGCCTCTGGCACTTCCCTGATACCACTAACGTCAAAAATTTAACTCACCATTCTTGTAAACCTTGCTGACTTTTTCAACGTGTAGCTGATGGACGCCATAGTCGGTTATCTTGCAGGTCCACCTTGCAATAAAATGGCGGGAAAGCAATTATATAATTTATATTTTTTAAATAAATGATAATTATAATTAATACTATTACCTTACTACTTATTCGGTAATGTTATATAATATGCCTCAATCAAGAGAATATATGACATGCATTTTATACAGATGGCCAATGATGATAATGATAATATACTTAGCTAATTTATTTACTAATTAATTATTTGACTAATTAATTAATCAAATATAATTAAGTAATTATGTAGTTTACATTTTATTATTTTTACAATGAGAACGAGTAAGATGCGATAAACCTGTTGTCAATGACGCAATTCTTGCTGCTGAGATGTCCGTGGATCTTGAGGAGAGACCTATGCAAATAGTCCATACCCTGGCAACAACAACATCATCAACAACAACAACAACAACAATAATAATAATAATTGTAATAATAATAATAAAAATTGTAATAATAACACTAGTTATGTCTAGAACAAGGGAAAGTTTGTTGTCGTAATTCGGCCTTATCTTCTGCTCTCTTATTAGGTCGGTGAGGCTGCCGAACTTGTTGTACAGGTACATTAGACAGCTGTTAGGCAGGTCTAGGCAGACGCCGAGAAATAAATTTAGATTCTGGTGTCTTATGTTGGCCATCTGGTGAGATTTTTATGGCATTTTTTGGAGTTTGTGGTTGTTTCGGTTTTGGTTGTTTAGGGCGCTGTCGTAGACATCGTTTGGTCTACATGCGAATAGGTTTTTAATGGAATTTTAAAATAAAATTGGTTAATTTGTATAAATTTTGTTTTAATTTTAATTGATGTAATGAAATGACACTTGTTTCAGTTCGTCCAGAAATCTACCATTCTTAAAATTGATCCGCTTTATATTAGAGTTTATCCTTAAAATCGAACAAACTTGAGCCTAGAAAAAATACGTAATGTATCTTCTGTATGTGTGTTTGTGTGCGTGCGTGTGCGAGGGAATTTGCTCGTATGTATGTATGCATCCAAACTAAAACTAAGAGGAACCTTATATATACCGACTTCTGTATAAAAGTCGGACCGGCTTAACTTTCTATTCGGCTCCCGAATAAAATCGGTCGATTCGTGCCATATCGATTCTTGCATGAGAACGTTGTAGTTGCTGAACTGTCGGTGATGATGGTAATGATAAAATTTGTGTCAATCATTCGTTCGTTCATTCATTCATTCATTCGTTCATTCATTCGTTCATTCATTCGTTCATTCATTCATTCGTTCATTCATTCATTCGTTCATTCATTCACTTCATCCTTGTCCGGCGTTTCAATTTCGCTCCACCTGATCCTGAAGCCCTCGTCCCTGATGACGTTACTGCTCCTGCTAGCGCCCTTGCTATAAATAACATCAATAATAATAATAATAATAATAATAATAATGACAATAATAACAACAATAATAACCACCTCTTATTAAAACTCCAGACATTGTAAGCCATTATGAAGGTTAAGGTGGCGATGTATATGACGAAATGTGTGAGTGACTTGTTATGAACCACTGTTAATAACAATAATTATAATAATTATTATTATTATTGTTTTTAATATCATTATTTTTATTATCATTAGAATAGAATAATTATAACAAGCAAAATGTATAAGTTGAAACGTTAAATAAAATTTTTCTTTGCCATGAGAAACTACGTACGTAAAAACACAACCAGACTCTGCCTGGTGGTGCTGTAAGACTTCTGGTCGGCCCAGCCCACAATACTTTCTAACTCTCCACTGGGGGCTACAATGTACCCCCCTGGCCACCGAAATATTCCTGGCTGTAGGAAGAGTTCATTTGGTTTGGTGTTGTTTAAGACGACGTTGTGAAGGTTTTTCCATGGGATTTTGATGTCGCAATTTGGGCAGTTTTTGAAGATTTCCTCCTCGCTGTTCAGGTAATCCATCTCGAAATTTGGATAGTCCCAGCTGGATTCGTTTACGGAATGCTCGTCTAACAAATATTCAGCATCCGAGTCGTTAGTCGAGATTGTGTGGTTCGTTCCCCAGGAGTCGTATCGTCGGTGTCGATTTTTTACATGTCGTTGGGAGGATCTTCTAAAAATACGCCTTGCTTCAGCTGTCGAGAACTCAGGCGAATTTTTCACATAATCGATTGGTTCGTAAATATTGGGATCTATCTCGGTTAGGGTACTTATCCGAACGATGAAGTCATGCAGCCGATCGTTACTCAGGTGTTTCGCAAAGTAACTCAGCCTCACTAAGCCTCTGGTGTCGGCAAACATTTCGTGGTAAGTCTGATCGTTGATCTCGTATATGACCTTCAACTGACCTTGCTGAATAATTTCGACGGCAAGGTCAACAAATCTCATGTTGATCCGGATCCATTCCTTCCTTAAAGGGTTCCAAAATTTTTCGCGGTGAACCTTGAATGCACCACTGGCGTACTTGAAGAAATATCCGCGCGAGGCAGATATGCTACTGGGAACTTTGTAAAAATTATTATTAATAATTTCTTAATAATTCTCCATCATAATTATTAATATATCTGAAAACATATAATTAGTGTAGCTTTGAATAATATTTAAAATTATTCTCGTAACAGCTTACGACTAAAGTCAGTGGGCAGTTCGTAAATGAATTTATCGATGGCCCTATAGTCCCATATTACATGGCTCTTGTTGTCGCTATGAGTGTGGTGGATGGCTTGCATGAGGATGTAGATTCCGTCAAAGACCAGAGCCGTGTTGATATCGAGGTTGTACTGGGTAGTGATGTGAGTTACGTCACTCAATTATTCAATTAGTGGTTCAATTAATTAGTGAATCTTTTGACTAATCTGATAATTGCCAGCTAAGATAAGTAGGCCAATAAAAAATAATCTACACCGGACTATAATTAACATTTTTACTTGTATAAACTAAATTAAAAATTATTATAAATTATTATTTAAATAAAATAAAATCACATTAATTAATAGTTGATCAATTAATTAATTGCTTAATTAAGTAATTAATTAACTGCCAATTTACACTTAATTCATAAAAGGTGCCGTGTTTCGCGTTATATTGGTCTCTAAATAGCCTCAACTTTTCGTCGAAATTGAACCAGGTGGTCTTAAGGGGTCGGTTTATGTTCACAGTCAGGAGACCCTCCAACGACTTCTTAGTTTCCGCCACATCTCCAGGGTCTGATTCCTTAAAATGAGCTTCCGGGTTCACTAATCGTTCACATTTTTGACGTGTTTTTATTAAATTTTTAAATAAAAAAGGAGTGATTGGACGTAGAAAATTATTATATAATACTGATGATACTACAATTGATGATGATGTTGTTATCATTATCATTATTATTATTATTATCATTTTTTAGCGCAGTAACAACAATAAAAAAAGATGATTGTGGTATCATCATTCTTAATCATAGCAGTAACACTACGACAATTACTACTACTACTAAAACACCACGGCAAGATCATGCTACTACTAACTTTTTTATAACTACTATTATTGATACTATTATTGATATTAGTTACGATAATAATTATTTATAATAATAATAAATAAAAATATTATTATAAATGTTATTACCATTAGTGAAGGCATAGGTAATAAAGGCATAACGTATATAAAAGCCGTAGTCAAACATGCCAAGCTTCTTGGCCGCTCTCATGACTTGCACCACACCACAGTCGGGCATTACAAGTATAAATACTTAGAATATTATTAATTATTACTATTAATTATGGCATAATTATAAATTATATTATCTATAATTATCAATAATCTGACAAAATTATGCAAAAAAGTAGAAATATCTAACACCTCAAACATCAAGTAATGTTAAAAGCCAACAAACAACCAATCAGCTAAATCCAACCAACCAACCAACCAACCATTGGCGTTAAACTTGGAAAACTTGAGAAACTCAAGGGCAGCTTCAAAGAGGTCCCACCTCCCATGCACATAAAACTCCTCCCTGATTTTCATCAGCGAGTCCTTCGTTGATGTGCACACGGGCAGACTAAAACTGTCAACCAAATGTAGACCGTTTTCTGTGTTATAGAGTAATCGTAACTTTTCAAATTTCTTTTTAATGATATTCGAGGCGAGAACACTCGTGGAGTCGGTTGAAGAGAATAGAATAACTTTCTTCCAAGCAGGGTGCTGCTTCAGTAGGAGAAAAATCGACTCGATAAAACTCTCATCTCTACCGCCGATTCGGTGAATGTTCTGCATCAGATTGGCGTGTATCGAGTAGCCCGGGTTCCGACAACCGATCGATATTATAGGAATATTTTTACCTTCCGTTGCATAGAACTTTCCCAACGTGTAACATGTATTGTCATTCATTATACCGACGATAAAAGGCATATCCTAGTAGTGGAATCAAATTTCATTCAAATTAATAACAAAGGTTACTCAATTAATTGATTAACTGATTAAATAATGAAATGTTTTACATATTCTCCATCAGAATCAGAAGTCCAACTGATTAAATTGCGCAAAGTAACCGACGGATTGACATCTTCATTTATAATTTTAATATTATTCAAGCCAAAATGAACTGCTTTAGATCCTTTCACGTCAATCAAACATTCCTCAAGGGCCCTTGTTGCGGCCATAAGGGCTGCCATGGTTATTTCATCCTTGCTCAACCTTACGCTCATTGGAACCCTGTCGACAGGCATGACGACCGCAATTCTCAGAGACTTTTTGTAATCTGATTCCACAATGTCATCGCTCACAAGACAGGCACTTATTTGACGTAAAACGCATGTCAAAGTTAGAATTAGCAACTTTATTTTGAGTTTTGAATTCATATTTTCCGATTTGTAACCATGCGATTATTGACTGTTTATGTTTAAAAAAAAACATAGTAAACAAGAATTTTTTAGCGTTTTTTATTATAAACAAATCAAAGTATTTTAAACACAAACTCACAGTCAATACGTTTCAATTTCGAAAAAAATCAACTATAAATTTACAAAACCAAACCGAATATCTATATCCCAAAATCGAATTCCACGAATTCGAATCCAAATTAGCACTGGAAAAACATTTATCAATTTCATTAACACAAACTAACTCTAATCTCTTCAATAAACTCTGATTTTTAACCATAATTTTACCAGAAAATATATCATTTAATATAAACCGTCTGCTAGGCGAAGCGTTCACATCCGCATTTATATAGTGTCTTAATTTAATAAAACTTTTGCTTAAATTTACTCTAGATTTATATTCTATGTTTAAATTTTCGGCGCGAATTTTTAAAAACTCTTTCATCTGGTCGTTACTGGCTAAGATGTATATTAAGCAGGAGAGTATAAATTTTCTGAAATTATGGGAAAAACAAATAAATTTTAATTTTTCATTCTAATAGATAGATAATATAACTACTTATTTAGATAAATAAATTAATTAGTTAAAAAAAAATAAAATAGTGAAAACAAACATACTTATGATACCACATAGATTCGTGAAAACCATTGTAAAACTCCAGATTACTATTTACCGTTTGTAATTCATCCAGTAGTAAAGTGACGACGTAATCTGTAGAAAGATCAATACTACTAGTAGTAGCAGCAGCAGCAGCAGCTGTAGTAGCAGCAGCAGCAGCACTAGCAGTAGTAATAATATTAGAATTATTAGTAGCGTTATTTGTAGCTATCATAGTAGATAAATTGGTTTCAACAGCAGTAGTATTATTATAAGAAGTAGTATCTGTACTACCACAATTTTGAGTAGTAGTTTTAGTAGTGATAGCCACAGCAGCCGCAAAAGCAGCAGCAGCAGTAGTAGTAGTATCATCAATAATGGTACTCTTCATAAGTAAGATCACAACGTAGTGGTAATGGTGATAGAATGAGTAATCAGAGATGTGATGTAACGTTTCTTCATCATGCCTATATAGCTCATTCAGCAACACCTATGAAATACATTTTTTTTACTATTTTTAATTAAAAAAATTACTTAAATAATAATTTTCATCAAACTTTTTTCAAGTCACAGCTCAGTTCCTTAAGAGTCCATATTCTATGTGACCAACAGCAGTAATTGTTTTTATATTTCTTGGCAACTATCGAACAAAGATCTAATTCACTCTTTAGTAAGTTACATTTTATACAGGGTTTTTTATTATTATAACAATAATTACTATCGTTGTTGTTGTTATTATTATTGTTGTTGTTGTTAGAACATTCTGATAGATTTAGAACTGTTAGGTAATCTTGAAGAATGAACCTCCTATGGTGAAATGTTTCAGGGCTTTTGGGATGTTTACACAGAACTAATTTACTAAATTTCAATTCTTCTTCGTGATTTAGTTGGCTTTTTTTAAGCATTGACTTCCTGTTAAAATTATTATTATTCTATTCTATTTTATTTATTTATTTATATTTGTATTAAATATTAAAATAATAGTAACTTCTTTTACAGTTAATTTATAAAGAGTTAAATGTAAATAATAACCATAGAATAAATAAATAATTTAAAGTTAATTTTTTTAATAACTATTAATACCCATCAAATAATTAAAATTTAAAATGTGTATTATCTAATATTTTTTTCCATAAAAAAAGTAAATTTAAATTGAAACAACCTAAAATTCCAGGCAGATGAGTGATCATATACGAACATCACCAGACATCTAGTTATATCTAGCAGCAGTGATGTTTCTTGATAATTTTTTCATGAAATAATTTTAATTGGGTTTTAATTTAATTAACAATTAAAATAGAAGTAAATATTAAAATAAAAAACATATACTGTCTTTTTTATTAATTAATATTAATAAAACATACCCAGACAACTTTTTTGGTAACCTTTCATTTTCAGCTGACCAACAATATCATTGAAAGTAAAGTTGGCAAAACAAGTTAACATCTTTGCAGCAGACGGATCGATGGCCATCTTGTTTTTCTCCGCCATAAAATGTCCACCAAAATGACCACTGGGTTCATCTTGTGATGCAGCTGCTCTTGGTGTGAGAGGAATGATGTCATACTCATCACTTAAGTTAAAAAAAAGAATCAACAGATGGTTTTGAATTTGAGAAATGAATACAGTTGTGTTAATTAATTAAATTAGCAAATTATTCCTATACTAACTATATTACTATAGTAATAAATAGAACCATTAGCATTAGTTTTAGTAGCCATGGCATTAGTATTAGTTAGTAGTCATTATATTATAAGAACATAAATAATAAAATTAATTATAAAATGATGTTAGTTTAGTAATTAGTTAATTTAATAATGTTAACTAAATTAATATTAAATTATTTAAAATAAAATAATAAAAGAAAATCATTTAAAATTTATGATTTTCATAAAATTTAACGGACATAGATATAAAAATAGCAAAATCTTAAACTAACATATCGTTGTTTTCGTTCAACAAGCGTATAAATTCACTAAAAAGTTTTTCCGGATTTGGACTTAAATTTATTATTAGCGCCGTCATTTAAAAGTTTACTTTTAGCATCATTGAAGGTTAAAAGCTAATTCGATTTAAATATGTTTGTCGAAATTTCGTGCGTGAGAAGACTATAAACTTGGATTAGGAAGAAATTTAATTTACCGGTAAAATTCGTGTTTTTGAAATAATGTAATTATTAATAATTGATGTTTATTTCATCTATTTTTCAATGTTTAATTGAATTTTTGTGTAAAAATTATGGTTTTCTCTAATTCTCATCTTTATATTTGTCAATTTTTATGGCACGTTATCAATATAATAATAATATAGTATTCAGTACAACATTACATAAATAAACACAGATACAAACAAACTAAGACATACACACACATACATAGAAACAAACATACACATTTTCAAAAAAACATACATACATACATACACATACATAACATAACATAACATATATTAGTTACAAGGTTAAATATATTCATCTATTTATTTTATTTATACACTATTCATATAAGCTGCATCTAAAACTAACAACAATAACACATACACACACACACACACACACACACACACACATACATACAAACAAACAACCATGCATACATACAAACATATATACATATATACTTATTTACAAAAGGTATGTTGAAGACATCATAAGACCATTAAAAAAAATTTAATTCAATTTTTTCAACATCTTAAATTTATCATATTTTTTTTTTTTAAACATTTAAAAACTTCTTCTTTCAATGCTTGCAAAAAATTGCATTGTATTATAATGTAAAACAGAAACAGATTTCAACTTGAACATCCCTTAGAATGCTCAAATGGAATCATCTATAACAGGCACAGTTGTGGGGCTCTGAATGACGTTGTATATATATATATATATATATATATATATATATATATATAGACAATACACATACATGCGTTATTATCTTTGCTAGCTGCATCCTTTTGTTTGATAGTATAGATGTATGTATGTATGTTTGCATGTATGTGTATATGTTTGTAGGTTTGTTTGTTTGTTTGTATGAATGCTTGTATGTATGTTTGTTTGTATGTATGTATGTTTGTATGGATTGATGGTTGTGTGTAATGTTTACGCATGTATGTTTAAATACATCTATGTTTGTTTGTATAGGTTTGTGTGTGTGTGTGCATGTGTAAGGTTAGGGTGTGTATGATGTACGTTTGTATGTTTATATTTTGCTGTTTTTATATATGTTGATTTTTTGTATGTGTGCTAGTAGGTTTGTATGTGCGTTAATCAATTTGTATGTAAAACTGTGTACTAGTGATGTTCGCGTAGTGTGTGTACGTGTGTGTGTGTGTGTGTGTGCGTGCGTGTTTATCTTTTGTATTTTTAATCTGGATACGCGAATACCTAGATGAATGACAATTAGGCAAATTAGTTCATACATGCATGTATCTATCCTCTGTTCTAGAGATAGAGATGGTATATAAGCGTCCAGGTAATTCATTAACTCACTTTTATGTATGTATAATATAATACGTACATATACACGCACATACATACATACACACCACACACACGCAGGCACGCACGCACACACGCATCTACATACATACATACACACCACACATGCACACATAACACATACATACATCTTCACGTACTTACCGGTACGTAGATTGTTAAAATTTCAATGAAAAATGTTCTTCGGTGACATAGAAATCAACCAGAAAAAATGGAAAACAAACATGCAAACAAAGTAAAACAAACGAAACGAAACGAAAATTGAAAAGTTTTCCATCTCGGAGTTCAAACTGAATTCTGGCGCACTATGCTATAGTTAGTATGACGAACATTGTGGCAAGCTTCGGATGTTCGAGTCATCTCTAATTTACTCTTAAACATCTTACACGTACAGTTTATTGTACAAACACACACACACACACACACACACACACACACACACACACACAGAAGTACAAACATTACAAAATACATTTACACACGCATACAAACACATACACTACAAACATTCTCTATGTATATAGACAAACCAGTATACAAAATCACATGTGCATACATACATCATGTGATCTTTGTACTGTACACTCACATACATATGATTGTATGTACATATGTAGGTATGCATATTATTTGTACTTATGCACAACTCTGTTCTGTATAATATACCTTTGTACGCTGGTGGATGTACATAATTATACAATCGCGTGTTTGCATATGTATGTACTGTTGTAAACTGGTAGATTAATATGCAAATTTAGGTATTTGTGCATATTAATACAGCATATTAATAATGTACTGTTGTAAACTGGTAGATTAATATGCAAATTTAGGTATTTGTGCATATTAATACAGCACATACATACATATATACACACATTCATATATACATACCATACACACAACACACATACATACTTGCATACATACATACATACAAACATACATACATACATACTTACATACATACAAACAAACATACAGACAAACGCATTCTCATTCACTCATCTTTAAACTTTACCTTAAACATTTGTGATAAAATTATGTATGTACGTATGTACATATATACACATATATACACGTGTGTATGTGTATTTATATAATACATATATAGTGTTTGTATAGATAGATGGTATATTAAGGTAAATGATGTATTGTGTCTGTACAGATTGTATGATGAAGTAAACAACTTTGTATATATTTGTATATATACACATATTTTTTCACATACACCTCCGTGTAACATATGTGAGTAAATACACACAAGCATCTTCTAATATATACATACATACATACACATAGAAAAGGAGACAAGCTGTATAATATACTTTTGTACGTGGTTGTACTTGTATATAAATACATATACATAAATACCCAACCATACATAGAAAAAACATACAACGCATACATACAGCAATGTATTAAGACAATATGTGCACAGCACATCATACGCTTTCATGTCATATAAGATATATACATGTTATATATACATATGTACGCCTACATCCTATGGTACATACATATATGAATGTATTTATGTGTATGTAAGTATGTATGTATGTATGTATATATGTATGTACGCACATGTAGATACACGCACAGGCGAAACGGAGAGATATTGAGAGAAAGAGAGAGGAACGTAATACACACACACACACACACACGTTGTATAGGTCTGCCAGAATACTATAACGCTGTAAAAGGCTTTTTGAAGTACGTATGCATGCATATACACACACATTTATAAACGTATTTATAGAGATATCTTTATTCATGTATCTTTGTATGTCTTTGTGAGCATGCTTGTTTGTTTGTTTATCTGTTCATTTGTTTGTTTGTTTGTAGGACTATTTTGAGTTTTTGGTTGAATGTTGATAATTTCAAGCCTACAAATTCTACTATATTCTAAGGAAAGTTTGCCCATCAAGACTTTTGAGAAAGAAGAGAGAGGCTAAGGTTAGGACATTTATTTATTCATTATTGTTGGATTGGATGGTTTTTTTGGGGGGATTTCGAATTTTTTTATTATTTTTTCTCATAAGTTTTTTCTTATCTGGATTTGTTGTTACTGTATCCGTGCGTGATGTTAAGCAACGTGTTTTGCACGGTTTTTGGTTTTGGTCATTGCTCTTGTTTGAGTTTCTTGGATAACAATTTTGATGATTTGACGATTATCAAAGTACTAAATTATAACAAATGAAATATCACATACACATATACACATACACACATAGACACCACACACACATCACTTGAAAATTTCGTTTTCCTTGTTGTTACTCTAACTGAAATTCATTTAGTATTCCATTAAAAATTGATATTTTTGTCTAGATGTTTGTATTCTATATGCACGTTTGTGTATGTATGTACGTGTGTATGTGTGGGCTTTTGTATGTGTGCATATATGTTTAGTTTTGTGTGTGTATTATGTTACAATATTTGTTTTGATTTTGTTTGTTATTGTCGTTACTGTTGTTATTATCGTTGTTTTGTTTGCCATTCTAACTCAGATTGAAGTTTAGTTTTTTTTTTAGAATTTTTGGTCCTATCCCACCCAATGTTTTGTTTTGATCTGCTTGTTTACATTGCGAGTGTGTGTGTGTGTGTGGTGTGTGATAATTTAATTTAATTTAATTACGTAGATTTTATTTCATTTCATATTTATTCTATGTTTATTTATTATTATTTTTGATTATAATTGTCTATTTAATTTGAAAATTATTCCGATTTTTATTATTTCAAAAAATTAAAATGCGGAGTGAGTTGATGATGGTTCATTTGTCTAGCCATTCACACGCACACGCAGACACAAACAAACGCACAGACACAAACAAACACACAGACACTCAGACTTAAACAAACAGACACTCACATACTTTTACACATACATGTTTAATACAATTATCAATAAGGAGAAAACAGACAAACATCCATTTGAAGTATATATGTATGAGTTATTCATGTACATAGATGCCTTGCTTATTACGCACATGTGTACATATACACGTACATACACACACAAACATGCATACATACATACATACATACATACATACATACATACATACATACATACATACATACATACATACATACATACACACATACACAGTTTTACATAATACTTCTCAGGAATATTTTTGATGTCAACTATCCACACATCCGATCTCATTGTTATTAATGGGTGATTATATTAGTGATTAACCAATCATTCATTCGTTAATTCATTAGTTAATTCATTCATTCATTCGTTCATTCATTCGTTCATTCATTCATTCATTCAGACATTCATTTGTTCGTGTTTATATTATATTATTTTTTTATTCATCTCATAATTTATTTATCCATCCATTCATTCGTTCGTCCATTTATTTATTTATTTATTCAATCATTCATGCATGCATTCTGTTATTCTTTCATTAATTAATTCATGTCTTCATTTATTAATCAATCATTCACAAACTCACATTCTTTTTTCTTTCTTTCGCTCGTTCATTCACATTTTCATCTCGTCCTCGTTGTCATCATCATTCATTAACATAACATTCACTTAATCGTTCATTCATTCATTCATTCATTCATTCATTCATTCATTCAGGCAGGCAGGCAGTCATTCACTCAGTCAGTCATTTATTCATACATTCACTCACTCACTCATCCATCTTATTATTATTATTTTTGTTATTGATTATGATGATGATGACGTTGATGATGACGATCACGACGATGATGATGATGATGTAACTGATTAAGATAACGACATCACTGTGGAAGATGGTTAATGATAGGAAGACAATTATGATATAAATATTGTATGTGTGTGTGTTTTTGTATATGTGCTTTTGTATATATGTGTGTATGTATGTGTGTGCGTGTGTATGTTTGTGTTAGTGTGTGTGCGCGCGCCATTGGTAATGTTGAATACGTCACAATTGTTGACGATGATGACGAAGTTTGTTGATAATGCTGTTTGTGAAGAAGAAGAAGATGCCGACGATTGTGGTGAAGTTGATGATGATGATGATGATGTTTATGATGGTTTTCTTCAAATTGATGATAGCGATGATGAAAGTGATGACGATGAAGACGACGACGAGATGAAGATGATGATGATAGACATCATAGGATAAGATTTATAATGTAATATCTTCTCTATCAATCAACAAAAACACACATCACACACACACAAACAAACATACATACAAACAAACACACAAACAAACATACGTACAAACAAACATACATACAAACATTCATACAAACACACTCCCATACTAACACACGTATAAAACTATCAACATCACAGGAACACTGCTATAGCGCTGCAACAACAACAACATTTTGTGTTTTCCTTCTCTCGCTTATTTTCTCTCTCTCTCTCTCTTTCTATCTCTCTCTCTTGATTTTTTATACCTCTATCATTATTACTCTCACTCTCTCACTCGTTCTCTCTGTCTTCCTTCTTTTTTCTTTACTTCATCCAGTTTTTATCTTCCCTCACATTTTTCCTCTTTTCTCTACTATCAATCATTCTCATTATTAGTAATTTTGACTCTCTCTCTCTCTCTCTCTCTCTCTCTCTCTCTCTCTCTCTCAGTCTCGCCTGACAGACACTACATTATTTCTAATTACATGTTAGCATTAAAGTAACAACAATAATAAATAGACGATTTTTTGTCGTTATCTCGCTTCAATTTTGCTTAATAATTTTTGTTTTCTCTCTCTCTCTCTCTCTCTCTCTCTCTCTCTCTCTCTATCTATCTATCTATCTATCTATCTATCTATCTATCTCCCTTTCTTTCTCTCTCCCTCTCTCCCTTTCTTTCTCTCTCTCTTCTCTCTTCCTTTTCTCATGTCATGTTTTACACCCACCCCATCAGCATATGGACGGCAACTATAAAACTTTAAAACGACAATCGCAGCGCTAACAACTCTAATAGCTCCAACAACAACTACAACTTTTTCTACTACTACTACCACTACTATTACTACTACTACTACTACTACTACTACCACTACTTTTACTACTACTACTACTACTACCAGATAATTCACATCATCAGCAGCAGCGAGACAACAACAGCAACAACAACAACAACAACATCAATATTTATAGCGTAGACAAATGCTTCAAGTTTGCTTTAATATCATTGACATTGTATTCATCCTAAGCGTATATGATAATGATATACCAATTTCATGATTGTTGCAAACACACACCACACACACATACATACACACACTCATACACATACACACACATGCACATACAAACAGGCACATACAAACATACAAACAAACATACATACACAAACATACATACATATATTGTCTCATAATTGGATAACTTTGCTCTCTCCCCAGTTCTATACACTGTTAACTGTTTATTTCATTTATTAACACACACAAAACCGAAACGACAAATGTACAAACGCACATACATACATACATACATACATACATCAATCCTCAAAAACAAACTGATATTTATATACACAAAAGGATACACATACCAATGTCGCATACATACATACATACATACATTCGTACAAACAAACAAACGTACATACAAACTAACATTGATAAACATATACACATACACGAAGATGCATATAAACACGTACACACATACATAAACACACACATTCACATACACACACATACATACATACTTATATACAAACAAACATATATACATATATACATACATTCTCACGCACAAGCTCCTATAGCTACATAAACATCAACCTCAATGGCATTAACATAAACATACTTAGCTATTCATCGCTTGCATTTTCTATGTACACACGTACATGTATGTATATTTGTATGTATGTATGTATGTTTGTATGTATGTATGTATGTATGTTTGTTTGTTTGTTTGTATGTTTGTATGTTTGTATTTTTGTATGTATGTTTGTATGTTTTTTTTGTTTGTGTGTACGATTTATATAGACAGAGCATTGTATATTTTTTTGTATATTCCTGTACGTCTGTTTGTTTTGTTTTTGTGTGTTTGTATTTTTTGGTTGCGCAATACGTACATACATGCATACGAACAAACACACACACACACACACACACACACACACACACACACACACATACATGCATACAAATACATATTTTAAACAGACATCTTGTATGAATTCATCTTTATGTACAGAATTATACACGTGTATGTGAGTGCATTATTGTATCTTTATACAAAGCAAACACACATACAAAAAAACATACACTGTACACACATACAACAAACACGTTACATACATACAAACACCCATTACATACAAACACACAGATAAACATAAATACACACATACATGCAATAGTTTCCAAAGTTTCAAATCTGACGTGGTTCAATTAGAGATTACTGCTTGTATGTCTGGTCAAACATTAATACATACATACATGAAATAAAACATACATACATAAGCACATATACACACACCAACACACACATGCACACACATACACACGTACATATATACACAGACACACGTACCTGTCATCTTGAATATATACATACATTCAACTTATGAAAAAAGTAACAAAAACATTGATGCCTCTATTCAGTGCACTGAATAAATGTGTGTATGTCTGTACGCCTCTTACTATTCATGTGTTGTTTTTGGAATGTATGTTTGTATATGTATGTATGTATGTTTGTATGCATGTTTGTGTGTATACATATTTGTTTATTTGTTTGTATGTATGTATGTTTGTTTGTATTTATATTTGGGTGTTTGTATATATATTTAGGTATGTATATGTATGTGTTTATATGTATGTTTGTTTGTTTAGTTGCATGTATGTATGCATGTATTTGAAACATGTATGTATGTTTGTTTGTATGCTTGTTTTTATATTTATGTATTCCTACTCCTGTTTACATGTGAATGATGCTATATTTTGAAAACAACAACAACAGCAACAACAACAACAATAGCAACAACAATGACAACATCATCATCATCATCATCTTTTTTTATTATCACAATCACAATCACCATCGTCATTACCAACAACAACAACTTTATGACCATTAATTAACTACGATATTTCTATTAACAGACTAGCCATAGTAGTAGTTGATCATCATCATCAACAACAATAACAACAACAGCAACAACATAAACATTATCTGAGCCAACGACAACGACATCAACAAAGTCACAAACAACGACACTGAAACAAACCCACAATAAGCAACGAAGACAACAACAACAACAGCAACAATTGCATCAGCACCAATAAAAACAACAACGAAGTAAATTTCTGTCACCATACCAACGACATTGTCTACAAATATCTAGAGAGAAACATCAAATAAACAGCAACATCAACAACAAAGCATCAAAAATACAACATCAACAACAACTACAACACCAACAAAACAACAACATCAACAACAACAACATCAACAACAACAACATGTCGGAGAAGAAGTTGAAAACATTGGAGCTGGAAACCCCGTCAGAAATAATGATCAAGTTATCTAAAGTCGAACCACAGAAATATGGTCAGTTCATTCATCCATAAGTTCATTCATTCATTCATTCATTCATTCATTCATTCATTCATTCATTCATTCATTCATTCATTCATTCATTCATTCATTCATTCATTCGTCGATCCGTGCACAGGGATTTGGTGCAAGGAGCCGATAAAGGTGGGAGCGAAATTTGGTCCTTTTGCAGGCGAAAAAGCGTACGAGGTAGACGAAACTATGGATCCTGCGTTCATTTGGGAGGTCTGTGTTTGTTTTTTTTTTTTTTGTTTTCGAGATGTTCGTTCGTTCGTTTGTTCGTTCGTTTGCTCGTTCGTTCATTTATGCATTCATTCATCTATTCATTCTTTCATTCATTCTTTCATTCATTCATCCATTCATTCATTCATCCATCCATCCATCCATTCATCCATCCATCCATTCATTCACCTAGATAGTGGACGTGGAGACGAAAGAATTTCTGTTCTACATAAACGCCACCAACCCGCGCTACGGCAACTGGATGCGCCACATCAACTGCGCCAGATTCCTCGAGGAGCAGAACATTGTGTCGGAGCAAGAGGGCATTGATATCTATTATCACGCCATCAAGGTATGTTTGTGTGTACGTGTAATGAGGCTGTGTTTGTGTGTTTGTGTGTGTTGTGTTGTGTGTACTTTTAAGACTGTGTTTGTATGTGTGTGTGTGTGTTGTGTGTGTGTGTTGTGTGTACGTGTAAGACTGTGTTTATATGTGTTTGTACATATGTGTGTGTGTATGTATGTGAGTATGTGTGTGTGTGTGCAGTGTGTATTTGCAAGTTTCCATATGCCTACGTTTACATTACATTGCGTGCGCGCGCGCGCGTGTGTAAGATGTATAAAGTATACAATATATACAAATCTACAAACAGCCACACATACAAACATACAAACAAACAAACATACAAATATATATACAAACAGGACATACAACCGGGAGAAGAGCTACTAACCTGGTATGAAAAATCGCCTGTTAGAAGAAAAAAAGGAAAGAAAAAATATTTTCCTAACGGTAATAATTATTTATTTATTTATTCATTCATTCGTTCATTCATTTATTCATTCATTTATTCATTTATTAATTAATCTATTTATTTATTCATTCGTTCGTTCGTCCGTTCGTTCGTTCGTTCGTTCGTTCGTTCATTCATTCACTTTTTTGTTGTTGTTTATTTTACTCTTCTGTCAAGGCAACTGTGCGAACGTTTAATTGGTGTTTAATAAGTGTCTAACTTCCGTTTAAAGAAGTTGTGTGTGTGTGAGTGTGTATACAAGTATGTATGTATGTATGTATGTTTGTATGCCTGTATGTTTGTTTGTATGTATGCATTTATGTTGGTTTGTATGTATACATGTATGTTTGTTTGTTTTTATGTTGTATGTTCGTTCGTTTGTTTGTATGTATGTATGACATGGATGCATATGTTGTAATGCTAATATTATTATTTTCAACGTCATCATCATCATCACCCCATCATCATCATCATCACCATCACCACCATCATCATCATCATCACCACCATCATACCATCATCATCACCATCATCATCAGTCAAACGTGCACGTACCGGGGACGAGTTGAAGGTCGTTTCAAGGTCAACAAATGAAGAGGTCATGTCCTCCCGCGGTCGCAAGCACATGGTCAGGAAAGTTTGGCGGGGTGAGGATTACGTATCAGGTTGTTGGAAATTTCGTTGATTGGTTTTTTATTGATGAAATTTTAATCTTTAATTTTTCGTTATTGAAAAATTTTATTATTATCATTACTTCATATCATCGTCGTCATCATCATCATCACTACCACCACCATCATCATCATCATTATTTTTCATCAGACGAACCACTAACCACATCATCATAAACCCATCACCTCATTACGTCACAGGAAATGATGAAGACGACGACGACGATGCAAACTACGAGGATGACGACGATAACGATTGGCAGATTCGTAGAAGTAGCTACCACAACAGCGGCAGTAGCATCAACGCAGCTACGACAGCAGCCACATCAACTCCTCAATCGTCCTCACATAGGAGTAAACAACACGCCAAGGCAGCAACTTCTACAGTTTCAGTTGCGTCTGGAACTATCATAACTGCGACTATCACGCGACAACAACAGCAAGAGATGAAAATAAATTTGGACAAACCAGTGGCCAACAACACAACCGCCACAACAAACACCAAAGCGCCAGCAACTGCATCTCAACTGAAAAACACCAACACAGCATCGACAACAACAACAGCAGCAGCAGCAGCTTCAGCAGCAACACATTTCAACTTCGAAACCATGGTCGAACATGGTGGGAACGGGACAAGCACGAGCGCCTGGAAAATCGGTCGTCGCGTTTTTCGCTGCGACATTTGCTCCGGCGTCTACAGACACAGCTTCAGCTTGAAACGCCATTACGTCAGATGTCACGTGAACATCAAATACCTCACCAACGTCGACATCGTCACGTGTGGGGTCCAGCTGCCTAAGCCGAAGAAGTCTGCAGATGGTGCAAGTGACAGTGGGGGATCGTTCGTCGATAAGAACAGCGATGTTACTACCACATACAGTAGCGAGCAGGTGAGTCGACGACCTAGATGAAATGTTACTTTTTCGTTGACTTCTTTTGTCACCGTTCTTATTGTTTTTTCACTTTCCTCTCAGGATGAATCGAGCATCGCCGGAGAACTGCGTGACTTGGATGATGAAAATGTTGAAGATGATGCTAACAACGACGACAACAACAACAACGTCAGCAGTAACATTAGTGACAACAAGAGTAGTGCCGATAATGCCGACATTAAGGCACAGCACAAAATTGCTGACAGCAACAACAACAGCAACAACAACAGCAGCAGCAGCAACAACAACAACAGCAACACTGTTCTGACTGCAACGACGACGACAAAAGCAACAGCGCAAGCAACAACAATGCCAGATTTATACAGATGTAACATATGCGAGGAGTTCTTCAATCAGAAAGTTGAACTGCGAAACCACCTGGCCACCCACCTTGACTGTGAACTGACTCAGAAGCAGTACTCCTGCAGCCACTGCAAGATGAAGTTCAAACACCGACAGAACCTACTCAGACATGAAGTTGTTCACACTGGTTTGTATATGTTTGTTTGTTTATTTTTATTTTTTTGTATTTGTTTGTTTGTATGTGTGTTTGTTTGTGGGCTGATATTATTCGTACAACCCTACCGATCAGGAGCCAAGCCTTTTGTGTGCAAGCAGTGCAACAAGACCTTTCCGACGGCAACCAATCAGAAGCGACACGAGCGCATACACAAAGGTCAAAAGTTGACCTGTGACCTGTGTCCCGCCACCTTCACGCAGACGGGTGACCTGAAAAAACACGCCTGCAAGCAGCATCCTGAATGCTACAACGAGTGCGCATACTGCACAAAGTATTTTTCATCTGAGATCTCACTGAACGAGCATCTATCGAAGGTGCACAACAAAGATATCGAGGCGAACAAGAAGAGGTTCTGTGTTAAGAAGAAAGCTAAAAAGGTAATTAATTTGCTCTCCTAACTGAATTATATTATAATTTTTGCATTTCAGTTTCATTTTAGATCCATTTTTTGTACTTTCTTTAATATTTTCCTCACACACCTCCAACTGATTCGCTTCTTCATTTACAGATGATCTTGGAAAGAGATCGCGCCGAATCGCGTCGCCTAGCGATGAAACAGGACGACGAGCGATACAGACAGCAGCAGCAGCAGCAGCAACAACAATTTGAAGACGCCTACGCTTGCACAGTGTGTCGCAAATGTTTCCAGAACTACTCGAACATGTGCAGGCACAGGCGTTTGGCTCATTGGCGGGAGGTTAAAAGTGAACCTTGGATAAATATCGACGATCTCGACGATAGCTACTTTGATGATGACGTCATTGTTGACGCTACCGGGTGCGGAGACGTTGGGGGTGGAAGTAATGGGGTGGGAGGTACAGGGTCCGGTGACAGAGGGGGGAGTGCCGTCTCGACAAGAAGCTTTGATAGGCTGGAATCTATGCAGGGCTATTACTCTAAGGTACGTTCTTGCTGCTCCCGAGAGTAATAATTGTGTTTTTGTTGGTTTGTATTGCTTCCTCATATGATGATAATCGTCAGTACAATCAACAATCACAAAACAACAAACTTTACATTTCTACCTTTGCTAACAACTGTTACTCTGTCAACGACAACACCAACAACATTTACACCAACAACATTTACAACAGCAACGACATTAGCAAAAACAACTAAACTCACTCCATCATCCCACGCAGGTTTCCAGTAACATAGCAACAAACTTGGAGAACTTCCTGGAAGGAACCCAGGAACAACTGGATAAGGCCAGCTGTCACATAAGATGGAAACAAAAAAACTGGATCAACACTGATAAAACCAAACTTCCACAAAACAGCAGCTCAACCGTTCTCAGCAGCAGCAGCAGCAACAGCAGCGGCCACAAAAACGCTGATTTAAATTTAGAACATTTTAACTTTCCTCAAGGATTTCAAATTGTCGAGAGAGATTGCAGCGTTGTAGAAAGATCTGAGCTACATGCCGAGGGTGCCGAGAATGAAGAAAAACCACTTGTAAACTTGTGCGCTGACAACAACGTCACAAACCACAACAACGACGACGACATTAGCAGCCACGTTAGCAACACCATCACCAACAACAACGGCAACTATTTGCTACATGACTATAGCAAGCAAGCGACAGATGCGTCCAGAAAGTTGGATGAAATTTTGAATCTTTCGAAGCACGTGGCTTGCGCATACAACTCCGACCTTCTGCCGTCTGAGGCCGTTTGTCTTGTGGACTCTAACGAACCGCTGGATCTTACCAGCAGCAACCACAGCAACAACAGCAGCAGCCACAACAACCACAACAATAACAGTAACAACTGCCTCAACAGACCAGCAAACGATGAATCGATAAACCAATGCAGCAAGACTAACAACGTAAAAAATGAACATGACATCATCGTCAAGACCAGCCACACGCAGCAGCAGCAGCAGCAGAAAAAGTTTCTCTGCCTGGTCTGCTACAGGGACTTTCACGACAAAGATTCCCTGCTGGAGCACCAGGACACCAGTCACGTGAATGTAGACAGTCGCCATGCCGAGGTTGACCTAGATTTCAACGCCACGTGGTACAAACAACCTGCCCTCGTTGGCCTACTTAATGTTATGTCTAGTCGTCTGCCGATGATTGATGATGGTGATGATGATGACGTTGGTGGTGATGATGATGACGTTGGTGGTGGTGGTGTCGTCTGCCAGGCTGCTGAAGTTGAAAGTAGCGGTGGTGGTGGTGGTGGTAAGGATGGTCGAAGTGGCGGTGGTGATGAGGAGGAAATGGATCACGTGACGGTACCGTCAAAGCAACAAACATCATCATCATCTCTCAACATCCAGTCATCATCATCATCATCACCACCATCGGCATCATCATCATCACCACCATCGGCATCATCATCATCAGCAGTAGCTGCAGCACCTCAACAAATGATGGCTACAACATTGGCAACATCATCATCGTCATCATCACCTCTGGCAACATCACCAATGACGTCACAAACAACGTCATCAAAGGGTGTCAGATGCACCAAATGCAGCCAGCGCTTCTCGTCTCGTCTTCAACTTCACCGTCACATCTCAGACGAATGCGGAGACTACTGGAAAAAATTGAGCGAACGTGTTTCCTGGGTGTTTGTTCTCAGGGGCACGGAGATCCCTGCGCACCCCCTTCAATCGGGTCAACAGGGCTCTAGAAAGCGCACCAACAGTTCAAAGAATAACGGTTTCTACAACAATCACGCAACGAGCAATCGTTATAGCGAGGAGGCGAGAAAGAGACAGCTACAACGCATGATCATGCAGCAACACATCGGCGTAGCGGCAGCTTCTTCTGCTACCACTACTACATCCAACAACATTACAAGTACTAGTGGCAATAACTGTCTCAACAATAATCGCGTTCTAGTCAGAAGCAATAGTAGTAACGACACCGACGCTTTTGCTACAGCTGCTACATTTGCTAGCAACAGCAGTAGTGCAACTGCTGCTGCTACTGCAGCTGCGACAGCTGACGCCAGCAGCTCGGACAAGGTGTTGACGAGGAGGAGGAGCCTGGAGACTGGAGCTGTCATCATGGATGCCTTCGATGACCCTGATTATTTTGTTAAGAGCAAGAGGAAGGCAGTTATGCAGGTTTTGAATGTGTTTGCTGCTTGTTCATATTTGTTTGTTCATGTTTGTTTATTTTTTTGTGTTTGTTTGTTCATGTTTGTTTGTTTGTTTATAGTTGTTTATTTGTTTTGTTTGTTTAAGTTTCTTTTTTGTATTTATTTTGTCTATGAGTCATGTTTGTTTGTAGCCAATGATTGATTTAATATCTGTATTTCATGACTACAGCAGCTCATACAGCAGCAACAACAACCACCAGAGCAACATAGCAGCGGCAAGCAACAGAGACATCAACTGGACTCCAACAACAGCAACAACAGCAACAACACATCAACATCGGAGCAACAACAAAACGATGACGACGATGATTTCAACAACAACAAAAACAACGGCGCCTCAACTAAAGAGGAGGAAGATGAGGAAGATGATGAAGGTTACGACTATGACCCTTCCAAGTACATGTGCATCTATTGCAGACATCAGTTCCTGTATACGAGGACACTAAGGAAGCATGTGCTGGAGTTCTGCCATGCCAGGAAACAGTTTGTGGAGCGCGGTGAGGCCCTGGATGATGAGTGGGAGGACGATTTGGCTGCTAAGGTAGTTGCTGTTGCTGTAGTTTTGTTGTTGTTGTGGCGCTCGTTTCGTTCTGTTCTGTTTGGCTGGGGCTGTTGTTGTTTTGGCTAATGTTAATATTAATATTACCATCATTGTTATTAAATATAATTAATTAATAATAATTATAATGAATTATTATTAAATATAACTAATTATAATTAAATATAATTAATTATTATTAAATATAACTTCATAATAACTTCATAACCTTAGGCACAGTCGTCATCGACAGCCACCTCGACTTTGAACGCCTCGTCAATGAACGCCTCGGAACCGACTTCGACTGCAGAGGAAGCCGAAGAAAGTAAGAGATCTCCAGTGAAGAGGAAGAGAAGAAGAAACTGGACGAGTAGAAACAACAGCAATAATAATAAAAACAACAGCAGCAATAACAACAACAATAATAATTTTTATGATAATTATTTTGCTCATCCTCTTGATGCTAAAAAACAGCAGCAACAACTGCAGCGACAGCAGCAGCAACAACTGCAGCGACAGCAGCAGCAATTAAGTAAAACAGTGCAACAATTACTCTCTGGTCAAATTAAAATACAACCTAACCTAAAAGATGGACAAGGTTTCGCGGCAAAAAATATTGCTCCCTCAATAAAACCTGCACCCTCCTTGGCGAAATTGGTCGCTCCCTCGACAAAATTGGTGGCCTCCTCAAAAACTGCAGTAGTCCCGGCGAGAAACGTCGTTGCTGCCAAAAAAACTTTTGTCGCCCAGGTCATTAAACTCCCTCCACAGACGCCACCCATCATGCCTCAACACCAAATCATCAACAAATCCGACATCACTTCAACAAAAATTGTTGCCGACAACAACAACAGCAGCAACAACGACGACGACGACAGCAGCAACGCAGCGGCAGCAGCAACAGCAACTAATGTGGACGATGATGTTGCTTCAACATCGTCACCATCGTCCTCATCGTTGCTGATGACGGTCGACGATGATGAAGATGATAACAATGAAAAGTTCGCTGAGAAGACGGCTGCTGCGGGGAAAGCAACAAAGAAACGCAAGGGACCCAGGCTGACGATGGTTAGGAGGAAGAAGAAAGCCGCAACTTCTGCTGCCTCTTCAGCTGCCGGCGAAGTTGTCAGCGCGTCTAGCTCGTCGGCGTCACTAAACTAATAAAAACGACTAACAAAATTTACGTCAGTCATAATGACAACAACAACAGTAACATCAATATCTAGAGATCTAGGACATCAACCGTGTTAATGGCATTAATATGACATCATTAAGAAAGATATGCTTGCATGTATATCAGTGTTAAGAAGAGCAATAACAACAAGAACGATTATATTAACATTAATTTCTCGATTTCTTTCAAATTCTCTTTTAATATTTTACATATTTGGCACTTGGTGCATGTTACTATTCACCTGGTTCTTCATTCTCCGCAAATGCATGTTTCACATGTAAATCTTTTTAGAAATTTCTTTCTCATTCGTTAGTGGTGAAATTTATTTGATGTTCATTCAATTACATTAGATTGATTGATTGATGGATTGATTAATCAGTTGATTGATTGATTGATCAGTTGATTGATTGTCTGATTAGTTTTTTTATTTTGTCAAACAATCAATTCATTCATTCATTAATTCACCAAGATTCCAAATTCTAGACATTCGCTCTACCATTCATTCACTTAATGAATCAATGAATAATATCTCACTAAAACGTTTGCGTTTTGTTTTTATTTTATTTTATTCATTCGTTCATTCATTCATTCATTCATTCGTTCGTTCATTCATTCATTCGTTCATTCATTCATTCATTCATTCGTTCGTGCGCATGAGAAAAAAATGAATGAAGCTGGATGAGACTTCATGATGAGTGATTTTGAGAAACAATTTCTTTGTAAATAATTTTGTAGTTTTTTTTTCTAGAAAAGGTGTTAGTTTATTCATTTAGCCATTCATTCATTCATTCATTCATTCATTCATTCATTCATTCATTCATTCATTCATTCATTCATTCATTCATTCATTCGTTCACTCACTCACTCACTCATTCACTCACTCATTCATTCATTCATTCACTGATTCATTCATTCACTCACTCACCTACTCACGCTCTTTTTAGTTTTGAAATATTTTTTCATTGGTTTAATAAATGATCGATTGCTTGATCTAACAATCTTCAGTTTATTTGATTATTCAACCGTTCATTCATTTGTTCGTTCGTCCGTTTATCGGTTCATTCATCCATCCATCCATTCATTTATTCATTCCCTCGCGCTATCATTTACTCACTCATTCTTCACTCACTCATTCTTCACTCACTCATTCACACGTTCATACATTTACTCACTCGTTCATTCACTTATAACTAAGTTAATTAGTTAATTAATTAATTAGTTAGTTGATTAATTAATTAGTTAATCACTTGGCGTTTTAGAAGAAAAATAAATGAAACTAGTTGGACTTCGTTTGTTATTTTTCATCACGAAATTATTCCAAATAGTTTTCGTTAATTACAACAGCGGCGAAGAAAAGACAATCCCTTCGAGACAAACAAATGTTCATAATTACCAATTATTATTTATAAATGTTATCTATAATTATTAATCGTTATTCAAAAGTATTATTATTGATAATTATTTCAAGATAGCATACTTTCATTATCCATCTATCTTTAATATGTACCATACTCGTCTGTTGGCGGTGGAATACCCGAACGCCCCCTTATACAAATCTTGCCTATCCGGAAGGTGGCAGACTCGGAAGTCCACTCGTATTTATGTCATACTCATCCGAAAGTCCCCCTTCTATCTATACCTACTATACTTGGTGGCAGGCCCGCTATTTCTATCTTATATAAATCACACTAATCATGGAAGCGGCAAACCCGAAAGGCCCTCCCTTCGACTATACCCTACCTCGCCAGGGTTAGCTGGTACTACCACAGTTGCAGTTGTAAACTGAGAGTAGAACAGTCAGTATGAACATTGAGAGAAGGCTAAAGATGGTGCTGAACATGATGAAAGATAAGAGGAGTTTTTGATTTCTAATCATTTTTCAGTTGCTGTTCACTTGTTTGTTTGTTTGTTGGTTCTGGGAATTAATGATTTGTTGTTGTTGATGATGATGATAATAAATAACAATGATGACGATGATGATAATTGAACGAACGAACGAACGAAAGATGCTTTAACTTCTTTTTATGGGGTCAGCGATGGATGGATATAATTTGTTGGTTTTCTTTTGTTCTTTTTCCTTCTATTGTTGTTGATGTGGTTTTTGTTGATGTTGTTGTTGATGTTGTTGTTGTTGTTGTTGATGTTGTTGTTGATGTTGTAGTTGATGTTGTTGTTGTTTTTTGCGTTAGTTGTTGTTGTTGATGTCGTTGTTCTTGTTGTTTCTACGCACGTTATCGCTATCACGACTGCCTTGTTTCATTTATTCATTATTGTTTACAAGTTCTTTGTGTAAACATAAACAACAAAAATAAATAAACAAATAAAAACAAAGACAAGAAATGCAATCAGGTGAATAAAAAAAAATGTTAGCAAACTCGAGAACACGGAGTGAAGTTTCACCTTTTTTCCTCAAAAAATCGTCACGGTTAGGAGTGCAAATAGATTAATAACTTGAGAGCCGTTTGCACCGGGTCTGGAGAAAAAAGCACATAAATCACATTTCTCGTTTTAATAATAAATAACTGTAATTAATTTATCGAGGTATTATTAAAAATTTGTTATATTATATTAATAATACACACACATAAACATATTCAAACACACACATACTTGTATATACAAACACATACATATACTCATACGTACCTACATATACAATTTTTCTTTTCTAAGTACATTTTTATGGTTCTTCCTATTTTACGGATGCATCATGAATATATAAATGCATGTGTGTTTGTATGTTTGTGTGTACTTCTCCTTATCATGTATGTATGTTTGGGTATATTGAGTAGAGAGAACATTATTCATTATAAACGAGTTAGAGAGTTTTTGCATGAACACAGGCAAGTGTATAAATATAAATTCTCTACATTTTATGTTTGTGGATGTATGTTTGTATGTACAGTATACGTGATTGCATGGTTGTATGTTTGTTCGCGTGTATGTATGTATGTTTGTTTGTTTGTATGTATGTTTGTTTGTTTGTATGTATGTTTGTTTGTATGTATGTTTGTGAAATTGAATTTTGTTATACGTGACGATTTTGCCAGAGTTGAAATCATGTTCGCTAACGCAAAATAATATTTGCATTGGATTTACATTATGATGTTTTGTCGTTGGACATTTCGGCGTTAGTTGTTTGTTTGTTTGTATGTATGTTTTCGTATGTTTGTTTGTATGTTAGTTGATGGTTTGTAAGTTTTGTTTGTTTGTTTGTTGTTGGTTTGTTGGTTTGTTTGTTATTGATGCTTTTATTGTTGATATCAAATAAAATCTGTTGTTGTTGTTGCCTATAATTGCTTATCTTGTAGGTGTCTTTTTGGAATTTTTGTTTTGGGTGACATACATACATGCATACATACATGCATACATACATACATACATACACACATACATACATACATACATACATACATATACATACAATATTGGAAGTATGACATTGAGAAAAGCATTGAAATTGTGACCATTGCTTCGACGTCTTGTAGTCCTTGCACAACACATCATGTATCAGTAATAATAACAATAATAATAATAAAAATAAATAACAATAATAATAATAAATATTAATAATAATAATAATAACACGTAATTTATAATCTAATTAAAGTAGAAAATTCATTTATAAATGTTTAACAAAATGACATACATACATAACATTTTACATTTTACATAACATAAATATAATATATATTTTATGTGTATATTATTTAATAGTATATATATATACACACACAAATATATATACACATATACAAACACATATACAAACACAAATACATACATTCAAACATACGTACATGCATACATTCATACATATATAGACATACATAAAGTATGTTGGTCTTGGTAATCACTTTACTGATAAGTAATGGATAATAAAATAAAGTGAGAATTTTATATAATTATATTATTAATATAATAATTAATTATAATATTAATAATAATTATTATTACTATAATTAAAGCAATAATAATTCCATATTATTAATCTAATATAATTGCATTTATCTTGAAAACATCGTTATCATCATCGTTATCATCATCGTCGTCGTTATCATCTTCATCACCATCATCATCTTCTTCTTCTTCGTCATCTTCATCATCACCATCATCATCTTCTTCTTTTTCTTCGTCATCATCATCGTCATCGTCACAACACATGCCGTCTCAAATCTTCGCGTACATACGTCATATCTGACGTAATGACAGACTATTTGTGACGTCATCATCATTATAATCGTCATCATCATCGTCGTCGTCATCATCATCTCTATAGTCTTTGTATGATCAGTATCTCTTCTTATATGACGGGAATGATAACGATCAACATCATAATCATTACCATCAGCAGAAGCTTCTTCATCAGAAAGTGGGGTAATTTTATCATCATCATCGTCATCATCGTCGTCCTCATAATCATCATCATCATCATTGTCATCGTTATCATCATCGTCGTCGTCATCACAGACAGCATCATATTCATCGCTAATGTTATTAGTTTTTAATCTTAATGTTCAATCTGACTTAACCTTCGCGTGTTTTACTTTTCCCGCCATTTTACAGCCGCCATTTTTCCGCCATTCTCATTTCCGTTTCCGCTTTTTTCTACTCTTTTCAATCAACATTTTCAATAGTCCGTAATCGCTATCATCACCCATATTATCAGTAAAATCTTCAGTACTCCATTTTCATCACCTGTGGTTATTAATATCATCATCATCGTCATCGTCATCATCACCATCATCATCACCATCATCATCATCAGCAGCAGCAGCAGCTGTAGCCACCTCCTCACTGCCATCATCAATATCGTCATCACCATATATTTTAAAAACAACGATAGAGATATTCATGATGGGTCATAGAAATTATGATGGTATCAAAGATGATGACGATGACGATGATGAAAGTTCCAAAGATGTTGATAATGATGATGATGATGATGGTGATGGTGATGATGATAGTGATGGTGATGATGATGGTGATGGTGATGATGATGGTGATGGTGATGATGATGGTAATCCTGGAATGTTGATAGGAAAGTTAATGATGATTACAGCTTCATAAAAAGTTTTTTTTTTGGGAAAATTTTCTTTATAATCGTTAAAAAATTGCACAGAGGTAATTTAATGATTCTTCAGACCAGGTCCATATGATCAATCAATCACTTATTCATTCCTTTGTTCTTTCGTTCATTTATACATTCCTTCAATTGTTCGTTCGTTCGTTTGTTCCTTGTTTTGTTTATAAACATTCATTTGTTCATTTATTTGTTGGCTGGTTTATTCGTTTGTTCATTCATTCATACGATCAATGGGGCGGCGTGATGGCTCAATGGTTAAAGGCGCCTGGTCTTGCTATTGCAATGACTAGGTTCGAATACAAAGAGATCCCCGCCTATCATATGCAATGTGTATGATGCGTGGTTTGCACGCGTATTCATATACGCTGTGTGTGTTTGTCGTTGAAATCTCTGAAGCTAACGCAATAGAGAGAGTAACCTTTAAACTTTTTAATCTTTTATTCAAACAATCATTCGTTTGTTCATTCATTCATTCGTTTTTTCATTCATTCATTCATTCATTTATTCATTCATTTATTAAAAAAGCATTCGCTTCATCTACTCATTTCTTTTCATTAACTCTATCATTTGTTTATTTACTTATAAAACCAGGTGCACGATGAATACGTACGTACATACATACATACATACATACATACATACATACATACATACATACATACATACATACATACATACATACATACATACATACATACACACATACATACATACATACATACATACATACACAAACACATACATACATACATACATACATACATACATACATACATACATACATACATACACACACACATACATACATACTTACATACACAAACACATATGCATATACACACATATATATATATACATACACACCCACCTGAATATTAAT
>NW_008705439.1:308112-322800 GCF_000326865.2 Helobdella robusta | reverse complement strand
TTTTTGCAGAGAGTTTGAGAACTAGAATAATGTCTCTACTGTGATATCAACAACAACATCAACAATAACATCAACAACAACATCAACAATAACATCAACAATAACATCAACAACAACGTCAACAACAACATCAACAATAACATCAACATCACAAACTACCACATCAACAACATCAACAACAAAATCAACAGCACTAACAACCACATCAACAGCAACATCAACAACAACATCAACAACAACGCCAACAACACAAACGACGTGAGCATTTTTTTATTACACGTTCAGATAAAAATAGAAAATTTAACTGATGCACACATCATTTCATTTGTTCTTTTGTTTACAAAAAGAAAAAAAGAAGCAGAAAAACAAAAAAAAGACAATGAAGGAGGAAAACACGCTGAACCAAAAAACTAAATAGAAATATGAAGATCGGCGTCTGAAGACATAAAAATAACTTTTTTTTTACAACCTTAGTCAACAAATTTTTGGCCTTTGTTATCGTCGTCATCCTCTTCGTCATCATCAACATAAACAACAACAACATCGACAACAGCAACATTATTATCATCAACAACATCAACAACAACAACAGCAACATTTACGTCACCAACTGTTCATAATTTTTTCAGGAGGTTAACAAATATTGCATCGTCACTATCGCCACCTTGAAAATCATCATCATCTATATCATCATCAACCACAACATCAATGATACTGGTGTTGATAACAACAACTATAACAACGATAATGATCATGATGATGACGACAACGACGACAATGCTGATAATGATGATGACATTTCTACTTGACGATCTCTCCATCGCAGTTGATGGTTAATAAAATGCGATTTAGTGTTTTTGGTTTTTGTTATTTTATTGTTATTGACGTTGCAGTAGTAGTAATATTAGTAGTATGAGTGGCAACAGCAGTAGTAGTAGTTGTTGTTGTAGTTGTAGTAGTAGTAAAAGTAGTAGTAGTAAGTAGTAGTAGTAGTAGTAGTAGTAGTAGTAGTAGTAGTAGTAGTAGTAGTAGTAGTAGTAGTAGTAGTAGTAGTAGTAGTAGTAGTCGTTGTTCTGTTGTTTAGGATTATTCTCACATTTGTTTAAACAATTTTTATTAAACAAATTTTTCTATTTTTGTCGATTTCTTAGTTCATTTAGCTTTCATCCCTTTATACATTATTCATTCATTCATACAATTGTTCGTTCATTCGTTCATTCATTCATCTGTAGATTTGTTTGTTCGTTCGTTTATTCATTCATTCATTCGTTCGTTCGTTCGTTCGTTCGTTCAATCATTCATTCATTCATTCATTTCTTTGATTTATATTTCAATCAACTCTGCAATGGCCAGCTTTTATTGCTTTGTACATTTTGTCTGCTGACCAAACGGTTTCGAGTTTGTTGACACATCTTTCTTTCATTTATACATTCATTCATTCACATTTCCCCTTAATTAAATGAAACCGGCCGACATATTTGAAGTACCAGTCAAGCAATAGATACAGACATACATACAAAGACACATAGACGCATACATGCAAACACGAACATACAAACATGAACATACAAACAAACAAATAAGCAAACAAACGCCCAACTTCACTTTGTCCATTCAGTGCAATCACTGATAATTATGAAATACGCTACAACACCACACATGCTTATATACGAACACACACACACATCACACACACACATACGCACACACACACACGAATTTAGAGTCACCAATGAAGCAAGTTCATCATGCGAGAAACTTTATTGCTCTAGGATTATTATCACTCAGCCGATGATGATGATAATGATATAGATGATGAAAATGATGGAGAAAATATTGATGATAATGATGATTATAGTGGTGATATAGATGGTGATAATGATAGTTATAGTGGTGATATGGACGATGATGATGATGGCGTCGTTGTTGATGATGATTAATACGATTGTGATAAAGACATTAATAATAATTGGATCAAATGTTTTACTGACCGTTTTACTAATCATCGACAATTTTATCAGCAACGACATTTTAATGACCAAGACAACAACAACATCAACATAAACAACATCAACAACAACAACAACAATAACGATAATAATAACAATAACAATAACATTAATTACTACTTTTACTACAACTATTACTACTACTACTACTACTACTACTACTACTACTACTACTACTACTAAAACTACTACTACATTACTACTACTACTACTACTACGACTACTACTACTACTACTGCTACTTATACTACTATTACTGCTACTGCTACTACTACTACTACTAATGCTACTACAGCTACTACTTATATTACTACTGCTGCTGCTACTAATGTTGCTGCTACTACTACTACTACTACTATTACTGCTGCTACTACTACTATTACTGCTGCTACTATTGCTGCTGCTGCTGCTACTACAGCTACTACTACTACTGCTTCTACTACCACTGGCGTCAAAACCACTGATTTTGGCGTGAACTTAAAAACGCTGGCAACATTAGTCACATTCACACGGAAGCATCTCAAATATGACACACGTTCCATAATTGATGCTTGCAAATGTAGATTTATATAGCGCCTAACTATATTAACAGAACCTTACCTCGTCTAGTCTCTCTCATGTAATCATAATCATTCTCATGCGGTTTATCATTGCTATCATCGTCATCGTTTGGATTATTATTAATATTGTTAACTTTATTATTTTTATTTATTTTATCATTATTATTATTATTATTATCGTCGTCGTCGTCATTTCTATATATCTCTGTGTAAGTATGAATGTATGTTTGTGTGACTGTATGTGTATGTATATATGTGAGTTTGTATATATAGTTTTGTATGTATGTATGTGTGTGTTGTGTGTGTGTGTGTGTGTGTGTGTGTGTTGTGTGTATGTGTGTGTAAATGAGATCAGTTTAATCATCACCTTAACACCGGACGCGAACATTTTTGTAACTTCCAAATTTATTTCTAGAATTTTCTCAACTTTTTAATTTATGACATTTGAATAATAATAATAATAATAATTTCCGGCTTTTAACTTACATAATTCAGTTATTTTTATTTAATTATTTTTCATCATTTTTATTTTAGCAAATTTTATCATCGTAGATAATCAGCATGAGAGGGCTCTGAACGAAGCCATGTGAAAATTTAGTTTGGCCGAGAAAAAAATGTTTCTAGGAAAAAAAAGTTTATCTCGTACTAATACTACTACTGCTACTAATGCTACTGCTGCTACTATTACTACTACTGCTGCTGCTACTACTGTTGCTACTACTACTACTACTATTACTGCTGCTACTACTGCTGCTACTACTAATACTATTACTAATACTACTGCTGCTACTACTGCTGCTACTGCTGCTGCTACTACTGCTTCTGCTACTACTACTACAATTTTGTTATTTATAATTTTTTTATTATAAAGAATAATTGTAACATAATTTCTTTCATTCTATTAATTCTTTTCTCATTCCTTTGATCATCACGTTAGGCGAACGCACCGTAGTGGCATCGCTCCCGTCTCATCATCATTATCAGGATCATCGCCATCATCGTCATCATCTTCATCATCATCGTCGTCATCTTCTTCATTATCATCGTCATCATCTTCATCATCATCGTCGTCATCTTCTTCATCATCATCGTCATCATCTTCATCGTCATCTTCTTCTTCTAACTTGAACCAAAAATATGAACGGCGCATTTACTGCTACTACTAATATAACAATTTTCATTAATATTTGTTACGCAAATAATAATAATGGGAAAATCTTTTATTTTTTCACCATAAAAACATACAATGATAATAATGATAATAATAATAATAATAATAATAATAATAATAATAATAACAATAATAATAATTTAAAAATAATAGCATCATTGGAATATTGCTTTAATTTTTTTTTGAGAGCATTACTCTCGCCTGAGAGATCACAAAACGCCGGCCATTCGTATTATTTGTTGTAATTGGAAGAAATGTAAGTATATGAATCATATCATTCATACACACACACACACAAACACAGACACGCACACACGCACACACACACAGACACGCACACACACGCACGTACACACAAATACACATACACACATGTACGCACATACATACATACAAATGCACTGAAAATCACATTTTCTGACCAGCTGATGTCTTTTTAAAGGATCAAATCGCTAGATAATGACGACGATGATGATTGTGCGAATGATGACGATGGTGACAACGATGATGATAATGATGGTTGATGAACTTGATTTAAGTTATGATGAAGTTTAAATTAGAAATATGAAACTTGTGGAAAGTCGTGAGTGAAGTTAATGAGAATGAAGGAATGAAACAAGGAACTAATAAAAAAGAAAAAATGGGAAAAAGAAAGAGAGAGAAGGGGAGAAAGACAAACAGACAGACAGAAAAAGGGAAGAGAGAGTGAAGAATATTTAAAACAAGCAAGAAAATCTCGATTTTGGTACAAAGAAGAAAATAGAAAAACACAGAAAGAGAAAAAAGAAGAAAGAGGGAGAGAAAAATAAAAAGAGATAATGATGAAGAAAGAGAAAGGGAGGCGAGTGAATGGAAAGACGCAGATGATTCAAGTTTAAAATTTGCACTAGGAGTTAGCAGCCTGCTAAACATATCCCAATCACACCACCACTATCATCATCACCATTTTCTACGTCATCTTCTACGTCATTCATCTTCCTCTTCCTCATTACTATCAGAACCATTCTTTATAAAGTTAAAAACATTGGGGCAATTTATTACAAAGTGATAACCATACTATACAAAATTTTTATACATTTTTCATTGTAAACTTTTAGAAAAATGAAACAACACAATAAAAAAAAATTGTAATAATAATGAAAAAAAAGAAAATAAAAGCAAAAAAAATACAAAGAAATGGAAAAAATAAAATAAAACCTTGTTTGGCTTTTACCGACTAATTGACAAACGATTTCCTAGAACCGACCGACAACATAAATCGAATCTCCCGGTCGGTTCTCCTCGAACTTTCCACACTCACGCACCGATTAATTAATTAATCAATTTAGTTTAATTTTATTACTTTTTTAATTAATTGATGATTTAATACTGTTTAATTATTCCAGCTACTTACTTTATCATTTCATTGACTGAGTAATTGATTGGTTCACTGGTCTCTTTTGTTTCGGACATTCATTCATTCATTCACTCGTCCATTGATTCACTTGTTCATTCATTCCCTCGTTCATTCATTCACTCGTTCATTCATTCACTCGTTCACAAGTTACTTCATTCATTTATTCATTCATACAATTTAATATATATTGATATTGAGGATTGAAATAAGGACTATGACGGAAATGATCACCATAAAAAATAACCACACGCAAACGAGTTATGAATGAACAAAATTTGTTTATCAGCTGATTAAACTACTGTAAATAAAAATAATAATTAAAAAATAAATAAAAATTAAATGAGCCTTACATTAAAACCAAGTAAATAAAGTTTGATCACAAAGTAAAAGTAATAGATAAATAGGAACGAATAATGTGTGAGTTAATAATGTGGTAGAACAACTGATGGTGTGTCATCCACCTCACAACATCCTTCTTGCGATGTTCTTGTTATTCCACTGGGAGCGCATTGGGGGTTTGTTCAGGATTGCAGGGATGTTCCTGATAAAGTTGTCCTGAAGTGGAGGGAGGTGGTCCATTTTGTGGCATGGGGTGGAGTGGTAGAGGGGCTGCATTGGCCACATCTGTCGCCTCCAGGCCTCGTCCGCTAGAATTTCTTCCGTCATTAAAATCTTGGACTGGCCGGGTTGAACTTTTTTGTTTTCTAAAGTTTGAATCAAGTTTCGTTCCATCTCTTCAACACTTTGCATGACATCATTGCTCCCATCCACTTCCGCTACAACTCCACCACCACTCCCCTTCCCAACTTCCTCCTCGTCTTTCTCTGCCTCGTCGAAACAGATTTTAGTTGCTCTTCCGAGGTTGTTTTCCAGAGGCCTCTCCAGGTTCAGCAGCGTTTTCTTCTTTCCCTTGATGATACAACCCAGAGCTTTGTAGGAGGATTCGTTCACGTCATAGTTGGTGGGCAGGTTGAAATTGCTTGGTGAAGGGGGGTACCATTCGACGGAAGGCGAGGGTTCGGAGACTTCCCTGACTGATGCCTCCTCAAGAAATTTTTGCTCCCTCATTTGCTCCAAGACAGTTTGGTGCTCGCAAGGTTTGGTGAGCATGTAGGTTTTGAATTCGGCTGTCTGAATGTCGAACATGCTTCGCAACTTTGGTCTTTCTGCCTGGAACTCACAGCGTCTCAGTGACATGGCACTTCCTTTTTTATACATTTTCTTCAACAAGATTATTTCGCTCTACAGTTGACTCAAAAATTATCACTTGGAAAGATTTGCTGGCCACTCGACTGAAAATTATTTGCACTAGAAAGTAGGAACAGCAGATGAACTAAAATGTCCGTTTAAAAATGTGCACGAGTTGTTCGCTGAGATGCTTCCAACTGGAGATGACTGATGAACGCTGAAGGACTCTCCTTATATATCCTACAACTGCCTCGTGAAGGTTACTTGACGGCAAAGTGAATGTTTGAATTATCTTTGGTTTTTTTGTATTACTTTGCAATTTGCTTGTCCGTGTTGAAGTGACTCGCTTCGTCAAAGTGATTAAGTAATTGAGTGACAGAAAGTGACAAACAAAGGAGTTATTGATCGATAATAATTGACGATAATTATAACTAAGAAGACGAAGTTGATGATAGTAATTAAAGCAAAGTTGATTTTAAATGCAGAATGTTGAAATGAGTCCTTTGCTTCACTGCTGTTATAATATCAGCTAATTAATTTTTATTATCCTTCATATCGATTAAATTTACAACAACTTTATCGATAGTGATCAGATGATGATGAGAGTGACTGTAACAAATGTAGATGGGGGATGATGATATTCACACACACGCACACACACCACACACACACACGCACCACATTCTTATTTGATTATAATTTGCTTTAGATTAGATTGAGTGAATGAATGAATGAATGAATGAATGAATGAATGAATGAATGAATGAATGAATGAATGAATGAATGAATGAATGAATGAATGAATGAATGAATGAATGAATGAATGAATGAATGAATGAATGAATGAATGAATGAATGAATGAATGAATGAATGAATGAATGAATGAATGAATGAATGAATGAATGAATGAATGAATGAATGAATGAATGAATGAATGAATGAATGAATGAATGAATGAATGAATGAATGAATGAATGAATGAATGAATGAATGAATGAATGAATGAATGAATGAATGAATGAATGAATGAATGAATTAATGAATGAATGAATGAATGAATGAACGAACGAAAGAACGAAGAATAAAAAAAAACCTTAAATAAACGAATGAATGAACCAATAACGAAATAATTAAGTTTACGGACGGTTGAATAAAGTAAATAAATGAATCGGCGATTAAACAAATGATCGAATGAATGAAAGAACGAATGAATAAAGTACTGAATTACAAAATGAATGAACGAATGACTGACTGACTGACAGAATGAATGAAGAAATGAAGGAACGAGCAAGATAATGAACGAAGGATAAAAAAGTCTAAGAACGAATGAATACACTACAAAATAAATGAATGAATGCATTTAAAATAAATGAATAAATGAACAAATGAATGAACGAAGGTACAAGTGAATGACTGAAGGTACAAATGAATGACTGAAAGTATAAATAAACACTAAAAAATAAAAAAAAAGAATGAATGATGAATTAAATTTTTGTCGAAAACTAGTTACTTTCCTATCGATTTATTAATTACTTTTGGCTATTAAGCATCATCGTTGATGATGACTACAATGATGATGATGATGACGACGACGACGATGATGATGATAATGATGATGATGAGGGCCGTGATAATGTTATGTTATAGTATAAGGGGTGGGCAAACTTTTTGCTGTGAGGGCCGCATTGAGAACTATTTTACCCTTGAAAGGCCGCATATGTACTTAAATAGCACATTTTTAGACCCGGGGGAGAAACTTTTTAACATCTGTGACTCATTTTTTGGTCATAATGTCTGGCCGACGGCCATTTTTTGGCGAACAGGGCCTTGCGTGTAGTGTAGTTAGCCCACCCCTTGTTATAGTATGTTATAAGGACAATGGTGACGATGGTGATGATAAGGAAGTTGAAAATCTTAATGTTAGTAATGACGATGATGACTACAATATTAAATATGATGATAATAAATAATAATAATAATAATAATAACTACAACAGCAAACAAAATGACACAAATTAAAGAAAAACACACCACACAAAATAACAGACGTATAACTAACCAGCTAAATAGACATAAGTAGATATAAAAACTGATATGAATGAAATCACAGACATATAAGCAGACAGACAGACAAATATATAAAACCTTGCATTGAAACAATTTTTAACTTGCTACCGATGAAAACATCTTTATAAACATATATTTTAAGAGACGTAGAAACAAACAGACAGACGAACAGACATGAAAACAGACAAATACACACATAAACAGACAAAAATACATAAAAACAGACAAAGAACGAGACAAACAGACGCACATGAAGACATCTAGACGGACACACTCACACCTACAGATAGGCCGAGTTTGAAAGAGATGGTTCGTTTTTAACGATTTAGCAGCAGAACACTTACCTATATTGCAATACGTCCACTGATTTTTCAATTTTGTTCTCTCTGTGTGTGTGTGTATGTATGTGAGTGTGTGTGTGTGGTGTGTGTGTGTTGGTGTGGTGTGTGTGTGTATGTGTGTTTACAATAACGACAGTGGTTATCAATCATAATACTTTAAATATTTCTCCTCATTAATGTCTCTCTCAACATCGTCGCGTCATCACCATCACTAGCGGTGGCTGCCACAGTAGCAATAGCAGCGACAACAACAACAACAGTAGTAGCGTCATCAGCAGCTTCATCATCAGCAGCTTCATCATCATCATCGTCGTCGTCATCATCATCATCATAGTAAATGAAACATTCTTCCGTGATCAATAAAATTATTCGGTCGCCATTAAAAGTATCCAGCCAATTCTATCTCTAATAATAATAATAATAATAAAATAATAATAATAATAATAGATGGATGGATGGATGTATATATGTTCAGGTCATCTCATTTAACCTTACATGCAGTTAGTAGGAAGAACATTATGATTAATTTCTCTTTACATTTGTGTGTTTGTATGTATGTTTGTTTGTTTGTATGTATGTAGGTTTGTATGTTTGTTTGTTCTAATGTCTATTCGTGTTTGAATGTTTATATTACTTGAATGTTTTGTTTTTTGGATTCATTTATGAATTAATTAAGCTAGTCGTGTAGTTGATTCAGCCATACCTTTATTCATTTCTACATTCACTCAAATCTTCATTCGTTCATTCGTTCATTCATTCGTTTGTTTGTTTTTTCTTTCTTTCATTCATTCATGATTTTCTTAGTCCGTATTTAGTGAATTAATTAATTAAATAATATTGCTACTTAATTTGACTTTATTACATCACTTACCCGCCCTAACCAAACGGTCTTATAATCACATTATTTTAAGTTTAATTAAAATTTTCTCTATTCGTTTGTTCATTCATTCATTCGTTCGTTTGTTCGTTCATTCATTCATTCATCCATCCATCCATTTATCATTCATTCATTCATTCATTCAATGGTTTTTTCTTTCGTTCAATCGTTTCGTTCCAAATATAACATAACCCATTCCATCAATCAATCATTCCCACAAGCAATTCTTCAGCATTTACTAATATACACTTAAGTACACACACAAACATACACGTTTCTACACACATACACACACATAGAGACAGAGAGACAGAAAGACAGACAGACATGGTCGCGCACAATAACGTTTGCTAATTTTTATGTGGCTATACGTATGTTTGTTCATGCTTTTTCAAGTAGTTTTGTGTCTTTAATGTTTGATTGTTGATTTTGTTGATTTGTATGTTTGTTCGTATATATGTTTGTTTGTTTGTATACATGTTTGTTTGTGTGTATGTTCGCTTGTTTGCTTGCATTGAATGTATGTTAGATTGTTTATTAGATTGTTTATATGCGAATACGTTTATGTTTGTTTATGATGGTGCGTGCATGCAAGCCCAAACTCTTCATCGCTTACCTCTCACGGCCATTTTTATTGCGTTCATCCGAAGAGAACTCGCTAGGAATTGTGATGATGACGATGATGATGATTAGGATGATGATGATGATGATGGCGAAGAGGAGAAGGAAGAGGATGATGATGATGATGATGATGGTGTCGACAATGTATAGAATATGCTATTGAGGGTGACAACATTAAAAGCTAAGATGACAAAAAAATTTACTAAAACGAGTAGCTACATCAGCAGCAGCAGCAGCAGCAGCAGCAGTAGTAGAAGTAGTGGTGGTGGTGGTGGTAGAGGTAGTAGTCGAAGTAGTAGTAGTAAAAGTCGCAGTTAAGGTAATAAAAGTAGTAATACCAGAGATAAAAATTGCGATACTTGGATTGCAGTAGTAGTCTAATAACTAGTAGTTATGGTGGCGGTAGTAGTAGCAATTTTACATTTTTAATCAAAGAGTGCAAGTGAATTTTATAAAAAAAAATTTGCGCTAGATAAATTTCTTTGATTGATTGACAGTAATAGCAGTAATAGCGGTGAACGTCAGCATGAATTACTGTTAAAAACAATTTTCATTACTACTGCTTCCAATTTTTTAGCGGTGGTTGTAGCTGAAAGAGTAGTAGCTGCAGTGGTAGTAGTATTAGTAATAGTAGTAGTAGTAGTAGTAGTAGTAGTTGTAGTTGTAAGTAAATAGTAGTCGTGTTAGTAGTAGTAGTAGTAGTCGTGGTAGTAGCAGTAGTGGCAGCAGTAGTTGCTGTAGTACTAGTAGTAAGTAGTAGTTTCAAGTAGTAGTGGCCGTGGTAATTGTAAAATTAGACGTCTTCATTTTAAATAACACGTGAACTACTAGAAACGCCAATGAATTTTATTATGAAAATTTGTAAGATAGAATTTGATCCAAAAATTTTGAACTTTAAAACATAGGTAGCAAATTCGAACATGGCCACAGCAGTCAACGTTGTTAGCTAGAACTAGCTCTCTTTTTGCAAATAGTCCCTTTCCTTATACCCTTCCTTAAATCTACTCAACTCGGAACGTGCCAACGAGTTCAATGAAGAGATGTGATTCGAACCACTTTTACATCGACTTATAACAGAGATCCCTCTTTGAAATTTTTACTTAGTGAACCTTCAGATACTCCGAAAGAGAAGAAATGTTATCATTATTTTTTTTTTGCCGAAAGAAAATCAAATGAAAAAAAAGTTCTTAACGTAAATTTCATTTTAAATTCAAGACGACATTAATAAAAATTAAACGTCATATTAAGGCGAGAAATTTCAATTTAAATCTCACTTGTTTGCAAATTTTAAAAGAAAATACAACCACTACTGCTGCTGCTACTGCTGCTACTACTACTGCTACCTGTATTAATAATAATATTATTATTTTCAATGAAAATAATATTGATTTTGATAAACTTCTGGAACTTTGTTATTTTTTCATTATTTTCAAACGATTTTAAAACGGTTTAACTCCTCAGTGGAAAAATTACGAGAAATAAAGAAGTTCGCGTGTGTACGTATGAATGAATGTTTGTTTTTTTGTTTGTTGTATGGAGAAATTCGAACATAACAAGCGTTCAACGAGAGTCTTCAGAGGGAGAGTTTTCGTCAACGAGTATGTCGGCCCTTTAACTTCCTGACACTCTCGAGAAACAGAGCGACATCCAGAAATCAGTTGAATGTCTCTCGCTGAAAAAACAATTTGCCTAGCTTTGGAACCACCTCCTGTTAAACTGAAAAATTGTGCAGGCGTGCCAGACAGTTCACGTATAAACATATCACGATGTGAGTTATATCGACCGAATCTGGGAGTGTTGAGTACTGGGAAGCCTTACGTGCATACGAGCTAGTCTGTCAACTATTTAAACTCGCATTCCTTTTTCTTTCTACATAACCGTAACCAGTAAGACGCTTGTTCGGTTGTACGTCCTATGTTCTTCATACAACTCGATCGTCTTTTACCAGCCAAACCCAAATCCCTCAAAAAGTTGTACACTAAACAGCCAACAACACCTCTTACACCGACCTCAACTGCAACAACAAACGCCTTAACCCACGTTGTTCTATCTCACTAACAAGCTCTTCATACTTGGCTGTTTTCATAGCCTGACTTGCTGCTATTTTAGCCTCATACAGTACAGTCAGTTCGACTAAAATAACAGTGCCTGCTGATACCGACTGTACCATCACGTTGGGTCTCGCTTTTGTATCCTTTATGAACGATGGGTATGTTATGTATGTATATTGATTTGTATGTATCTTTTTATGTATGTATGTTTGTATGTGTGTGTGTGTGTTTGTTTGTATCTCAAAGAAACTTTCATCTGCAATACAACAATAACAATTTTTTCAACATTCCATTACTAATCTTTATCATCACCCTGACCATTGACGTCATCATCGTCGTCATCATCGTCATCATTATCACAATCATTATCAATGTCATCATCGTCAAGGTCATAAAAAAATCCCGCTGGATACTAAAATTAAAAATATTCAACTTCAAAAAATCACACAACAATGACAATAAATAAAAAAATTAAATATTTGTGTCGTCTGCCAGACTTTAATTATGGCATAAAATAAAATCACATTCCATCTCGTTCTCTTTTTCTCTCTTACTTTTCCTCTTCTCTCTCCTTCTTTCTCTCTCTCTCTCTCTCTCTCTCTCTCTCTCTCTCATACGTCATGAGTGTGATCCCTCTTAACTTTCTTTCTGTTAAATACTTGAATATTTTTGTTCATTTATTTTCATTTTTCTTTCTCTCTCTCTTTCTCACATTCTTTTTTTGTCTCTGTCTGTCTCTCTTTTTTACTCTCTCTCTCTCTCTCTCTCTCTTTCTCTCTTCTATCTAAACTACTGCATTTCCTTTCATTTCTCTACACGCGCTCGCATAAAAAAAACAATGAAACGGTTGACGTGGCGCTGACGTCATCAACAACGGCGCTGACGTCATCAGGAAAAAGGACAACGACGACGATGAAGATGACGTCACCTTGTGACGTCAGAGTACCGAGACGGATGGAAAAAATACATCTGTAATGCACACCGTATTATTCTCCGTGCGCCGCGATAATGAGGATGGCGAAGGAGAGGAGGAGGAAGTGATGACGATGATGATGACGATGCTGCTGCTGCTGTTGATGATGATGATGACGATGCTGCTGCTGCTGATGATGATGATGACAGTTACAACGACGACGACAATGATATTGATTACAATACCGGCGACTGTGATGATAGTAGTAGTTGTTGTAGTATTAGTAGAAGTAGTAGTAGCGGTAGTAGTAGCAGTAAATGTAGTAGTAGTCGTTGTAGTAGTAGTAGTTGTAGCAGTAGTAGTTGTGTCTGTAGTGTGTCGGTAGATAGAGCCATCAGAAGCGACATAAAAATCTCAGCAAGACAACATAATCTGCCTCTTCACCCTGAGTTTTCTATTTTATCTATGTTTATTTTATCATCTCTTTTTATTTTCTATCTATGTTTGTTCTCCTGTGCTTATCTTGTTCATGTTTCTTGTTCTAGGGTTATTATGTTGAAGTTTTTTGTTTATGATTTTTTTTGTTTATGTTTAGTTGTGTTTTGTTGATTTTGTTTTTGTTTGCGTTTTCGTTTCTATGTTTATTCACTCTATGTTTTGTTATTCTATGTTTATTTGTTGTTTTAACAACATTTTCTATAGTTTTCGGTTGGTGCATGTTCATTTTTATGATGTATTTTTTATCTACGTTCAGTTTCGATATACCCACTGGTTTATCTATGTTTTATTTTAGGATCATGCATGTATGTTATCTATGCTTATTTGGAATCTTTCTCCATTATCACTATTACTACTACTACAACAACAACTACAACAACAACAACAACAACAACAACAACTACTACTACTACTACTACTACTACTACTACTACTACTCTACTACTCTACTACTACTACTACTACTACCTACTACTACTAATAATAATAATGTGTCATTTATGTAGCGCTGAATACTTGAATGTGGTAAATGTTTTTTAACACGATGTCCATTAGAGAAGAATAACACTTTCATTTATTTTCTATGTTTCGTTTAATGTGCACTGGCTGTTTTTATGTCAAACTTATCTCATTCACGATCGTTAACAACTTTTTCTATCCATCCATCCATCCATCCATCCATCCATCCATCCATCCATCCATCCATCCATCCATCCATCCATCCATCCATCCATCCATCCATCCATCCATCCATCCATCCATCCATCCATCCATCCATCCATCCATCCATCCATCCATCCATCCATCCATCCATCCATCCATCCATCCATCCATCCATCCATCCATCCATCCATCCATCCATCCATCCATCCATCCATCCATCCATCCATCCATCCATCCATCCATCCATCCATCTATCCATCTATCCATCCATTCATCTATCCATCTATCCATCTATCCATCTATCCATCTATCCATCTATCCATCTATCCATC
>NW_008705439.1:302757-307629 GCF_000326865.2 Helobdella robusta | reverse complement strand
CTATCTATCTATCTATCTATCTATCTATCTATCTATCTATCTATCTATCTATCTATCTATCTATCTATCTATCTATCTATCTATCTATCTATCTATCTATCTATCTATCTATCTATCTATCTATCTATCTATCTATCTATCTATCTATCTATCTATCTATCTATCTATCTATCTATCTATCTATCTATCTATCTATCTATCTATCTATCTATCTATCTATCTATCTATCTATCTATCTATCTATATAGATAGATATCTATATTTTTGGTCTATCTCTATATAAATCCCTTCGTGAGATTATTATTATATAGTCGTTGATTTTATTATTTACACTGCTCCCCCAGTTATCTGACCGTTTTATTGCAATATTGGGTGCAATATATATAACTAGATATCTTTATTTATTCTTCATTCATTCACTCATTCATTCATTCGTTCGTTCATTCATTCGTTCGTTCGTTCATTCATTCATTCATTCATTCATTCGTTCATTCATTCATTCTCTATTTTTCTTTCTCTCCATCTAAGTTTGTCATTTTACTCTCTCTCTCTCTCTCTCTCTCTCTCTCTCTCTCTCTCTCTCTCTCTATTTTTAATGCATATAGTTTTTTGGTATCTTCCTGTATTTTTATATTCTTTGGTATTCATAAGACGTTTTCGCGGAAAAAGAAAAATAGAATGTTTTTAACCGCCATGATAATTTAATGCAATCATGTCGTGATCATTATCGTTTATCTCTATATTTATTTTTTTTTTTTTTTGTAACAATTTATTTTGTATGTAACTTTATGTGTTTTTTTTACTGTTGCAACAATTTGGTTTCTATTGTATGTTATACAAAATTAAATTGTATCGACTACAAAACATTGTATTTAGTGATGTATATGTATATGTTTGTATGTATGTATGTATGTGTACATGTGTGTATGTGTGTGTATATGTGTGTGTATGTATGCATACGTGTACCTATATATGGATATTCTTATCCTATTTCCTGTTAAGACTTTCTCACTGTTTCCTTTTTTCATTTATTTTCTCTCTTTTTTTCACACTCTTTCGCTTTTATTTTGTTCATCTACTCATTCAATCTTAACTTTTTTTCTTCCTCTGTCTCTTTCTCTCTCTCTCTCTCTCTCTCTCTCTTTCTCTCTTCCTCTTTCTATCTATTTCTTTTATTCGTTTTTTTTAACTTTAACCTATATTTTTCTCTGAACTATTTTACACATTTATTCACTCTCTCTTTCTCTCTCTCACTTTCCTTCTCACTCTCTCACCTCTTTCTTTTATTTTTTATTTCTTTTTTTAGTACTTTCCAACCATCCTTTCTAGCCTGGCAGCATCCGTCATTATAAATATCTTATGCTCATTCAAATCCCATTCACTATATATGTAAGAGTGTGTGTGTGTGTGTGTTTGTTTGTACGTTTGTTTGTGTGTGTGTGTGTTGAACTGTGTTGAACTGTGTGTGTGTGTGTGTGTGTTTGCCCACATGAAAGAATCTCAACTTTTCATTGTGCTGCAAAAACACTAAAGGGAATTAAGCAACAAATAATAGCTTGTATTTATATTTCGTTGGTTGTATATTATGTATAAAATATGTTTGTATGTTTGTATGTATGTTTGTATGTTTGATTGTATGTAGGTATGTATGTTTGTATGTATGTTTGTATCTTTGTATGTAAGCGCGTATGACTGCATGCGCGTAGGAATGTGTTAAACGCTCGTTTTATATGCAATAAAAAAGAATAAATTGTTTGAAGAATGCGAAACTACACTTCAGACAATACAAACGATAAAACAGAACGCCGAAAAAAAACAGGAGAAAAAATAAAAACACAAACAAACAAACAAAAACAAAAAAATACAATACAAATGTATACAAAAATGTTTCTTCAAAAATTTTGTCATATAATGCACGAGCAATAAATAAAAACAAGCGCAATGGCACACAATGATAAAAACAAAAATATTAAAAAATGCATAAATACATACGCGCATTCATACAAACAAACATACAAACAAACAAGCAAACACACTTACATACTAAGACACAAACACATATTCATGCTTAATTCGAATTATTTTTTTTTATTCCAAATAATCCTGACGAATGCAATAAACAAGTCTATAATAATAGTTAAATATTTTCAAAAACTATTGCCACACAAAAAACACATACAAAACACAAACAAAACACAAACAAAACACATACACACACAAACACACACGCATATATATTATTATGTAGATGATAATTTAAGTTAGGAGGTTTAAGTAAATACAGGTTGTATATTGATATGTGTTGAAGTAAGTAAGCAATTATAATGATAGTTAAGTTATAATAGTAGTTCAAGACGAGACAGCAAATTTACAGACATGAGGCACTTTTATATAAGATAGTATAACGTATAATAAATCTGAGTATATAATACTTTGCATAATAAGGATGAGGTGGCATACAGTAGGGACTGACTGGTTAGAAGGAGTTAGACAACTAGTTAAGCTCTAGGGAGCAAGGTCTCCTGGTATATATTGATAATAGGCAAGCACATAAGTTAAAGTTAGTCAGAGTTATCTCTTGAACACGCTTAAAGCTCTTGAACACTCTTTGATAATTCACATTATTTTTATTAGCGTTATTCAATTTTGCAATTTAAGTTTTTTTTATAATATTGAACAATAAAAAAATTAATATTACCAATAATGGGTAAGTCGTTTCTCGTTCGATTTCGATTATTAAACTTTATAACATTTTAAACACTAACTATTTATAATTCTCAACACACGTAAGTCGCTAATTAAAGTCATCTTTCATTATTTTATGTACATGAACAATATCGAGCTATTTAACGTTGAGCGAGCGAGTTTACAGAAAGAGAAAGAATTTCCCCCAAAACTATGACAATATAGGTGTACATAGAGAGAGAGAGAGAGAGAGAGAGAGAGAGAAAGAGAGAAAGAGAGAGAGAGAGAGAGAGAGAGAGAGAAACCCATAAAAATTTGTGAAAATAAAACAAAAAATAAACGACTTCGTTAAACAGTATGAATAGTTGTGGCAGAGACCGCAATATACACACACAATCATACCTACATACAAACATACACACAAACATACATACACATAGACGTACACACAAACACACATACATACACACACACATAGACGTACACATACATACTTATTCACCTTCAACTAGTACATATCTTTTTTTGTAGAAAAGTTAATTTCAGATATGCCTTGTTTTGAAACATTCTTTCATCCTTCCTTCCTCCATGCGTACGTTTTTGGTAGATAGAGGTACGACAGGGTATATAAAAGCTTTTGCCCGAAAGATGATTCACCCGAACAATGGAAAATTTACCTAAAAAAATTTGTATGAATTTAAAAAGTGAAAACCACATTAATTGTCAATATTTCTGGACCAGTTTTATTATGGCAACTAGATCCGGAGTTCAAAGAAATGTAAATATTGAAACGAGTCAATTGCTCGCCGAAAGCCAGCGGACAAAATTGGGAGAAAGTTGAAATTAATCTGAATGAAAGGTTTTCATTGAAAAGATTCAATTGCTCACTGAGATCTAGTGAGAAAAATATGGAAAACGATGCCAGCTCAATAGTGTATAGATTGGGATCATGTTGTAAGATTAAATATCATGCTTTCTTATGATTCACATGAATCGAATCAAACAACAAACAGTTGACTAAATAATGGCACAACTTAGGGGATTGCACAACAAACATGCACATATACACACAAATACACACAAGTACACACAAAAAACACATATACAAACATACAAACATTCCAACAAATACTTCCTAAATTGTACCACATGACTAAAAACTGCCATTTTCTCTAAAACTTTCCAACTTTTCAAAATTTCAACCTGATGAGGCACAGGTTGGTATTATCCAATTGAGCTAAAACTTTACAAATGTCATTTTTTATTCAAATGGCACAATTTAGAGGGTTGCCCAGACAAGATTTCGAAAAACAATTTTGGGACTACACCGGAACGTTTTTCGGAATGTTTGTATGCATATATGTATGCTTATTGTGTGTACTTATGTGTACGTGTGTATATGTGCATGTTTTTCGTTTGTACGTGTGCCCGCGTACGTGTGTGCGTATGATTAAGTATGTGTGTGAGTCTATTTGCAGTCGTAAAGAATGTATTTGCCAGCGTTCACGCCTAGATACATAAATTAATATTTCTTACCAAAGTTACTTGCGAGAACAAATTTCCCTACAAACAAATACACACGGTTAAAATACAAAATACGCAATGTAGAGAAATTTATTGCTCGTATTAATACTGCAAATACACAGGCATGTGTAGGAATAAATCTTAAAGTTACTTATTGATTTTGTTTGCTGGCGGAAGAATGAATAGCGTTGATGCTGAGATGCATTTAATGTACGAACCACTGTGTTTCTGAAATACCGCTAGAGAATGCTATTCCTGAAAAACCAGCTAGGACGTGCAAATACAAAATACAAATACAAAAAGAGAATACTTTTATGGTGTGAAAATACCGCTTTTTGCGTACGAATACACACGGTCCGTGAATGTCTGTCACGTTAATGAACGATTTGTATGATCGGGCGCCGTTAGTATATTAGCTGCTTGCGTCTTTGTATGTTTGTTTGTTTTTTGTATGTTTGCATGTTTGTTTTTTTGTTTCTTTGTATGTTTGTTGGTTATGAATGTTTGTCCGATTGTATACATATGTGTTTGTGTGTTTTAGTGTTAATGTATATTTAGTTTTGTACGTGCGTGTATTTAGAATTGTTTATTTGTATGTATGCACGTTTGCATATATGTATGTGTATATGTATGTGTGTGTGTGAATGAATGTATGTGTGTGTG
>NW_008705439.1:290937-302707 GCF_000326865.2 Helobdella robusta | reverse complement strand
TTATTTTGTTTTTATCTCTTCTTGTTGTTACACACACTCACACACACACACACACACACACACACACACACACACACACACACACACACACACACACACACACACACACACACACACACTTGCACATCACACAAACAACACACCCACACACACACAACAAATCCACACACACACTTACACATCACACACACACACATCACATACACGCACACACACACAGAGTTGTAGTGAACATTTTGATAGTTGAAAATATTTTTGGTAGTAATAAACGCTCTCTTCTGATTGCATATTTGTGTGTGTTTTTCATTGTGTGTTTATCATTTGGATGTTTTAGCCGCAAAAGTTGAATTGTATGTCATTTTCGTTTTTATATTAGGCTGTTTTAGGGCTATTTTGCTTTTAAAATATATTTAATGCTGGTTTTCTATTAATATTGGAAAAAATTTGCCCCGTCAAAATGTGCCCTTTTTAATGAGCAAAACTACTGTTACTTCTGCTACTTCTACTACTACTTCAAGTACTACTACTGCTGCTGCTACAGTTGCTACTTCTGCTACTACAAGTACAATTACTGCTACTGCTGCTACTTTTACTACTACAAGTACTACTACTACTGCTGCTACTGCTGCTACTTCTACTACTACAAGTACTACTACTACTGCTGCTACTGCTGCTACTTCTACTACTACAAGTACTACCACTACTGCTGCTGCTACTACTACTTCTACTAAAATGTTGCATCGATTTTTTTCTTGTCGCAATGTTTTGTTTTTGATGCTTTTCCCTCGTTTATATTTTTACATTGTTTAATTTTTTTTCTTTAAATGAAACTTTTATATTCTCACTTTTATTTTTTATTTTTTCATTTGTATTTTTGTTTTTTTTTGGATTTTGTTCTATATTGTATAGTTTATTGTATATAGTATTGTATATTGTTATGTTTTTTATATTTTGTATTGTATTGTATATAGTATTGTATATTGTATTGTTTTTTGTATATTATATTGTATTGTATATAGTATATTTGTGTAGTTTTTGTATCTTCTGTATATCGCTTCATCTAAGACATGGCTGTAGATTATTCAATAGTATGGAGTTTTATTCATCCGAGTTGGCCATTATAAAATTTTTTATCAATGAGAGCATAAGTTTAATTAACTTTGTTGGTTTGTATGTATGTTTGTTTGTTTGTATTTGTTTGTTTGTTTGTTTGTATGTTGATGTTGCTGATAACTTTTTGCTGTTTCAGTTAATTTTTGCAGGTTTCCTTTAGCATTGCTGCAGTTATTGTTATTGATATTATTATTGTTAATGTTATTATTGTTGTTATTATTATATTTTGTTATTTACATTCCACATAACACACATTTTAAACAAATTTAGCGTCGCTGCCGAAAGTATTTCATTTAAGAAACGTCTTGTAAGACAAGCTGAACTAAATCAAGCAAAAATATGCCATAAACTCAAACACATATAATGCAAATTGTTTTTATCATTACAATTATACTACTACTACTACTACTACTACTACTACTACTACTACTACTACTACTACTACTACTGCTACTACTACTACTACTACTACTACTACTACTATTACCGCTGCTGCTGCTGCTGTTACTGCTATTACTTCTTTTTTTACTAACTTTATTATATTTTTCTTAAGTAATTCTCATGTAAACGCTGTTTATCTATCTATCTATATACACGTGCGTACGTGTGTTTGTATGTCTTATGTCTATTTGTATGCGTGCGTGTGTGTGTGTGTGTGTGTGTGCGTGTGCGTGCGTGCTTATGCATGAACGGATTAGTTTGTTTGTGCGTAGGAACATAATTTTATTGGACCTATAACGTAATATTAAATAGCAATGAAATAATAATGGTCGATACCCCAGAAATACCAGGACATTATTATTATTATTATAATTATTATTATTGTTATTATTATTATTATTATTATTTATATCTTTACAATTTTTATACCTAAGGCTCGTAATGTTATTACAGTAATCTTGGTACAACTTTTATTTGCTCAATCAATCCATCTATTTGAGGAATGTGATGATGATGATAATGATGATGATGACATCGATGATGATGACGATAATCATCTTGGGGATTATGATAACGATGATTAAAATGACGATGACGAAGACGTCATATCGGCGATGATAATGAAACGAAAATGATGATAATGATGATGGAACGACGAAGATGATGATGAAATGATGATGATGATGATGATGATGACGACGACGACGATGTTTGTATGTTTGTATGGAAACAAACAGATGGTGACCTGTTTAGAATAACCAAAAGCATTTAACCCGGAGTTTTAATTCAGCCCTAGGGCGCGCAGTTTGATATGAATGTGTAAATTCTGTATATGGCCTTTTAATGTATGTTTGTAGATCTGGTTTTGTTTTTATGTATGTGTTTGTCTGTTTGTATGTGTGTGCGTGTGTCTGCAAGTTACATATCAGCGTATGTATGCATGCAAAGTTTATGTAAATTGAAGCAAATATAACACAAATTGTTAACAATGTACAATACAATGCAATACAAAACAAGGCCAATCAAGCACAATACAAAACAAACAATACAAAACAATACAACACCAAACAAGACCAAACAATACAAAGCAAACATTCTTACATGTTCCTGGCATGGTTATTCATATTGTGCTTTATTCACTTTGAAATTGCGTGCCGACTACCTGGTCCCCTCCCCCCTTACACACTCCTAGAGGAGCCTAACGAAGATTGTACTTTTTGTTATGACAGCTCGTTAAGCAACAATTTGTCAGCCTCTCAATACTTCAACGTACATAAAAACGGTTGAACAAATTAAGGAAAAACTAATGAACAAACGAACAATTGCATGAACGAACGAATGAATGAACGAACGAACGAACGAATGAATGAATGAATGAAAGAATGAATGAACGAACGAACGAACGAACGAACGAACGAATGAATGAATGAATGGACAAACATACCAATGATGAAAAAGCAAAAAAATCAATAAATAAATAAACGAAGGAAAGATAAGAAAATTTACTGCACAATCATACGGATGAATGAATGAATGAAAGAATCGAATGCTTAATTTAATCGATAAACGTCTGGACGATGATGACGACGACGAAGACGAAGATGATAACAACAAAGACGATTAAAACGAATATGATGTCGCGACCACCGCAACGACAATGACGACGACGATGATGACGTCAAATACAGTGACGTCATATTACGATATGATAATAAGAATGTATTCACCAAAAAATATTATCATTTAAAAAGATTGTGAAAATTTTCTATCTTTTTTTTGAAATTCAAGTACACAAAATCTTCGAGGTAGAGTTGATGGCGGTTTATCACGTCTGGAATTTAATTCTTCTTGAACTATTACTTTTAAATAACTGAGGTAGTAATAGTAATAGTAGAAATAATAATAATAATAATAATAACAATAACAATAATAATAGAATAGTATTAATAATCATAGCTTAACTAAATATGTAATTACATTGCACAACATACAAGAAAATAATTATTGTAACAGCTTCAATAAAGATGATGAGAAAAATAATTAAAAATTATAAGCTAGCAATATTTTTCTATCACTCCATTTTTGTTTTTCTTTTTTTGTCTCTTTCTTTTTTTTCTCTCTCTCTCTCTCTCTCTCATTTTTTTCCCATCAAATATTATTTTCCCCTGTTTTCTCGTTCGCATATTTTTCATTCATTCTTTCTTTTCCCTCTCTATCTCTCTCTCTCAGTCTTTCTCTGTCTCTCTTTCTCCTCTCTCTCGTTTTTTCGTGTCTTGAGGCACGCGCACCAAAATGTGTATTAAAATTTTCGTTGAAATTAAAAGGAAGAGTCCACAATGGAGGGAGAGATGTTCACGAGAGGGGCCCCAGTAATTACTAGTAATTACTAGTTATTACTAAGATAAGTATAATTATAAATAATAATATAAGTATTATTATAAGTAGTTGTAGTAGTAGCAGTAGTAGTAATAGTAGTAGTAGTAGTAGTGGTAGTAATAGTAGTAGTGGTAGCAGTAGTGGTAGTAGTAGTAGTAGTAGTTGTAGTAGTAGTAGTTGTAGTAGTTGTAGTAATAGTAGTTGTTGCTGTAGTAGTTGTAGTAGTAGTAGTAGTAGTGATAACAGCAGCTGCAGCGATAGCAGTAGTAGCGGCAATATTTGAACTTGAAAAGAGAATAAAATAGAAAGAGGCTTCATATGGAACGGCTGTAAAGCACAATTAATATTTATTTATTTAATTTCAAACGAACACAGTCACCAAAAAAAAAACTCAAAAACTTGCAGAAAAAAGAAGACACCTACATGAGTTTTCTAAATCTGACCAGAGAGTTTATTTTTAGAATCCTGAAATTCATATTTTCGCCCCACCTGGCCTATAAATCTGACCAATCAGATTGAGAAGCTTAAATGGCCATAAATTCACATTTCGTCTTACGGTGCCAAGTTTAAAAACCTGCCACAAAAGGTAGAGGAAACAATAAATTGTGTCATACCATATGCTGGAGTACTATTGTTGTTGATGTAGTTGTAGTTGGAGTTATAGTAGAAGTAGTCGAAGTAGTAGTAGCAGCAGTAGTAGCAGCAGTAGTTGTTGTGGTAGCAGCAGTAGTAGCTGTGTTGTAGTTGTTGTGTTGTTAGTCGATTATGTTTCCACTGTTATTATTATTATCATCGTCATCCTCATAATCCCCACCATCATTATTCCTTCATCTTCAATGCCATCCTAATCACGACAAACACAACCAACAGCAACTCAAGAAATCCCGAAATTGCTAAAAATAACAGCCAATGAGGGTTCATCTACCACACTGAGCTGTCACGTGATGCAGAAGGCCCCCGAAAACAAGCCCCACATAGTCACGTGGCGCAAAAGGGGTGTTGAAGCCCCCATTCTCATCATTATGGAGGGAGAGTTACCGAGATATGATGCGCTATATAATGGCCGAATTAGGTATGTACATGGGGTTTATTTGTTTATGCTTGTACGTATGTGTGTATGTTTATCTACACGTGTTTGTTTGTTTGTGTATGCAGCTGCACCTTATTATTATTAGTAGTATATTAGTGTATGTGTGTGTGTGTACGCTTATGTGGTGTTTGTTCATGTTTTGATGGAGTTTAGACTCTCGTGTATAATATGTTTGTGTATTTATTTATTCATTTGTTTACTTTCGCATAAATATTTTTCATGATTTTTTGAAATCTGAAGTTGCTAAACCGACCAAACCACTAAGGCAGCAACAGTAGTAGCGGTAGTAGCAGCCACTTCTGTGGTGGTAGAAGTAGTAGTAGTAGTAACAGACTTAGCATTAGTAGTAGTAGTAGTAGTAATAGTAGTAGTAGTAGTAGTAGTAGTAGTGGTAATGTCAGTAAAACGTATCACTTATTCTACAGTACTTAAGTGTTCAGAAGTAAGCTTAGTTCGTACATCGGTAGGTTGATGAAAATGCGATTTGCAACGCTTCTTGTATTATAAACAAGCTTTAAAAATTATTTCTATGCGTGTCTGTATGTATGTATGTATGTGTGTATGCATGCGTGTGTGTATATATGTACGCATGTGTGTGTGTGTGTGTGTTTGTGTATATTTTAAGTATGTTTGTATATAGGTGAATAAGTAATTATTTTTTTCGCCTGAAAACCTGTTCAAAATATTATGATACCATTCGTTACTAGCAATTATACCTCTATCGTTACAACTATCATCATTATCGTCATCATTATCATCACCACCGTCATCATCATCGTCATTAACATCTTCATCATCATCGTCATCAACATCTTCATCATCGTCATCATCATAATTACTATCATCTTAATCATAATGAATTCGGGCGCCCGTTCCCAAATGTCGGCTCCATACATCATGAAAAACTTCTCCTCGTGTTATAGATGGCCATAAATTCATCACTAAATCTAATCATTATTTTAAATATTTACCAAAGTGTATTTACTAATTGCAGTGCTGGGCAGTATTAGTAATAGTAGCGCTAGAACGACTACTACTAATACTACTACAGCTTACAGCTGCATAAACTGGCTTGTAATGGTAGTAAAAGGTATAGAAGTTGTAGCAGCAGCAGTAATAGTAGTAGTAGTAGTAGTAGTAGTAGTAGTAGTAGTAGTAGTAGTAGTAGTAGTAGTAGTAGTGTAGTAGTAGTAGTAGTAGTAGTAGTAGTAGTAGTAGTAGTGGTGGTGGTGGTGATAGTAGTGATATTATTAGCAGTAGTAGTAGTAATAGTAGTAGTCGTAGTAGTAGTAGTAGTAGTGGTTATAGTGGTAGTAGTGGTAGTAGTAGTAGTAGTGGTAGTAGTAGTAAAAACGTTGGTGGTGGTCATAATTATGTTTTACTACACATTCTTCTCCTTCCCTTATTGTGAAGTTTTTTTTGTGTTTTATTGCCCTAATTGCCAACGTCATCGTCATCGTCATCATCATTAGCATCGTCATCATCATCACCATCATCGTCATCATCATCATCATCACCATCATCGTCATCATCATCATCATCACCATCATGATCATCATCGTCGTCATCATCATCATCATCGTTGTCGTCATCATCATCATCCTGTCCCCAATGAAAACGCCTCGAAGTGTTAAATTTTCAACCATCAATTATCTATTTTTAAAATAATTGCCTACGTAGTCATATAGAATTTCTGTAATCGTCGTCGTCATCATCGTCATCATTATCTCTATAACTATCCTCATCATCATTATCACCATTTCCATAACCATTATCATCATCGTCATCGTCGTCATCATCATCATCATCATCATCGTCATCATCATTATTATCACCATCTCCATAGTCACTACCATCATCACTATCATCATCATCGTCGTCGTCTTCGTCGTCATCATCATCCTTTCCATCACTGGTCTGTGTAATGATGGGTGGCTTACGCACGGATTTACGGTTTCAATGTTACTTTATTTTCAATAAAAATAAAAATAATAATAAAACAACAACAACAACAACAATTATAATGATAATAACAATAATAATAATAATAGCAAAAATAGTAATAATAATAATAATAATAATAATAATAGAGTAAAATGTATTCGTCGTTGCCTATGTTTAGTACGTGTGTATCAGTTTATAAGCTGAAAAAACATTAATGCATGGATAAAACTCACGATAATAATAATAATAATTAATAATAATAATAATAATGGGAACATCTTTTATTTTTCACCATAAAAAAAACAGACAATGATAAAAATATATATATAGATAAAAATATATATATATATAATGATAAAATTTTTAAAAATTGTATAAAATAATATTAAAGGTTAAGACCATTTTGCTCATTGTGAAGTTTAGTGCAGAACGGTGAAATATATTTAATTAGCATCATAGCTTGTTCCTGTCACAGTAAATGTCATACGATAATCTTAATATCACCTTTTTATTTTCATCGTAAAAACGTACATGGAAAAAAAAACAATAATTGTCAATGATAATCAAAATTAAAATATATATGTATATAGCAAAATGTCTTGAAATAATCTCCGAAGCTCGTCATCTTATAAAAAGGATGTGTACAACGAGAGAAGATTAGTCCTAAATGGTTCATTCAATTTGCATTTCTATCACAGTAAATACTATATGACGACGAAATTGTTGTATAAATAAGGTTGTTGATAAAACCATCAGTCCATATTAAATTAATAAAAGACAAATCAAAAGTATTAAAAAAACCTAAAGGGGATATTTCAAATGTATTAATTGTAACGTTAGAGTGTTTATAATTATTGGTCAAATTATTTTGCAAATTATGGGAGTACTTCGCCATTTTATAGTCCTTTGATTTCAGAAAGTTTGTTTCATGGCAAACCGTGAGCTCCAGGATTTCAATGTTGTTATCGCAAAGCAATGCGATGTCGGGACGTAGCGTCTTGAAGAGACAGGATAGTGGCTGATATTTATCTTGATCCGTGTCTGCATACATGGAGACATCAGGGCCTGCGCATGATTTTAACCTGTCTAATATTATTGAAAGAATTTTGTTGTGACGTGTTGTAAATCGCTTCAGTGCCGACACCGCGCCACAATTTGATAAAACGTGTTTGTTTGTTTGGCAAGCGCTGCATAGAGGACATTGTGCAGTGCATGATTTTCCCCATCTTTGAAGGTTGACGTTTGTCGGAAGTTGTTGGATTAAACTTTTTCTGACAAATTTAAACAGAACTTCCGGAAGGCATGTTACGTACCTCGACCAACGATCTATGCGAACAGCTGGGATGTGTGCTTGAATTGATTTTAATATTGTTCCTTGACATTGAAGGGATGTCAGATGATTCGAAGCTGCGGTTTGTTGTTGTTCTTTTATTGCTTTAAGCGTCGGTTTGATGTCGTTGACGTCAGGAAGCATATTGTCGATTCTAATGAAGTCGCTGAACGATTCGCTCCACAGGCATTTTAGCTCCTCGTTTCCATTGGCTTTTAAATAGTTGCAAAGTTTGATCCTCAAAGATTCTGCGTAATGCTTGAGAGATCTAACATTTAATTCACCCAGTTTGAAGGGAAGTGTTAAGCTCTCTGACAGGCAACTACTGATTGGCAATGACAGCCACATTCTCACTGCCTCTACCACCAATGGGTCAAGGCAGCTGCCAATCCAGGTCAACGAGACATCGTATGTCCTAAGCTCAAAAACCAGTTGTGATGGTATGTATCGTCTTAAAATTTGGAGCTTCCATTGTGCTGACGTATCTAGTTTGCCGATCACCGACAACAAACCTTTTAATTTACCGATTAACAGTTTCTTGGCTTCTGTGCCCTTTCCTTCAAAGTCGTATATTTTGCCAAGGTATATGAAGTGCCCCCCTATTTCGACTTGAGGAATAGTTCCATCGTCTATGGTCAGCTTTGGAAGGAACTGTTCGTAAACACCATTTTTTTCCCTCATGCCTAATGATGAGCATTTATCTATTCTTATTTTCATACCCGTTTTGTTACACCAAGCCTGGTTGATGTCGATCAACTTTTGAGCACTTTCCGTGCTGTTAGCAATAATTGCCGTGTCATCGGCAAACTGCATCCATGTTCTCGTTTTCAAGTTGGCTGTAGGTCCCCAAATGTAGCCGATTTGTTGATATTCAGGCTTTTCCAGTATTTTCATTAAAGGATTGAAGCACAAATTGAACAGCAGAGGCGAAGGAGGGTCCCCTTGGAGCACGCCACGTTTGACCCGGATAGGAGGTGTAAGTTGATCGCAACCCGAAACTGATATGGTGTAGTCGGCGTATGTGAATTTTGTTAAATCAGCGATCATTGGCAGTATATGATGATGGTCTAAGGTGGATGAGATTAGGTCGTGGCTGACCTTGCCGAAAGCGTTTTTAAGATCCAACAAAATGACAATTATTGTTCTTTGATGTCTTTTAGCGTCATTGATCATGTGTGATAAAAGCTGGGTATGTTCGGTCTGTCCGTCGACCTTTGGATAAAAACCTTTTTGGATATTTTTATCGATGAGGTTGTTTGATTCTAAAAAGTTGTACATGTTGTTGTTAATGCAGGATGAAAATATTTTATAGAGCGTATGTTGAAGTGTTATGGGTCGGAAGTTGGCCGGATCATGTGCGTCACCTTTTTTGTGAATAAGCAATGTGAAACCTTTCTTCCAGCATGATGGGATTTTAGAGGACAAGCAACATTGCGTAAACAATTTGTGGAGAAAGGTGCGCAATATAGGACATCTTTTAAATGGAGGACATCTTTTAAATGGAGGACATCTTTTAAATAATAATAATAATAATAATAATAATAATAATAATAATAATAATAATAATAATAATAATACAAACAATAATAATACAAATAATAATAATATCAATAATAATAGTTAATAATATTAATAATAAGAGAAGAAGAATAGTAATAGGAGTAAAAATAATATTTTATTCCCTCAAATCGAACGTATATGTATTTTTGTTTGTTCGTTTGTTGTTTGCATGTTTGTTTGTTTGTTTGGGTATTTGTTTGTTTGTCTGTATGCTTGTTTGTATGTTTATTTTAATAAAAGTTCAGTACCTTACTAATGTTTGTATGTATACATGTATCCAGGCATTGTGTGATATTCTGTTGTAACATTCATATTTTCATCGATTGTTAATAATGTTTGAAATTTGGAATGATTGATGGTAGAATGGTAATAATAGTGAGAGGAAGAATGAAAGGAAAAAAAAGAGAGAAAAAGAAAGAAAGAGAAAGATGAAAAGGGAGAGTGAGAAATGGTAAAATTCAAAATGATTTCGTATGCCGAATGATATGTTTGCTGTTTTTGTTGTTGTTTATTTAGGTTTAAACAATGGTACCATCTCTTATGAAATGTAAGTTTATACTGTTTAATTTGTGTTTATGTTGTATTGTTTATTTTCTTTATCTGGTTGTTGAAATTTTTCGTTGTAGCATCGGCAATATATTGAAATTTGAATTGAAATTTGTTGGGCTCGGTGAGATGATTGATTGGTTTTGACTATTACTGTCTGTTATAAATGTTGTTGCTGTTGTTGTTGTTGTCGTCGTAGTTCTTATCATGTTGTTGTTGTTGTTGTTGTTGTTGTGCTGTTCGTATTGTATTCGTTATCTTTCTTCATGTCATTTTTATGATACAAAAATCGTATCGCTATGATGTTCTATTCTTATCAAGTCTTCGTGAGTTAGTCTGTTGCGATGTTGTTGACATTGTACTAAATGTTGTTGTTATTATTATTATTATTATTATTAAAATGAACAAAAGATTTTCAATGCGGTCAGTAAAAATTTGTCTATAGGCCATCGACGTCGAACCCCGCATAGACGAGTCGTAAAAGGTCGATAATAATTCAGCTGCAAAAAAGTTATCACATTTTTGGACGGACTAAACAACAACAACAACAACTACAACACATCAACAACAACACTTCAACAACAACATCAACACATCAACATCAACAACAACATTAACCTCATCAACATCAACGGCTATAGCGACAACAGCAACATTAACAACAACTGCAACAAACATACCAACACCATTAAAGTGTCTTCAGACAGAATCAACAACAGCATCAACCGAGGTGTTATTTAAAAATTGAGACCAACTACTAGCAGACGGCATATATAAAAAGCAACATAGACACATACATACACACGTACGCGCGCACACACACACGTACACACACCTACATGCATATACACTCGGCCGATGCTTGACATAGGAAGTCCAAAATATCACGGCTTGACTAAAACAGCTTAGACATAAATGTCAGCAAGGTGTATTTACACACATACAAACACACACATACAAACACACATATACACAAATACACACACTTAAACACACACATATGTATAAATGCACATATATACACAGACAAGCATACCGAAACAACAGCATCAAATAAGAAATTGATGGAAAAGTTATACGTCAACTTATCTATATAAATTATAAACTCGATAACTAGTCGAAGGACAACTAGTAGAAATTGATGTTAAGATAAAAACATCGTATACATGAAAAGATACAATGTTTGTGTATAAACATATACAATTTACATATATATGTGTGTGTGTACCGATTATTTGTTTAAACATATACAATGTTTGTAAGCATAAACATTATTTGTATAAACATATTCTGTATATATATATATTCACCACATACATGAAAACATAAAAGTGTACACATATATAAAATATGTATGCATACACCGATAC
>NW_008705439.1:289132-290143 GCF_000326865.2 Helobdella robusta | reverse complement strand
ATCATTGGCGTTCCATATTATTATTATTATTATTGTTGTTGTTGTTTTTGTTGTTGTTGTTGTTGCTGTTGTTTCTTACGTCATAAGGTCCTCGTTCTCTTTGTTTACTTTACAATTAATTATATAATTCGTGTATATAAATATATAAATATAAACAAATAAATAAATAAATATATATATTTATATATTTGCTAAACACATAGCAATAATAGTAACAATAACGACAACATCAACAATAAAATTAGTAATAATAACAACAATAACAATGAACAGATTGGCAGGGAAGGCATCTTTAGAAATATCAGACCTGAGGGGCGAGGACTCTGGGACGTACGAGTGCAGACTATTGTACCTGGATGTCTTGAGCAGCAGTAAGATCAACAAAAACATCAATTACATCAACAACAACAACAATGACGTCAGCAATGGTCCCGGCTACAATAACAACAATACGTTCATACAGCTCGTCATTAATTGTTAGTCTCTTGCGTTTGTAACTTGCTGTTGTTGATGTGATTTTTTGTTTTTGTTGGCGTTTTTGCGGTCCAAAGCATTAATTGTGTGAACAGCAACAACACTTATTATTATTGTTCTTATTATTATTATTGTTGTTGTTGTTATTGTTGACGTTTCTAATGTAATGACGACTATTAAGATTGAGATGAAAGATTATGGCTGGAACAATAAATCGGAGCAAATGAAATTGATGATGACCGTGACGACAACGAAGATGATGATGACGACGACGACGATGATAACCACCAGTATAACGAATTCAACATTAGTGTTGCCGGGACAATGAAGCCCATTTGCTATACGGACAAGAAGCTGTTGTTGCTGATGTTGTGATGTGTGGGTTATAAATGTTTGCTGGTTTGTTTGTATGTCTTGTTGCTGTTGTTGTTGTCGTTTGTGATGTGTGGGTTATAAATGTTTGTTGGTTTGTATGTCTTGTTGCGGTTGTTGTTTATGATGTGTGGTTTATAAATGTTTGTATGTGTTGTTGCTATT
>NW_008705439.1:266987-284487 GCF_000326865.2 Helobdella robusta | reverse complement strand
ACGATGATGATGACGACGATGATGATGATGATGATGATATTGAAGATGCAATAGATGATTAAATCTATCTGTCGATAATGATGATTGAGATAACGAGACGGGCATTAATGTTGCTGATGTCGCTGCTGCTTTCGCTGCTGTTGCTGCTGCTGATGATGGTGGTGGTGATGATGGTGGTGGTGATGGTGTGGCCGTTGCTGATAATGATGATGATAATGATGATGAATTACGGAATGTGTCCATTGGGAGAATGAATGAATGAATGCTCATGGAAAATGTAAAAATGAGTCTTACCAAAAAATTATTACATGCTTTTTGAGTATAATAACATTATCACTTTTACTATTACTACTACTGTTACTAATAATTATACTACTACTACTTCTGCTACTGCTGCTACTGCTACTACTACTACTACTACTACTACATTGTCGCTGCCCCTGCTACTACTAGTACTACTTCTGAAGCTGTTTTTACTACTACTTTTTACTATTTCAAATGTTAATGTTTTTGCTGCTGTTCGACGCTGTTATTGCTGTTGTTTTCATGGTTATATGACTGTTATTGTTGTTGTTGTTTATGGTTATAAGATTGATGTTGTTGTTGTTATTTATAGTTATATGTTCGTTGTTGTTGTTTATGGTTACATGATTGTTGTGTTGTTGTTGTTGTTGTTTATGGTTATATGATTGTGGTGTTGTTGTGGTTGCTTATAGTTGTACGATTGTTGTTTCATTGTGGTTGACCATGCCCATGTTTATCTTAAAAATGCATGACATCATTTGTACACATGCACAAAAGTTCACACCCCTTCATAAGTACATACACTTATGGGCCCACACACTTGTGAACTATATTGCACTCCAACAAGCATAAATACGTCAATGGATACAAAACACACACGTACACAAAGATACACACATACACATATATGTACACATAAATATATATATACTCAAAAACAAACACATCACTCAAGAGTATATATTTTAATACGTGCACACATATCTACACATACACTTACATTCATACACACATATATACATACGCACACACATACACACACATACATACACACATGCATACATACATACATATAAACGTACATACATACCTCCTCACAATACCTACTGAAGCAAGCATATTGCGCAGCGTTAAGTAGCGCATACGCAAAATTATAAATGCGCCCGCTTGTTCGTACAGTTTGGTGTGTATGTGTGTGTATGTATGTGTATGTGTGTGTGTATGTGTGTAAAGAGAAAAAGATTTATTATAGTCTGTATTATAGTCATACAAATATAAAGAAAATCACACATTCAACTCAGTCAGACTTACATACAAACATATTTATTACGTACATTTATTTTCGATATCTGTGTTTGTGTGTACGTATGCATATATGTCTATGTGTGTGTGTGCGTATGTGTGTGTGCATGTGCGTGTGTATGCGCGTGTGTGTATGCGTGTACTTGTGAATGTGTGTGCTCTGTTAATTTACATACGTCCGAACCAACGACAGTCTTTTCAGTTTTTGTGCTTAATGGATGATGATTAGTTAGCGATGGGATGAGGGTTTTTAAGATGAGGCTGGTACAGCCGCTACATCAGCTGCAGCAGCAGCTGATGGTGATGATGATGACGACGACGACGATGATGATGATGGGGGTTGAAAAATACAGATAATACAATGATTATGATGCGGTGATTCAGACGAAAGTGAAAGCTAACAAAGATGATGATGAAGAAGATGACGAAGATGATGACGAAGAAGATGACGAAGAAGATGACGACGATGATTTAACGTAATCCATTCTTCCATTGAAAAAGATTTTTTTGTGAATAGTTTGGCGAAAGAATAAAAAATGAAGTCGATTAAAATGATAAATATTTGATACCTCTCTTGTTTTATTAATATTAATGTCTCTTTAAATGTATAAACATCAACGCTTTTATTTTCATCTTGTTGCTTCTTTTGTCGTTGACGATAATGTTGTTGTTGTTGTTGATGACGTTGTTGTTGTTGTTGTTGTTGTTGTTGTTGTTGTTGGCCATGGTGTTGATGCTGTTGACGATGTTGTAGTTGTTAAGGATGATAATGTTGTTGTTGTTGTTGATGTTGTTGTTGTTGGTGATGATGATGATGACAATGTTGTGATTTTTTTTTTCTCTTTTTCCACCTCTTCCTCCATTCATCCAGCGAGTAAATTTCAATTGATGTCCAAAGAACGATGATGCTTGGAAACTTAAACTTCAATGAATGAATGAACGAACGAATGAATGAACGAATGAATGAGTGAATGACTGACTGACTGAATAAAAGAATGAATGAATGAATTAACAAATTTTATTCATTCATTCGTTCATTCGTTCATTCGTTCGTTCGTTTGTTCGTTCGTTTGCTCGTTCATTCATTCATTCGTTCTTTCGTTCGTTCATTCATTCGTTCATTCATTCATTCATTCGTTCATTCATTCATTCATTCATTCATTCACTCACTCATTCATTCATACATTCATTCATTCATTCTTCCATCTATTCATTTGTTTGTTTTTTCTAAAACCACATCAGCACATTACAAGCAACTACATCATCAACGACCACCAAACCAAATTTTTTTTTCCCAATATATTTTTACACCCTTCATAATAGCATTCAAATGTGTTTTCAAATACATATACATATATACATAGATAAATGTATATGTACGTGTGGCAAGGTTCACAAAAGGTTATAGGTCAAATTTTTATAGGTCAAGTTTATAGCTCACTGTTTGGTTGGCAGGTTGGTTAGTAGGTTGGTTGGTCGATTTGTTTGTTGGTTGGTCGGTTGGTTGGTTAATTAAATTGTTGTTTGGTTGGTTAGTTAGTTGATTGGTTAATTGACTGGTTGGTTGGGTGATTAATTGATTGGTCGGTTGATTTGGGGTTATGAAAGGTCACCTAGAAGTCATATTGGCTCGTTCTAGTTAGCGAGAAGTGATGTGTTTTTAGGAAGAAGATTGTCACATCTTTTCATACGATGATGTCAACAACAATGACGACGACGACGACGATGATGAATTATTAATGAATGTTGTTGATTATGTTTTTGTGGGTGTTGTTGCTGTTGTTGTTGCTGTTGTTGTTGATGATGTTGATATTGTTGTCTGTGGGAAAGTTTTGACAACAGCGCCGTATTTCTCCAGGGTTATGCGTGAGTTTAATTTCGTAAGTTCAAAAACTTTTTAACTAGCAATCACCAGATCAGTCATCCCATCCCCATCGTCATCTGCATCATGATCTACACCATCGCCACCCTTATCGTCATCGTCTTCTTCATCATCGTCATCTTCATCATCATCGTCATCTTCATCATCATCCTCATCTAAATCATCATCGTCGTCGTCGTCGTCCGAATCCGGCCGTCAAATTCATCAACTTCAAAGGAAAACCTGGACGTCATCAATTTTTAAAAATTGTTCGCCAGAGCGTGGACCCCCTCTTATTTTTATTTTTCTCTCCCTATATACACGTCACACAGACCGCATTAATATACACGCCACACACACTCTACTTACACGCACACACACACATTAAACAAACCACACAACACAGAAATACACCCACACACACACACACCAACACACGTACATACACACATTTATACACAAACGTAAATGCATTAACTCATACACGCACATACAAATGCAATTTATACACTAATGTATACACAAACACACATACTTAAGAACACACACACAAGTACACACGCATATACAAACACCAGTGGCGACTATAAACCACAGCTCGCTACACTGCAGCTTGGCGTGCATAAATGGACGCGGGCGCTCTTCAAGGTGGTGTTGATAACAATGATGATGATGCTGATGATGATGAAAAAGAGAGAGAGAGAAAAAGAGAAAGACAGAGAGACAGACAGAAAAGGATAAAAAGAGAGAGAGAAAGAGAGAGAGAAAGAGAGAGAGAGAGAGAGAGAGAGAGAGAGAGAGAGAGAGAGAGAGTATTCAGTAAATGTTGCTTTGATGCTCTAGCGTACCCAAATACCGTTGATGATAAAGATGAAAAAAGGGCGATGTTGATATTATTGGTATTGTTATTATTATTGTTGTTGTTGCTGTTGTTGTTGTTGTCGCGGCTTTTCCTGCTGCTGCTGCTGATGATGATAATATTGATAATGATCAAAAGGCGAGAAGTTATTATAACGAAGAGAATAATCGTTATAATATCAATAACGACTATAAGAACGGTTACAACAACAACAACAACAACAACAACAACTACTACTACTACAACAACAACTACAACAACAACAACAACAATAATAATAATAAAACGACGATTTGAAAAAGGATATAATAATAATAAATATGTGATGAGGAGGAAGAAGAAGACGACGACGACGATGATGATGATTATGATGATGATGATAATGAACATCCTCATATAAATGTGCTTTTGAAGGCAAAACTAACATCCTGATGACGATGATGATAGTGGCTATGGTGATGATTATGATGGTGATGACGACGACGATGATGATGATAATAATAATGATGATGGTTATGATGATGGTGATGATGATGGTAACGATAGTGATGAAAACGATTAATAAGAAGGTGATAACATTGATGGTGACGATGACGATGATGACGTCGACGATGATGATAATGATAATGATGACGATGGTGATGATGATGACGTATTCACAGGTGTGAAAATGGTTCGATTTATAGAAGTCGGCACGCCAAAATAGAATTTTTATTCCATCTAATTAAAATTTTCTCAACGATGACGACGATGATGATACCGCTACTACTGCTCCTACTACTACTGCTGCTGCTGCTGCTGCTAATACTACTGCTGCTACTACTACTACTGCTGCTGCTGCTAATACTACTGCTGCTACTACTACTGCTGTTGCTGATGTTGATGATGATGATGATGATGTCGATAACAATGTGGGTAGGAGCTATGATACTGGCTACAATGATGAAGATGATGATGACACTGGTAATAGCAAGAATGGCGATGTTAAATTTGCAATGATGATGACGAAGATGAAGAAGAAGACGATGATGATGTTGTAAGTGTTGCTGATGATGATGATGTTGTAAGTGTTGCTGCTGATGATAATGATGTTATAATTGTTGCTGCTGATGATAATGATGTTATAATTGTTGCTGATGATGATAATAATGATAGTAATAATAATGATGATGAGAAAAAATGGTGATAATGATGATGATGATGATGGTGGTAAACTTGACCTCACAACGTTTTCATTTTCAATCCACCATACCTTCACAGGCTTTTAATCAGTCAAAAATTTATTTGTAGCACTCAATCGGTCAACAATCTATCACTTCATTCATCCATTTATTCGTTCGTTCGTTCATTCATTCATTCGTTTGTTCATTCATTCATTCATTCATTAATTCATTCATCCATTTTTTTCGAGTCAATCAATCAATTAATCATTCACTCATTCATAAATTTTGCTGCAGCTCAAAATAACTATTTCATAATTTGATAATTATCATTAACATCGTCATCATCGTCGTCATCATCATCATCATTATTATTATTATTATTACCTTTATTATTATTATTAAATCATCACCATCATCGTCGTCGTCGTCGTAAGAATTCACAATATCAACAGTCTGGTCTCAATTTCATTAAATAAGATTGATTGAGCGAATTTTGAAAAAACATAAAAAAACTTTTTGCTATTGCTATTGTTGTTGTTGTTATTATTATTATTACTATTATTGTTATTATTATTATTGTTATTATTATTATTTTCGTTTGTCAGTCAATTTTTCAATTTTTCACCTTCTTTTGCTCGCTCTGCTCCGGTCAGATGAGACTAGAGAACTAGTGGATTGAATGAATGAATGAATGAATGAATGAGTGAGTAAGTGAGTGAGTGAGTGAATGAATGAGTGAGTGAGTGAGTGAATGAATGAGTGAATGAATGAATGAAGAATGAATAAATGAATGAACGCCAAAACGACTGACTGCATGGATGGATGGATGAATGATTGAATGAAAAATTTGGTTAAAAAAATGAATGCATTGTTAACCGTTCAAGTGTTCTGTCGCAAAACGTAATCATTAAATGAATAATAAAAATAATAAAAACAGAATAAGAATCATAAACATAATAATAATAATAATAATAATAATAATAATAATAATAATGCCTCCCTGTCGTAAACAATGACTCAATTTTGATGAAGGTCTTTCCTGCTTATTTTGGCAAGCCATTAAAGATAGTAAATCAAAAAAATTTAACAAGAACATTTGTAACCACAAAACCACCGTCAATTTTACTACTGCTGCTGCTGCTGCTGCTGCTACAGCTACTACTACAGCTACTAATACTACTGCTGGTGCTGCTGGTAACTCTACTACTACCACTATTTCTACTACAGTTAAGGCAAATGCAACAAAACCTCTAATAACATTACGACAACTACAATATCAAACCTACGACATATTACTGATAACACCAACAACAACAAAAACAACAACACAGCAACAACAGCAAGTACACAGCATCATCAACAACACAGCCACAACACTATCAACAACAAAGCAGCAACAACAATTTCAACAACAATATCAACAAAACAGCAACTACAACAACACAGCAACAACACTATCACAAACAACAAACAACATAGCAACAACAATAGCGACAAAATATTGTTGAAATTTTCTTGTATGTCGCAAGGAAATTTCATTTAGAAAGAGATTATAACATTACATACATGCTTTTTTCATTCTATATTCTTTCTTACCAACATCTTTCTTACACAAATCTTTTCCTCCTCGCCTCTCCATACTTCTCTCTCCGGGTCCACCCTTCAAATTTTGTTTATCTTACATAAATTTTTTACCTAAAATTATTAAATGTTGTAATTATTATTATTATTATTATTAAATATTACTTTGTTTGTTGTTGTTTCTGGTTATTATTATTGTTATTATTATTTTTATTGTTATGTTTTTCGAATTGTTTTTTTTTCTATTTTTTTTTCTAATCCTTGTTTGAGCGAGTGACGCAGACGAAAAAAAAATATTAAAAAATTGAATTCGCGCGTTTGCGCGTAGGTGTGCGTGTTGTGTGTATGTGTGCGTGTTTGTGTATGTGCGTACGTGTGTGTGTATGCGTGTGTGTGGACGTGTGCACGTGTGTGTGTGCGTGAGTCCTTAATGACAGCTGGTAGGGCATTATCGCAAGTAAGACCATCACCCACAAATTCTACACCAAGACAGTAACCGACTTGTAAACTCTGACACAAACTACACTAATTCCAACAGCAGTAACATCAATAACAAACAACAATGATAATAACAACAATAACAAACAACAACAAAAAACAACCACAATAATAATAATAACAGCAACAAACAACAACAATAATAATAATAATAAAAAATATCGAAACTAGCATCAGTAACATCAAACAAGGCAAGGATACATACTCGTTCAGAAGGCACGGATGACAAATTGCGACAAATTATTTATTTTTTACAATTTTCCATTCGGTTTTTTCGTTTCTATTTATTTTTTATTCTTCAGAATGAGGGATGGACCTCCTATAATGATTAATTTCCCTTGAAACGCGCATCCCTAATTTATTTTTCGCGCCTAAATATCCGGACTAATTATACTGTTAGCCGGTAAAAAAAATCCGAAATCAACTGAAAAACGAGCAAACAAAAATAAAAACAAACATAAATAAAAATAAATATACAAATAAACAAAAGCACAATAAATTAATGAAGGAGCGAAGACATGAAAGAGAAAAATAAACAACTTTAAATAAAACTTGAACAATGTGAAAAACATGCGTTACTGTTGTTGCTGTAACAACAACAACAAAAACAACAACAACAATAATAATAATAATAATTTTCATAGCTCCACCCACTGTGACCCACTCATCACCCGAATACCTCATCAAGAACATCGGTGATTGGCTGGAGTTATTCTGTCAATCAAACGGCCACCCCACTCCAAGCCTCTCCTGGCTGAAGGACAGTCGAAAAGTTAATCTAAAACAAAACGGAAGTCGTCTGATCGTTGGTGACGTCAGAAGGGACTCAGCAGGGATGTACCAGTGTTTGTTTAGAAATGATCTTGGAAGCGCCACGAGGCATATTAGACTGGATGTTAAAGGTTTTACTTTGTTTTTCGTTGTTTCGAATAATGTTTTTGGCATTTTTATGTACCTTGTATTTTGTATTTAGCGTACATTTTTTGTATAATTGTATCTCTGTTTGTATTTCTTACGCATTTTTTTAGTTTTTTTTATGAGGTTCATATATTATTGAAAACTATTACAGCATTCTTATCGTGATATAATATCAATAATTTTGTTCGGATAGTTAAAAATCTTTCAACCTCATATTTTTCATCCCCAGATAAACACTGGATATCTTCAGGTAAGTGAGACTTACTTAGCAAATTCACAATTATGATACTATCGTGCTACTAGCATACATTTTCACAAATATCTACCCGATATTGAACTTACAGCATTACTAGCGCAGCTAATGCCAGCCCATTAAGCAGTATCAAATACTTATACTAGCCAAATACATTTCTAATAAAATTAGTAGAGTCAGTAAATGTAGTGGCTAAGCAGTAATATAAGTAGTAAAAGCAACAACTGTAGCAGAAATGCTAGTAGTAGCAGCTACAGAACTACTACTACTACTAGTGCTGTTGTTGTAGTAGTAGTAGTAGTAATAACAACAGCCAGCACTGCTTGCAGTAGCAACAATTGTGAAAGTAGTAGCTACTGAAACAACGAGTCCTAGAAGTAATTGTAGTATGTCAAGCTGTTGTATTGTAATATGTCAAGTTTTTGTAGGAAATGAAACAAGGAACCCTAGTATTTGCAATTGTAGTATGTGAAGCAGCTGCAGAAGCAGGAGTGGTAGTGGTATTCACTTTACACTCAATACTGCAGACGGTGTACACATAGTGGAACCACCGCGAAACGTGACGTCGATGGAGGGCAGTGACGTCAAAATGACGTGCAGAGCCGAAGGACGCCCAAGCAGCGTCACATATCAGTGAGTGAATGAGCGGATGAATAAATTAATCGATTGATGAATGAATGAATGAATGAGTGAGTGAGTGAGTGAATGAGTGAGTGAGTGAGTGAGTGAGTGAGTGAGTGAATGAATGAATGAATGAACGAACGAACGAACGAACGAACGAACGAACGAACGAACGAATGAATGGATGAACGGACGAACGAACGAACGAACGTACGAACGAACGAGCGAACGAATGAATGAATGAATGAGTGAATGAATGAGTAAATAATTGAACGGGCGAGTGAATGAACGGGTTGAGTGAGTGAGAGACAAATAAGAGTGGTATCTTAACAATAATAAACTAACACCTGAACCGGACAGATGGTACAAGGACCGACTTAACGTCAACAGCCATCCAGGTTTATCAGCGCGGGTCATGGTAAACAACAACAACAACAACAACAACAACAAAAACGTAAACATAAACAAAAACAAACTCAAACCTCATCACAAACACCACCACCACCACAACAACGTCATGGATGATGACGACGACGATACTGATAATAGTATTGGCACTCTCACCATCGTCAATATCTCTAAAGATGATGATGGCTGGTACACATGTGCGGCCACCAACAATGTCGGTAGAGTGGCCAAGGTTGATGCCTACCTCAATGTCACGTGTGAGTTGCTTGCTTGTCTTAACATTTATTTGGCGCTAAACAAATCGTTTATATGGCGCTAAATAAATTGCTATGTGTTATTATTATTATTGTTGTTGTTGTTATAATTGTTGTTCTTTTTTTATACCCACGTACGCCATGCACTATAACGTTCGAATATTTCGTCAAAATTTGTTTGAATGATATTCAATTTCAAATAAATGAAAAACCTAGCTGCTCAACAATTACGATATCTTTCCTTATCTTTGATAACTATTTCATTCATTGTGATACAAACTTTTACTTCCGGGAAGCAGACCAACCATTGGTCACACAAATGGCACCCTACCTTTACATCCCCCTCCACATGACCGGTCACATTCCTTGCCCCGTCTTGGCCAACCCTCCAATGACGTCATTGGTGTGGTTCAAGGACGACCACCCCCTAGAAATTTCTCACCATCGTAACTTACGCCTGCATAGGGGTTCTACCCTAATTATTGAACCGGTGACCTTGAGAGACGAGGGGGTATATAGTTGCATCCCTCATTCTGTTCTTGGAGAGGGTAAAAAATCGAGTGGGGTAAAGGTCTTTGTCAGAGGTAAGTTGGCGGAAGTTTTTGTGGGGTTGTTTGTTGTTGATGTTTTTAACTTTTTGAATGATTGTTTTGTCTTTTGTTGTTGATATTCGTGTTGATGTTATTTAAGCTGTTGTTAGTGAGTGCTTGATGGTTTGTTGGCATGTTTTGGGGTCATTTTTGTTGTTGTTCGTTTATGTTTTAGTTGATTATGTTATATATTGCGTTGTTGTTGTTGTTTTCGCTAGGCAATAAATATGTAGATTAATGACAATCTTGTTGGGTTTGTGTATTTTTCCTGGCCAATCTGATTTAAACTCATCCTATCGCCATCATCATCACCATCATCAACAACCACCAGACCATCACCACAATCAACATCACCATCATCTTCATCATCATCACCACCATCAACAACCACCAGACCAACATCACCACCATCATAATCGTCTTCCTCATCATTAGACCACCCTCGATTTCTGACCCGTCCGGACTCCATCTACCAACGCCAGCCGACCCAATTCGTGAGCATGCCCTGTGTGGCGAGCGGTGACCCGCGGCCCTCAATCACTTGGAAAAAAGTTAGTATTTCCGTAGCACTTAAGTAATTAATAAAGTATTTTAGCATTCTAGTGATTAGGCGTTTGAATGTTTTTAATGATTTGAGTAGAAAATGTTATAAAAATATTGACTACAACTACTGCTACTACTACTACTACTACTGCTACTACTACTGCTGCTGCTACTACTACTACTACTACTGCTGCTGCTGCTGTTGCGTACACTTCACTAAGTTGATGACGTAACGATCGATGCGGTTATTAGTCCTATCACGTGCCGTGCCGTAATGATGTTACTGATTCTTTGCATTAGATTTCTTTCTGCGTTTTTGCCTATGTTTCTATTTTTGTTGTTGTTTGTTTGTTTGTTTGTGTATGGCTGTTTTTGTTGTTTTTTTTAAGTTTTCGTCTACGTTTAAAGCTGTTGTTTATGTGGTTTGGTTTTATGTGTCTCTATTGGTTATTTGTATTTTTGTACATTGTTTTGTATTTTTACGATTAGATATCAAATGGTTTTGTTCATCTTGAACTTGTTGTGGTTTTTTACCGTCAACAATCTGTTGCTAGCACTGTTGCCGATACTCGCTTACCTCTGTATGTATATGTGTGTGTGTACGTGTGTGGGTGTTTTGTGTGTATTTTTATGTGTGTGTGTGTATGTGTGTATTTTTATGTATGTGTGTATTTTTGCGCGTATGTTTACAAAAGTGGATTAACTTCAGTTCAAAAATATTTTGGTGGGATTAAAATATTAAAAGAACTATAAAAAGGTGGCCGTTATTATTGTTGTTGTTATTATTATTATTATTAGAATACAAATTATTATTATTACTATTTTTAATATTATTATTTTATTATTTTGCTCTATTTTCAAATCAAAATGGGTGGAAAGGAAGGACCAACTCTTAAAAGCTTTTTAGCATCGTAATCTTCTTGATGTTGTTTTCCTGTTTGTCTGTATGTTTGTATGTATGTACGTTTGTTTGTTTGTTTGTTTGTATATATGTATGTATGTGTGAATGTATGTATGTATGTATGTATGTATGTATGTATGTATGTATGTATGTATGTATGTATGTATGTATGTATGTATGTATGTATGTATGTATGTATGTATATATGTATGTATGTATGTATGTATGTATGTATGTATGTATGTATGTATGTATGTATGTATGTATGTGTGAATGTATTTTTGTATGTATGCATGTTTGTATGTGTGTGTGTATGTATGTTTGTACGCGCGTTTGTTTGTTTGTTTTTCTGTGTGTTTATTTGTATGTGTGTGTTCACTTGCAGATATCTGTCTGTATTTATATGTGTGTTTTTATAATTCGATTCGTGCGTACGTGTGCGTGTATGTTGTTTGTGGTGTGTTTGTACCCCTGACCTTTTCAACTCTCCCTCTCAGCAAGGTCATCTCCTCATGCCCCCGCCCACTCGTCTGTTCTTTAGTGAGGGTAACGTGACGATGGTCAACCTTGGGACGGTGGATGCAGGGGTGTACGAATGTGTGGCTGCTAATGTAGTGGCTGTTATCGTCACTACCACTTTGCTTATTATTGAAGGTTGGTCGGCTGGCTGGCTGGCTGGCTGGTTGGTCTGTCGGTTAGGTTGTATTATTTCGATATTTTATTTATTTAAATTTGTTTATGTTTAATTTACGATAATTATAAATTCAGTTCTAGCGAAAAGAATAATTTTTTTTTACTCGCCCACTCACTCACCAGTGGAAACTCCCCACCCGGTACACAGTTTGAACGTCCAACACGCCACAGAGACGTCAGTGACGCTATCATGGCTTCCTGGCTATGACGCTGGGCTGCCGATACATTACGTTCTCTGGTAGGTCGGTCCGTCCGTCGGTCGATCGGTCGGTTGATTGATTGGTTGGTTGATTGATTGATTAATTGATTGATTGATTGATTCTATCAAAGGCTGTTCGTCTTTTTGTTTAATAGACTCGTTTAAAAAAAAATTTGAAAACATCTCAAAAACATTAAAGGTATCGCATTATAGATAACCACAACAACAACAACTGGACGACGATGGGTCTGCCAACAACAACATTAATTACATCAACAACAACAACGTCATTAATCGAAGCACTGCTAGTAACAACATCAACAACAATAACATCAGTGACATTAAATCACCTGCTTCCAAATCATTTATACGAGTTTATGCTGATGATTAGAAGTCGCAGTGAAATAGTTCTTTTTTCAGATATCGTTGTAGCCAAGACTAAACGTTTGTGTTGTTGCTGTTGTTGTTGTTGCTGCTGCTGTTGTTGTTGCTGCTGTTGTTGCTGTTGTTGTTGTTTGTGTAGTTGTTTGTGTTGTTGTTGTTTATCGTTTGTTGTTGCTGTTGTTGCTAATGTCTTCTTTGTTGTCGTTGTTTTTGTTGTTGTTTGTGTTGCTACTGTTGTCGTCGTTGTTGTGGTTCTTAGTTTGTTCATGTTTATAATGTCGCTTGAGTTACTGATGGTTTTGAGATTCGCTCATTAAATTGGTGCATATTTTATGGAATTTTTTTAGTTTTAAAAATTTAAATAAATGTTGAAAACAAGAAAAAAACTGTTAGCGCCCTCACAAAACTAATTAATATTCATAAATTATTCATCAACCAATCAGGAGAGTCGACCCTCGATGACGTAACTGCTTATCCCATCCAATCACGTTCATTTATTTCTTTCTGTTAGTGTAAAGATTATCAGTATTGTTTTCTTATTAATATTATTCTTGTTATCATTTCATGATTATTATTATTATTTATATTATTATTTTGATAATTTTTGGATATTTTCATTACCATAAATATTTACAAGAACTTGAAAATGTCATTTCCTAGCTTATTTATGGTCTTCGGGTATTTATTTATTCGTTTTTATTATTATTATTTTATTATTTATTTATATTTTATTATATTTAAACCCCTTCTACGGCTTAGTTAATTAAGAGGAAAGAAAAAAAATTTTCTAGCGCAAAGTTATTGAATGACGTCATTTTCCCGCCATTTTTGTAATCGTCATCATCATTTTAATGAATCGCTACATGACGTCATCATCGACATCATCACCATAACTAACAATAATAATAATAATAATAATAATAATAATAAGGGTAATAATAATAAAAATAATAAGGATAATAATAATATCGCCATGCTTTTCTTCATTAGCGTTCTCATTGTTAGTTAAACGACAGCTCTTGTCACCATATACAAATCCAGTATATCCATCATTACTATCATCATTGCCATCATCGCCATCCCCATAATTATCATCGCTATCCCCATTTTCATCGTCGTCTTCGCATCATCGTCACCACAATCAACATCGCCAACAGCATCAGCATCACCGTTAAATATTTATTCACCCCCACCCCTGCCAGACAAGCCCCATCGGCCAACGAACTTGACCTTGAAGTTGACCTCCCACGGGTCACTACTCATCTCCTGGCATTCTCCCGCCTTTTTTAGCCAAACGCTCCATCGACGTCACACAGACGGGCATACAAATTCGGCCCAGGATTTTCCAAGTAACTGTATCCACGGTGACGAGAATAGGGTCGGTGCGGTAAAGTATGTTGGTTTTACCGGTGAAAATTCTGGTGAAGATGGTGCTAATGTTGGTGCTGGTGGTGGTGATGTTACAGATCGCCATTATAACGACGAAGAGGAAGAAAACGAAGATGATGGTGATGATGATTACGATGATGAAGAGGTGGTGGGCAATGAATGGAGGCTTGAAGGGACACTACGCGTTGGTTTATACTTTCTTTTTTTATCGTTTAAATGTTTGGTGGTAATCTTCGTTACACCATCATCATCATCGGTTTGCCAGTTTTAATCTTTCATCGTAATTTTCATCATCGTCGTCTTCATCATCCTCTTCAGTGTTATCATCATCTTTATTGTCATCCAAACTCGCCAATCATTCAATTGACTCCCTTTTTTTAAGTAAATTGTCACAAACATTTGTTACTGTTAATTTCTTTCCATTATTAACATGATTATGATTATTATTACTACTACTACTACTACTAGTAGTAGTAGTAGTAGTAGTAGTAGTAGTGGTAGTAGTTGTAGTAGTAGTAGTAGTGGTGGTAGTAGTAGTAATTCTATTATTAGTTTTCGCGCTATTTAAAATTTCATCCATAAGGCCCAACCCTTTCAATGTTTCATGGGATTGAATTAAAAATTCATTTAAGCAAACAACAGACAGGCACGCGCCTTCTCTCTTTCTTTCTCTCTCTCTTTCTTTCTCTCTCTCTCTCTCTTACTCCCTTTCTCTCTTTTTCTATATTTTTCTCTTTCTCTATGTCTCTCTCTCTCTCTCTCTCATTATATCCTTCTTTCTTTTGGCTTATCTGCCATTCTTTTCTTCTTTTGCACTCCCTCTCTTGTTTTCTCTCTTTTCTTTCTTCTCAATTGTTTTATAGATGCATGTGTGTAGAGAGAGAAAAATAAAGATAGATATAAAAGAGAGAGAGAGAGAGAGAGAGAGAGAGAGAGAGATACTCACAGAGATGCATACACAAATGCATATTCATAAGCGTACAAACAACGAACATCCTAGCATGGGAAATGGAAAAATTGTTGTTGATTAACTCACTGGCAGACGAGCAGCAAGAAGATGAAACAGCCAACAACAACAACATCAGCAACAACGACCACGACGACCTCAACACAGCAAAGTCCTCATCACCATCACAGCCACAACAAAACAAACGCATTGATCGCCGCTTCAAACGCCACTTCTAAAACCGACCATCGTCATCACCATCATCACCACCACAACAACAACAACAACATTGATTACAACAATGTAACGTTGAAAACATCGTTTGAACATCACATTACATCATCATCCAACCATCATCACCACGTCAACTACAACAACGAAAATTATTACCTCAAAATTTTAGATACTCATCGCAAACTATCGAACGACAACAACCACAACAGCCACAACTTCAGCCACAACATCCACAACTACAGCCACAACCACAACAACAACAACAACCTTAAAACAAAAACCTGCTACCAACTCCAGTACAAAACCCTCAACAACCATTGGATAACACTGACAGACGTGCCTTCAACTAACCACACCTACAACTGGCCGACAGTTAGTCGCGGGACAACCTACCACTTCCGGGTTATTCCAATTGTTGTGGTTGACCTTGAAGCCCTTAAGGACGGTTACAGTCACGTGAACGATCATTTCAAGGTCAAGAAAGGGCTGGTTATTGAGGGAGAGGCCAGTGAAGTCGTTGCCATTGAAACTGGAGGTGTGGGTGTATTTTAATTGAAATTGAAAAATTTCTGATGTAACCAAATTTTATTTATTTAGTTTTATTTGTATAGTATATTTAACAATGTAGTGTAATTTCAATTTATAATCTTTGAATGAATCTGTCTGTTTAAACCGGCATCTGTCGAATGATTCATCCAACAACATTCACAACTAATCAATACACGCACACACACATACACTCACATACACACACACACCAAACACACACACACACATATACAGACAAACACACATACTCGCAACCACACAAACAAACAAACACACACAAACAAACACACACACAGACCCAATAGGCAATCAGAGACAGTCGTACGACACCAGTGCGGTAATGTTAGGCGGAGTGACCCTCGTACTATTTAGCGCGTTCCTCCTCATCATCCTCTTCAAATGCCTGGGCTATTACAGAAAGAGAAGGAAAATAGGAAAGAGTTTGTCATAATTATAATTATTTTTATTATGATAGTTATAATTATTTTAATTATTATGGTAATGTTTAATTACAGTTATATAAAAAAACAACCTCAGGTATTGTTATATCGACTGCGGATGTTGACCAAGATACGATGTTCATCGAACCTCACAACAACAACAACAGCAGCAGCCAACAGTCGCGTCGCCAACATTTCGACTACACAACAACAGCAACAACAACTATGACGTCAGCTGCTGGCCCGCTTCCCGATTTCAACTCCTCATACGTCAAGCAGCGATCAATCAAGGAAACGCCGATATGAAGAAAACAAATTCATTCTTTTATTTGTTCCTTCACTCATTCATTCACTCAATTACTCACTCACTCATTTATTCATTTACTTATTCACTCAATTACTCACTCACTCATTTATTTATTCATTCATTCATTTATTCATTCGTACGATCGTTTATTAACTCGTCCAATTACTAATTTATTCTTTTGTTCATTTGCTTATGCATCTATTTTTTGTTCGTTCGTTCATTCACCCGTCTGTGAATCATTCAATTCGTCTGTCAATCTGTCAATCATTCATTCGTTCGCTTGTTCGTTCGTTCTTTCATTCATTCATTCACTTCACTCAATCCGTTATGTTAACCAACCAACTGACCAAACCTACATACATATCACATTTAAATTTAAAAAAAAAACTCCAATTCGGAAACTCCCTTCAAGTCAATAACTACAAAAAATATAAAATTACAAAAAACCATTCAATTAATTTATTTTTATTGTAAATGTGACTGTTGTGTGTTTGTATGTGGGAATATATATATATATATATATATATATATATATATATATATATATATATATATATATATATATATATATATAATATATAAA
>NW_008705439.1:223659-264330 GCF_000326865.2 Helobdella robusta | reverse complement strand
GTATTTGTGTGTGTATGTGTATGATTTTACCATTGTTTGAAAACTAATTTATATTAACTAAATGATCAATTCACCAACGGGTATTCATATCATGGTTAAGTTTAAAATATTTGTCGTAGTCATGGTATACAACAAAATTCTTGAGATATAAAAATTCTGTCTGTTTTATTTTTATAACATTTTGATTTCAAGAACGTTTGCTAAAAAATTCATTCGGAGTATTTTTTTGTTTGTAATAATATCGTCACTTGAATGAATCAAACCATCTTCATTATTAACATCACTGGCGTCACATCAACTAACATCATCATTAACAGCATCATCATTACCAGCAACATCATCGTCATCATCGTCATTACAACCAACATCATCATCATAAACATCATCATCATCATTACTGTCATCAAAGTAGTTGTAAACTCAATAGCCAACAAATCGATTTGAAGAATAATAAAAATTAAAAATTAATTAGCTGATAATCATTAATCATAATTAATCATGATAATGATTAATCAGTGAAGCAAAGGACTCATTTCTACATTCTGCAGCAACAAATTTAAAATAAACTTTGCTTTAATTACTATCAACTTCGTCTTCTTAGTTATAATTATCGTCAATTATTATCGATCAATAACTCCTTTGTTTGTCACTTTCTGTCACTCAATTACTTAATCACTTTGACGAAGCGAGTCACTTCAACACGGACAAGCAAATTGCAAAGTAATACAAAAAAAACCAAAGATAATTCAAACATTCACTTTGCCGTCAAGTAACCTTCACGAGGCAGTTGTAGGATATATAAGGAGAGTCCTTCAGCGTTTATCAGTCATTTCCAGTTGGAAGCATCTCAGCGAACAACTCGTGCACATTTTTAAACGGACATTTTAGTTCATCTGCTGTTCCTACTTTCTAGTGCAAATAATTTTCAGTCGAGTGGCCAGCAAATCTTTCCAAGTGATAATTTTTGAGTCAACTGTAGAGCGAAATAATCTTGTTGAAGAAAATGTATAAAAAAGGAAGTGCCATGTCACTGAGACGCTGTGAGTTCCAGGCAGAAAGACCAAAGTTGCGAAGCATGTTCGACATTCAGACAGCCGAATTCAAAACCTACATGCTCACCAAACCTTGCGAGCACCGAACTGTCTTGGAGCAAATGAGGGAGCAAAAATTTCTTGAGGAGGCATCAGTCAGGGCAGTCTCCGAACCCTCGCCTTTCGTCGAATGGTGCCCCCCTTCACCAAGCAATTTCAACCTGCCCACCAACTATGACGTGAACGAATCCTCCTACGAAGCTCTGGGTTGTATCATCAAGGGAAAGAAGAAAACGATGCTGAACCTGGAGAGGTCTCTGGAAAACAACCTCGGAAGAGCAACTAAAATCTGCTTCGACGAGGCAGAGGAAAACGAGGAGGAAGTTGGAAAGGGGAGTGGTGGTGGAGTTGTAGCGGAAGTGGATGGGAGCACTGATGTCGTGCAAAGTGTTGAAGAGATGGAACGAAACTTGATTCAATCTTTAGAAAACAAAAAAGTTCAACCCGGCCAGTCCAAGATTTTAATGACGGAAGAAATTATAGCGGACGAGGCCTGGAGGCGACAGAGGTGGCCAATGCAGCCCCTCTACCACTCCACCCCATGCCACAAATTGGACCACCTCCCTCCACTTCAGGACAACTTTATCAGGAACATCCCAGCAATCCTGAACAAACCCCCAATGCGCTCCCAGTGGAATAACAAGAACATTGCAAGAAGGATGTTGTGAGGTGGATGACACACCATCAGTTGTTCTACCACATTATTAACTCACACATAATTCGTTCATATTTATCTATTACTTTTACTTAGTGATCAAACTTTATCTACTTGGTTTTAATGTAAGGTTCAATTAACTTTTATTTATTTTTTAATTTTTATTCCTTATTTTTATTTACAGTAGTTTAAACAGTGGAAAAATAAATTTTGTTCATTCATAACTCGTGTTTTTGCGTGTGGTTTGCGATATAATTTAAAATATTTTAGGAATCGAACTATAGCACATAAACTCGTTTAAGCAATAGAAACCCGTCATAACGTCCTTATTTATCATATCAATTAAAATCGTTTAATCATCATCGTCGTCGTCATCATCTTCGTCTTCATTTAAATGTTAATTCTAAACGCTTAATTAATAGTTCAATTGTAAATTGAAATTGGCCAAATGAAAATTTATTCAAAATAAATAATTCATGATTCTCAAAAAATTAAAAATACTCTCCAGACGGGCCAAAAATATTTAGCACACATTGAAAGAGTAACAGAATTTTTTAATTAAATTAACTCAGAACTTGTTTTAAAATATTCAAAATCAATTTATATAAACTAAATATACATGAAGATATTAATGATACACACACATACATACATGCACACGCACAGATTCAACAAACATGTAACACATGCAAAAAAGCATGCATGTGTTCTAAAAACGTGAATGATGTGATAGCAAATCTTACGATGAAGATTATGATGTGACATTGATAACAATGATGAAAGCAATGATGGTGGAAAATTATAAAGATGGCTTTCATCACTGGTGACATCAACTCAACAAAATCATCCCAAAATAGACATCTTCTAAAACTGCTGCTGCTACTACTACTACTACTACTGCTGCTGCTGCTGCTGCTGCTTCTACTTCTACTACTACTTCTATACTACTACTACTACTACTTCTACTACTGCTTCTACTGCTACTACTTCTACTACTACTACTACTGCTACTACTGCTACTACTGCTATACTACTGCCACTACTACTAACGAAACGACCACAACAGCAACAAAAACCAAACAACTACATCAAATGTGGTTGAGACAGCATTCCAAAAAGTCATCCATGCGTTTCATCGATCAACTTTTAAAAGTCTGCAAGTGGCAACCTATTTATACATTACATACGCATGTACTCATATACATACTCTCTTTCTCTTTCTCTCTCTCTCTCTCTCTCTCTCTCTCACTGTTTCTCTCTTTCTTTAAATGCATATATATTCTCTAATTATATTATCTCCCACTCTCTTCTGTCTTTCTTTCGTTCTCCCTTTCTCTTTTCTCTCTCTCTCTCCTCTCCTCTCTTCTCTCTCTCTTTGCTAGTATGTCATTTAGTCTGTCATGGTTTGTTGTTGATGAATAAAATCGTCGAATTATAAATGCTAGCTCTCAACTGTCACGTTTAGAATATTCAATTTCACGGTGCAGCGGTTGTTATATTATTAATACTTAAAATTTAAATTTAATTTTCAGCATTTATAGAATGTTCGCCGTGCGCTATATCATGAGAATGTTAGTTAAGCGCTATACATTAAAGATTATTTGAAATTTAATTTGAAGTTATAAGGTTTCAAGAGTGATAGTTCAATCTTAGAATTATGGTTTCACAGTGTGTTAAAGTAATAACACACACACACATACATACATACACACACATACGTACACACACATACGTACACACACTTATACAAACACACACACATACACGCACATGCATAAAAACATGCACAAACGTTAATGCACAATTGTAAAATTTAACGCTCTTACAGATCGTTATATTTACCTATTGTAATAACTGTTGCTTTGTCGATGTTGTTTGTTGTTATTATTAACTTTATTATCATTGTTTTATTGCCGTTGTTGGCCACGATGATTTCAGATGATGTTGGTGTTGCTGTCGGTGAGTGTAGTTGTTTATTTACTAGATATATGTACTAGAAAAGTATGCTAAAATTTAACGGCACACTTTGAATTGAAATTCTTGTAAATTTATTCTTCTATAATCTATATGACATTTCTAAAATAAAATTTAAAAAGTTTTTTTGTAGCGTTACTACTACTACTGCTGCCACTACTACTACGACGATTACTACTAATACTACACTAGTGCTGCTACTACTACTAATACTGTTGCTACTACTACTACTACTTCTACAACAACTACTACTACTACTACTGATACTATAACTACTACTACTTTTGCGTCTACATACTTAGCATACTTAACAACAATTAATTCAGAGTAAAAACAATTTGCTAAAAAAAACTTGCATTGCACAACTGAACTAACAACATTGACAAATCAAGCTGATGTTTGTTGAAAGCAAACATTTGCAATTATGAAAAATTTAAAAAAATTTTAAATATTGATTCGGTAAGCTTTTTTCTAAACTTTATATATCGCAGGTAATTAATTTTCCAGTAAAATCTTGATAAAATTTGTTAACCGCCTGATCAGATATTTTGTTTAATTTCATGTAGAACATAATTTCTATCCTAAAATTAATCATTAGAATACTAAATTTTCCCGATAAAAATGTTCAATCATTGTTTGGCCAGACTCAAATGCAATCTATAGTACACTTATGAAACAACGAACTCACAGTACAAAAGAATACAGATTCAATGAATGATCATTCATTTCGTGCTTCATGCCTTAAATCTTCAAAGCACAATCTTTAGGTAACAAATATTATTTAAAAAACAAGAAAAAGTGAGTGAGAGAGAGAGAGAGAGAAGAAGAGAAAAAGAAAAATAACACGACAAAGTTTGAGAGTTAGAGAGGTGAAAAGACGAGAGAGTGATAGGTAGAGAGAGAGAGAGAAAGAGAGAGAGAGAGAGAGAGAGAAAGAGAGAGAGAGAGAGAGAGAGAGAAAGACAGAGAGAGAGAAAAAAACAGAAACAGAGAGAAAAAAAACAAAAAAAATATTTTACTCATAAAACAGAGTAGAACAAAGAAATAAAAATATTAAAGCAATAGAACTTTTAAATGCAATCTAATAATAGCCTACCTATCAGCAGAGGTCCAAGTTATAAAGTGAAGTTTAAACTAGCTCCCGTTGCTACTACTACTACTGCTGCTATTGCGGCTACCACTACTACTACTGCTGCTGCTACTGTGGCTACTACTACATCTGCTAGTACTACTAGCGTTGTTGATACTACTTTTACTAGTACTGTACTACTAAAACTGCTTCAACTACTTATGCCAGTAGCACTATTAATATGAAAAATAACAACTTTAATAATTTATTTTTTAGTATTCTTTTTTATTATTATAACAATAATTAATAATATTAATAATAATTTCTACTACTTGACTATAATTATTATTATTTATTCTGTTATATTCCAGCAGACAATGCTAAGCTTACGACGATATTTTATTGCAGTTTCTTGGCTTATCATTGTTAACTAGATGTAAATTATTAATAAGAAATAATAATAATTATAATAAATACTACTACTGATATTGCTACCACTACTACTACTACAACTACTACTACTATTACTACTACTACTACGACTACTACTACTACTACTACTACTACTACTACTACCAATAATAATAATAATAATAATAATAATAATAATAATAATAATAGCATGATGATGATGAGGATAATGTTAACCATTATAAGATATGTATTCTTTCTTCACTTTCTCGTCAGCCAATATATTTCTGCTTAAAATTTTGAATGTACGTGTTGTGTTTGTATGTGCGAACACAAAACACCCACACACACAACACACTCACACACACATATACATATACAAACACATACACACAAACACACGCACACACATACACAATTGCAGTGTGCGGATTTGATGGCAAAGAGATAGATCTCTGCCTGTTAAATGCAATGCTTTTGTGATGCCATGTTCTACGTATGCGTTCGCTGTTGATGCTTCTGAATGATAGTAACGAAAGAATTGTTATAAATAGTCATAGTTAAATACACACATACATACATACACACACACACACACACACACAAACATTCACATACATATCTATAGTACCCAGTACACCAGTATATAAACACATAAACACACGTACATAAACACGAACACACACACACACATATACTTACACATACACATATACAAACACTCATTCACATATGCCTACATAAGCAGACAAACACACTAATAAATACAAAGAACCGATAGTTCTGAAGAATAATAATAATATCTTATTTAAGCGTGTGTACATACATACATACATGTAAACATACACACATGCATGCAAACAAACCTTCATACATATGGATATACAGACACACACATACACGAATATACACACTAAAGTACAGACAAAGTTTTAAATCTTATGTGCAAATAATTACCACTACACATACGAACATAATACACACACACACACACACACACACACACACACACACACACACACACACACACACACACACACACACACACACACACACACACACACACACACACACACACACACACACGTACACATATGCCTACATACATTGACCCATAAATTCACACATACATTCACACATATATACAAACATTTAAAAACGTGACTGTGTTCATGTATGTATGTGTATATTTAAATAAAATTATATATATATATATATATATATATATATAAAACACATATACATATATATATATATATATATATATATATATATATATGCGTCGTGTTGTCGTTGTGTGTGTGGGTGTGCATCAAACAACGTCATGAGTTTGTGTGCGTGTGTGTATACGTATTTTTTTTCCAAAAAAAATTTATGTGTGTAAGAAGTATTTATGTATGTGTGTTTGTTTGTATGCATGTATGTATGTATGTGTGTGTGTGTTTGTGTGTTGATGTGTTTGTATATGTGTTATTATGCATTTGTGCTTGTTTGTACGTATATGTATGTTTACTTTGTTTATATGTGTATATGCGTATGTGTGTGTGCGTGTGTCAATGTATGGAATCAATTGTGAAATTCACTAGAACTTAAAAACTACATTTCAACCAACTAAATAGAATTATACGATTTTATTCATGTACATATATATGCACATACGTGTGTGCTTATGTGTATTTTTGCTTTTTGTGATCGTGTCAAGATGTGTGTGCGTGCGCGTGTGTGCGTGCGTTTGTGTGTGTGCGTGCGTGTGTGTGTTAGTTGTGGCACGACTATTGCTATTAAGAGAATGGTAGTTAGTAGTTTATTCACAGTTGAATGTGCAGTCTGCATTCACGAGTTGGTTGTCTGCATTCACGAGTTGGTTGTCTGCAAGTAAGTAAGTAAAGAATTGTTAGCGGTGATGGTGATATGAATGTATTCGTGTCCGTTTCATACCATAATTCGAAATTTCAACACAGATACTCTTCATTTTTGTATGAAGATTTTTATTTTCTTGTTTCAAAAACTCGATACTTGGGCTCGGATTTGCAGAGGACTTTGTGGCGCCTGAAACAGCTGGCCTGTTTGATGAAGAAGATTAATTAAATTAATAAAATATAAGCAAAAAAGTATATTAAGAAAGTTCTTTCAAGTTAATTCAACTTAATTTCATTATTTAATAACGTTTGGATTGGCAAAAAAAAATTTGAAAAAAATCCAATCAAATATCGATAAAGATAGTTAAAGGAAAGAAATTATACAGCTGCAAAAGTTTGGAAGAAATTTTTCTCATGAAGAAGAAATCTTTCTGATTTTGGATAAATTTGGATAACTCAATTTTCGGATTTTCATTCACTTAATGCTGCTCCAGTATTCATTCCTCCTTACTAGCATGGTTAACAATTCTTCATAATTAACTACTTTATTTCTCTTAAATCTCTTAAATTTTTGATTTTTAAGCTAAATTATTTGTAACAATTCAATGTTAAATCTTGCAGATATGAAATTGTTAATGATTCCAAACGATTTGAAGCGAATTTTTCCTCTAAAATTAATCCTCACAACAGCCGTCTGTATCATCATATTATCACAAAATGTCATTTTAGCACGTTGGTATATCATTTTTAATCCATATTTTAAATCAATTTCTATGAATTATATGGAGAACAAATTGTTTTTAACGATATTTATATAAAAAATAACAAATTATAGCAATAATTTTTAATTTTATTGTTTTTACATCATGGTCTAAGTGTTTATTTGAGAAATGATGAAAAAAGATTTTAAATAAAAAAACGCGCAACAAAATCAGGTGTTAATGTGATAATTGTTACTCAAGTTTACTTTTAAATATAAAAACGCGACTTTTTTTGAAAATGACTTCCTTAAATTAAATTCGAAATTTACAAGAAATTGATTAAAATTAAAATCTTTTATATGGTGTTAAACTAATTAAACAATAATATTATGAATATTTGAAATATAAACATTTGATTTTAAATGAATGTTTAAATCTTTTTTTGTTTTTCATCTACAGAAGATCAACCAGATGTTGGCTGGACCACCAATGGTTAGTTTTAGACTTTAGTTAGTCGTTACTTTAGTAAAGCTAGATGGCAAAAAATGGTAGAAAATGAAATTTTAGTCAAATTAGTCGATTATTGATTTGAGTAGAATTTGATTAGATTAGGTTTTTTGGCTTTTTTCATTCTTATTTTTGTCAATTTTAAATTACTGACTTCCTCACTGTATGTATGTACATTTTTCATGTAATGTAATCTGTAATGTAATGAAACATTAGTGGAAAAAAATTAAATACATAAAAAAAATTATAATTCACTTTATATTCATTTAAGAATTTATAAAGCAATAAATATATTATTTGTTCCAGGAGTTGAGAAAATTTTTCAGCAGGGAGAAAATGGAGTTTTTGGTAATAACTGCACATTCCGAGGTTCTTACTTGAGCACCGTAGCAGCCAGAGTATTTTTCGACTACAATGTGCCACTCCCTAGTGGACTACTTACTAAATTTTATTTCTTCGTTCAAGACACAACGACTGCTATAGAAGTAGGTAGCAATAGGTTAAAGCTTCAAATATGGAGGCCAATTTCATTAACCAACAACCCAGTTATGTTCTTGGTCTGGCAAAAAGCTATTGTTCTACCCATAAACAATTCACAACCAACACTCTATACTGTGAGTTTTTATTTTCTCTTAAATCTAAATTAAATTATTTTATTTATCTTTGTTTATATTTATTAAAAATATTTCCTTTGTTCAGTATACCCTAAAAGAATTAGTTAGCATGTTGTCTGGAGACAAATTCATTTATTTTTTAAAAATATTTCCTTTGTTTAGTATACCCTAAAAGAATTAGTTAGCGTGTTGTCTGGAGACAGAATTGGTTGGCAATACGATGGCGATGTTGGTGTCATTTCTTTCAGTTACCTCAACACTCACAGAGTTTTTGCAACTTCAGCATATGTCGGTCAGAACCTAAACATCAGTCAAAACATCACATTCGACTCGATCCCTCTTCCCAATGTTTTCTCCATTGCAGTTAATGTCCTGCTAGGTTCTTACATTCACTTTTCTGTATCACAATGGTTTAGCTGATATTAATAAATATTATTGCAATGCACTTTTAGTTTTTTCAAATGTATTCAGATTTTATTGTGGCTTGATTTAATGCTTTAGTGTTGTATGAATTTCAGAATCATTTGGCAATCCCGGCCCACCTGGTGAGAAAGGTAACACGGGCTCCACAGGTCCAAGGGGCAGTCCTGGGGATATTGGTTTGTTAGGATTAGATTCTATTTAATGTATAATACAATGTCTTTTACTACTTTTAACTTTTTTAACTTATTTGCAGCAATTAACTCTCACTAGGATTCTGTTAGCATTATAAAAGTGAAAATGTTAAGCATTTGAAAAAAAGACATTTATTGGTCGTTATTAAAAGTTTTAATCACAAAATCCCATGTTCAGGACTTCCTGGTGCAACTGGCTTACCTGGACAAACAGGTTCTCCTGGCACGGGTGCCACAGGGTTCACTGGTGTAACTGGACCGCCTGGATTGTTTGGACCTCCAGGAATATCAGGACCGTCAGGATTTCAGGGTGGTAGTGGAGCTCCTGGACAGCCTGGTCCACAAGGTCCAAGAGGAGACACTGGTCCCAAAGGTTCTACTGGGCCCCCTGGATCTCAAGGTTTGAAGTGTTTTATCATCCAATTTCAGTTATGGCAAAATTAATTGTGGACATTATTTTTAATGATCAACATTTTTGCAACGATCACTTAGTGTTATAATACAAAAAAAAGTTTTAAATATTAGAGATATTAATATTTTAAAATCTTTTTCACAGGTCCTCAGGGACTTCCAGGCTTGCAAGGTCTTCCTGGAAATTTTGCAACTGGCAGTGGTCTTGGTCCATCTGGTCCAACTGGTCCTCCTGGGAGCCCGGGTAGTCCCGGAGCTACAGGAGCTTCAGGTGCGTTTTTTTTAGTTTCAAGTAACATATTCGACTGTAAATTTTTTATATAAACAGGTCCGCAGGGATCTCCTGGAGTTCAAGGTACCAGGGGATTCACAGGACCTACTGGTCCAACAGGACCACAAGGACCTCAGGGACCAACGGGACCCCAAGGACCATCGGGCAACGTTGGCCCACCTGGATTCAATGGTTTCCCTGGATCAACTGGTCAACCAGGATTTACTGGTGCTACAGGTGGAACTGGACCAAAAGGACTAATTGGAGATCCTGGACTTCCGGGAAGTGGATTTGCTGGAACAAGTGTTGCTGGCAATACAGGAGCCACAGGAGCCACCGGGGCAACAGGGAACAGGGGGGTTTTGGGGAACACTGGTACAACTGGAAGCACTGGTTATACTGGATATCCTGGGGCAACAGGTTCGAACTTTAAAAGCAATAAATTAAAATATTTTTCAACTTAATATATCTCATAGAAAACTTTTCTCCAGCGTTTTTGTAACGTTGTTTTCAGCCTTTATTGTGTGAAACATTCAACCAAAATGATTTATTAAAATTAATTAGTTGCACCATGTTGCAAAGGAATAGTTGAAAAATGTTTGTTTTGTTGTAAATTATCTTTCTCTTAAGTTCTTTGATAACGTTTTTTTTTTTTTAAAAAAATAAATCAGTAATGCATGCAACATAACGGGAAATTTTGATGACATCCTCGCATGCCTTCGTTCATATCAAATCAACGCAGATTGCAAATACACAGCAACTATTAAAGCTCTCCGATAATGTTGATGTATAAATCGCGTGTTTAAGAAAAATAATTAACTACTTTTTAATTATACGCGTCATCAAATATTAAGAATAGTCATCATATTGTCACAAGAGAGCGGACATTTTCAATTCTCTTTCCATTCATTTAAAATTCTCTTTTTAAGTATGCATTCAGTGTAAATACTCAACATTAACTTAGCATCAACCGTATCAATTCATTATGCAGGCATTCCTGGGGACACAGGGAACTTCGGTACTGGAGGGATCACAGGAAGAACAGGAATTCGAGGAAGGACTGGTGCCACGGGACCTATGGGATTTCCAGGAGGATCAGGAATGCCTGGCCCTCAAGGTCCAGTTGGAGCAACTGGATCTATTGGTGCGACTGGGCCCCCTGGTCCAGGTAAATCAAAATTTTTAAATATCTGTTTCTCGTTTGGCTATGTTGTGTAACGTTGAATGAGTATCATTTTAAACATTAATTTTACTTTGGTCGCGATCCATTATTTTATAAATGAAAAGCTCTAAAGAATTTTTTGTTTTTTATTTATTAAATATTAAAAACTTTTCAGTAGCAGCATGATGTCTGAAGTTTACAATTCAATTACAATTACATCCAGTTCGTTGAATCTCAGTAAAAAAGAAGCTGTAATGAAATCATGTACAAATTTAAACAGAAAGATTTTAATATATTTTCGTTGAACTCGTTAATGCGTTCATATTGGTATGTATATGCTGATGCCCTTTTGACGTTTGATATGCGAATATCGCTGCGGTTGCGTCAACATTTGAAGTTGGAAAACTACGATCGCTTGTTGTCCGTGTACAAACCCGATCGTCAAATTATATATTACAAAATTTGTGATAATTATGTTTTTCTTACAATAATTCGAAACGTTTGTAGGCTAAAATGATTTGAACACGAACTATGCTTGTACCGATTGTATAATTCTTTATTTCAAACGACAAGGTAGTATTGAAAGTTATCTTTAAAACTATCGTTAATAGCGTCAAATTTGATGCATTTCTTTTTTTTTTCTGATAGTAACTGCTTTGTATATAGAAAAGAGCGGTAGCTACTCATATCACGTGTTAGAGTAATTGCATATTTAATCACCTGCTAGAAATGACTTTTGTGCATGTGGGTTTTATTACTTTGATGGTTTTTATATATTTGTAAAGTGATTGTGTGCATGTGTCGGTCTGTCTGTGTCTGTGTGCGTTTGACATAAATGTGAATCAATAATTTCCTAAACATTTAATGATAGGAGGGGGTGGATCTCTTGGAGGCGGTGGGGACACTGGTGCAACCGGACCTAAAGGCGCTACAGGATTTTCAGGATCTCCTGGTCAAGTCGGGAATACCGGACCTCCAGGGGTTACAGGTGGGACTGGATTCACTGGTCAAACAGGTAGACAAGGACTTCCAGGAGGTACAGGTTTCACTGGAAGTTTAGGAAAGACTGGCATCAAAGGTTCGTAAATTATTAAAACATTTTTTAGAATTACTATTAGAGAATATTATAAATAAATTATCATTAAATTGCACATTTTTTGTAATAGGTTATACGGGATCAAGTGGAGTAGATGGAAGTACAGGGCCACAGGGTGCTACAGGAGGTACGGGAGCCACTGGACAGATTGGTTTTCCAGGAAATTCAGGCCTTATGGGTCCACCCGGAGATAATGGATTTCCGGGTTCAACAGGTCAAAAAGGTTACCCTGGGGAGCCAGGTTTACCTGGGAATCCTGGTATTTCTGGTGGAGCCGGTGGCACAGGCAGCACGGGAGCTACCGGTCCCAAGGGAGCTAATGGTAGTTTTGGACCTCCAGGCGACACTGGAAATACTGGAAAGCTTGGAGATACAGGATCTACCGGGTACACAGGTAGGACAGGTGCCACTGGCGCAACTGGAACTGGTGGTACGACTGGAGTGAAAGGTGCGACAGGACCAGAAGGAAGAACGGGCGTTAAAGGATCAACAGGAGGTTTAGGCCGTACTGGAATGCCAGGAACTCCAGGATGGACAGGTCCTTTTGGTTATCCAGGTTTACCGGGATCACCCGGCATAACAGGATCCACAGGGCCACTAGGTTTTACTGGTTCAACAGGTTTTATTGGTTTGAATGGTTCACCTGGAGTTCAAGGGGCAACCGGATCTCAAGGATCTACCGGTCTCAAAGGTCCGTCAGGTCCTTTAGGAAATACAGGACCTGTAGGTAGTCCTGGACTTCCTGGGCTAAGTGGAGGAGCTGGTGCACAAGGAGCTACGGGTTTTACAGGATTTACAGGATCGACTGGTTTTTCAGGACTTTCTGGATTTCCTGGTGATACTGGCAGCAGTGGGCCAATTGGAAGAACTGGATCGAAAGGGCTTCCTGGTGCAACTGGAAGGACTGGTGCGGTTGGAGATACGGGTAGAGAAGGAAGAACTGGAGTTCCTGGCAGCTCTGGTGAGCAAGGTAGGACAGGTGTATATGGTGCCACAGGTCCAACAGGTGGGACAGGGTTTACGGGAGCAACAGGAGCTTCAGGTTTGACGGGAACAGCCGGTATTCCAGGAGGTGCAGGTTCGATTGGATCAACAGGAGCAGCTGGGGCTACAGGTTCAACAGGATTGCCAGGTAGTCAAGGAGGCAATGGGTGGACAGGAGCAACAGGAGTTTCTGGTCCAAATGGTAATCCTGGCCTTCCTGGCTCTTTAGGTTCAACTGGATTACAAGGAGCTACAGGACCAACTGGAACTAGTGGATTTCAAGGCGCTACAGGACTTATAGGTGGACAAGGAGGTTATGGATACACAGGGAGTTCAGGTCTTAGAGGAGCTCCTGGATTGCCTGGTCCCATTGGTAATCCAGGTAATCCTGGAGTTGTAGGTGATACCGGATTTTCAGGAATAACAGGTTTTACTGGATCAACTGGATTGCCTGGTTTTCCTGGTATGCAGGGACCACAAGGTTCTACAGGCAGTTCTGGTGCAACTGGAGCAACTGGAATCACTGGCCAAATTGGGACACAGGGTTCTACTGGAAATGCTGGATTTGCTGGGCAGCCTGGACAGCAAGGAACGGGTGGTTTTCAGGGTTTGACTGGAGCTACCGGAGCAACTGGTAACACCGGCAATCCAGGTAGGCCTGGAAATTTTGGACCAGCTGGAAATACAGGTGCTACTGGGCAGACAGGTGCCACAGGTAAAAAATATTTATTTGAATTGTTTGGAAAAAGTACAATTTGAACATAAAAAAAATGTTAAATTAAATGTTAGGAAGCTCTGGAGCTAGTGGATTTCCTGGTCAGCCTGGTTTTACTGGAGCTCCAGGTCAAGTTGGAGCGACTGGCGAATCAGGTGCTACGGGAGCCACTGGTGACATGGGTTTTATGGGTGCTACTGGAAGAACGGGAGCTGCTGGAGTTACTGGTACCGCTGGATTTACCGGAAACACTGGTCTACAAGGTCCGAAAGGAAGAACTGGTGTTAGAGGTGATACTGGCCCAAATGGTGCTACTGGGGCATCAGGACAAGCTGGCAGTACAGGTGATACTGGTATTTCCGGCCAAACTGGGTTTCCTGGAGCACCAGGTTTTCCTGGTTTGATGGGTGCCACGGGTCAACCAGGTCAAACTGGTTTCACAGGTCTACCAGGGGCCACTGGACAACAGGGTCCACAAGGAAGCAGTGGTTCATCTGGAGCTCCTGGTTTTTTCGGCATCAATGGACCACCTGGAAGTACTGGAAACACAGGTAAGTTGTGTTGAAGTAGAGACTTCTAGAATTAAAAACAATATTAATCTTAAATTTTGTTTTGCAGGTATTACGGGTTTACCTGGAGACGTAGGTCGACCTGGTAATACGGGTTCATCTGGAAGCACAGGACTTCCTGGACAACAAGGCTTACCAGGTAACACGGGGACGTCTGGTTTGCCAGGTAGGACAGGCGCTTCGGGAGCAACCGGACCGAGTGGAGGCATGGGAGGGACAGGTTTTACTGGATTACCAGGTAGGACAGGTGTAACTGGAACTGGAGGAGTCAAAGGTCAGCAGGGTTTTACTGGTCCTACTGGAAGTACTGGACCTATCGGACCATCCGGCCCACCTGGCCCACAGGGTTCTGTAGGATTTACAGGTGGTACAGGTGCTTCTGGATTACCAGGTTTGCTAGGAGGAAAAGGTGGAACCGGACAACAAGGAAATACTGGACCTATTGGAGATCAAGGCTTTCAAGGTTCACAAGGAGTACCTGGAAATAATGGTCAACCTGGACCTAAAGGAGCCACAGGATTTACTGGGCCTATTGGATCAATGGGTGCAACAGGAGCTTTTGGTCCTGCTGGTAGGACTGGTGTTTCAGGTCTTCCAGGATCCACCGGTGACACAGGAAATAGAGGAAATCCTGGACTTACTGGTAGAACGGGAATTATAGGTGGTATTGGAAGTCCTGGAAGTTCCGGCAGAATTGGAAACACGGGATCAACAGGTTTATTATTTTTTTTCAGTTTAATATTGACGTTACATGTTATATTTTTTTTATTATTAAATAAAATGCTAATCCAATATTTTTCTTTGATAATTGTTAAAAACTAGGTGCTACTGGAAATATTGGACAAACCGGAAATACTGGAGTAACAGGATCGACAGGTTTTAATGGAGTGATTGGTCAGACGGGAGCTAGTGGTGTTTCTGGAGGAACGGGAGCCACTGGAGCAACAGGTGTGACTGGGAATATTGGTGAACCAGGTTCTACAGGTAGTCCTGGTCAAAACGGTAGCCCTGGTTCTTTAGGAAACTCAGGTGATATTTTTGTAAAAAGTTGTATTATTTAACGATAACATTAATTTTTACGAGAAACTTTTGATGTTATTTGTTTTATAAAGCTTAGTTTTATTGTTTTTTTTTTTAGGAGCTACTGGAAATACCGGCGTGCAAGGTTACATAGGAGCAACAGGGATTCAAGGGGCACCAGGATTTACTGGTGCCAGTGGTTTGCCAGGAGACGTTGGACAACCTGGCATGAAAGGAGTACCTGGAAGAACTGGAGTAGCTGGCACCGGAGGATTTACTGGAGACACCGGCAGCACGGGAGCTACTGGCTCTACTGGCAGGACAGGCGTAAAGGGTTCCGATGGTTTTCCTGGGCTTTTTGGAGCAACAGGCATTTCTGGTTTACCTGGGCAACCAGGTGTCATTGGTGCAACAGGACAGATTGGGTTTACCGGAGTTTTTGGAAACACTGGATCCACTGGAGCTACTGGAAGTACTGGTCCATCGGGAGTCCAAGGAAATACTGGAGCCAGTGGAGCTACTGGTGCTACGGGTGCCTCTGGATTTACAGGTGTTTTAATTTTGTACAATTTTTATTCTGTTCAGAGATTAAATGTGGGCGAGGGTTTTTTACCATGTTATATTTGCTGTGTTGGTCGTCGTCCGAGCAGTATATAGGTTTCGGTTTCGATGCTGTCTTGAAGAAATTCTTAGAAGTTCGCTTGATTTAACGTTTATCCGGTTCAAAATTGTTCGTATATTATAATTAACAAAAGGCGAATATTTAATGGATGATTGCATGTGTTCAATTGTTATTTTGGCAAGCAATGATGACCCTGACCTTAGCTCCTAAAATAGAATGTCTGACTGTATGTTGTTTTACACAGCGTTGTGTTTCTAACTGCATTCTTGAACGTTTACTTATCTGCATCTCGCCATCAATACTTTTGTAGTTATCCTCATGATTGTTTACATACTTTAAAAATACCTCTTGATGGTTTGTTTCATATCTTAACTTATGACTCACATAACCGTCGCCCAAACTTCACATAATATTATTACAATTTAATAAACTTTGACATAATTTTCTTTTAGGCGTTATTGGAGTTGTGGGGCCAACAGGTTCTACAGGTTCCAAAGGTTCACTTGGGTTTTCTGGAAATCCAGGAGGAACAGGATCCTCTGGTCTACCTGGTCAGGTTGGTTATACCGGTATAACAGGGTCAACTGGTGCAACGGGACAAATTGGTCTACCAGGAAATACAGGTTCACAAGGATTCCCAGGTCCCCAAGGATCAACAGGATCCCAAGGATCATTTGGTAGTTCTGGAGGTACTGGTCCTACAGGAATGACTGGCCAAATTGGAGTGCCTGGTTTTCCTGGAAATATCGGACCCACAGGACCTGATGGAGCTACGGGAGGAACTGGGACTACCGGTTTTACAGGTCCAAAAGGTTTTACGGGATCTAACGGCTTGCCCGGTTTACCTGGACTTCAAGGTTTGTACTTTTTGTTGAGAAGAACTAGTTTTAGAGTGAAAAAGTAACTATTTCCATTTATTGACTATTATGTATTTTTATATTTCCTAATGATAAAACAATCAGCTACTGCTATGTTACTTTGCTTCAGGTGACACCGGATCATCCGGCCAGCCAGGGTCGCCTGGACTAAATGGAGGTCAAGGAGCAACAGGTCAAGTTGGAGCCACAGGACAATTAGGAGGAACAGGAGCGACTGGTTCATCAGGTAACACAGGTACCACTGGTTTGAGGGGATTTGATGGATCTACCGGAGCACCTGGCGTTGCTGGCATTCCTGGGTTGCCTGGTATGTTTTGTAACTGCATCATTATTAACATAGTTGAATGCACTTATATAGAGCCGCTGGACTGCATACATGCGTTAGATTTTTCGACATGTGCTAATGTTCGATTTGAATTGATATATTGGTTTCATCTATAGCATATGAAATAAGAGATTCGAATCGAACGTAATTTAAAAATCATTTTAACTTGCAGCGTATGCGTTAATTTTAAAAATGTAATGCTTTATATTCAAATTTCATGCTATTTTAACATTTTTGCGTTGTGAAATGTTCGAATTTTTCCAAATCGTTCCATAAAAAAGTATTTTTTGGATAAAAATTAAAATTTTTATTCAAAAATGTTAATAAATCCCAACATATAAAACTATTACAAATTAAACTGACGTGCACGTACAATTGATGTATATACGCAAATATATACTAACGGATGAGTGAGTGTGTTGAAATTTGTTTGCTGTCTCGTTCTGGAGCATGTCTCGTTTAGTCAAAATTTAAATTCATGTTGCACAAAACTAAAAATAAAAAGCAAATTTTATTGGATCCTTCTTTTGACTTTTTTTTAATTGCTTGATCAAATGTATTCGTCAAACTTTCTACTACTTTTTGGAATGTTGCATATTATTACTTTTATTGAAAAGGTTTTACTGGACAGACTGGACCTAAAGGTCGAACAGGAATTTCAGGCTTCCCAGGACCTCAGGGATTCACAGGTTCCAGTGGTAGCACGGGAGCTACAGGTTCTTCAGGTAATACAGGTTTCACCGGGTTTATTGGTCTACCTGGAAATACAGGAGCCACTGGAAATACAGGAAGCAGCGGATTAACAGGTTTTCAAGGAATGCAAGGAACACAAGGACCAAATGGAAGTCCTGGTGTTACGGGATCATCTGGACAAACCGGTTTTACAGGAGCTACTGGACCCGTTGGAGGAACAGGTAACCCCGGATTTCCTGGAAATCCTGGTTTGAAAGGTGTAGGTGGTACACCTGGAGCTTTGGGTCCAACTGGATCTACTGGGCTGCAAGGTTCGTTTAACTTCTATGAAAGTAATTTGTTGGATAATGTTATGTAGGCATTAATTAATTTTCTTATTATTATATGACAACTTTTTCACAATTATTAAATTTTTTTCCTATCCAGGTGCAACTGGTAACACTGGCCAGACTGGTTTTCAGGGCAGTCCTGGAGCCCAAGGCTTCACGGGCTACACGGGTAATACCGGTTCTACAGGTGATTTTGGCTGGACGGGTGCTACTGGATTAAAAGGAGATCAAGGTTTGTTGGGTGCAACCGGTTTAACGGGCCAGACAGGTCAACAAGGTCAACCCGGTGCTACTGGATCAACAGGTTCTACCGGAGTCACTGGTCTTTTTGGAAATCCCGGCCAACCAGGATATACTGGTTTGACCGGTGTTATTGGAGCAACCGGAAATCCAGGAGTGCAAGGAGTTCCAGGTAACACTGGTGTTACAGGATTTCCAGGAGTTGCTGGCAGTACAGGTCAGCAGGGAGCAACAGGTGTAACTGGCAACCAAGGTCCTGTTGGATCAACTGGCGGCACGGGTGCAACTGGTGGTATAGGAGCTACTGGTCCCAACGGACAACAAGGTGCTACTGGTTCTTCTGGAGGTACTGGGCTGGTTGGACAAACTGGTCAACAGGGTTCACAGGGTTCAACTGGCTTTACAGGTATCAACGTTTATTTTAATGACTTCATTTGTTTGAAAATTTGAATTAATTTCAACAGTCTTGTTGCTTACAATTGAATACAGGTTCTACTGGAATGATAGGAACGGGTGGCGCTATAGGTTTCCAAGGCCCTCAAGGTGCTACTGGACCAGCCGGGTTTCTTGGAGGCACTGGTACGACAGGAATGATTGGAGCAACAGGATCTTCTGGACCAACTGGGACACCTGGATCACCAGGATCCCCAGGTATTGCGGGTAATACAGGCAGCACCGGATCAAGTGGTAATACTGGACCAACGGGTTATTTAACATTTTTTGTTTACTGTTCAATTTGTATTTCAATTGCAAAGTTGAAATACAATGAACTCATTAAAATTAATACAACTTTTTTGTTTGAAATGATGAACAGGTGCTACTGGTCAAACTGGTCAACAAGGATTTCCAGGTTTCACTGGAGCAACAGGTTCAACCGGAAATACTGGTTCTTCTGGAGCGCCAGGTCCGGGTGGAATTCCCGGTTTTGCTGGTAATCCTGGTGTGAAAGGTACGCAAGGAACCCAAGGGCCAACAGGGTCAACTGGTTCAACTGGACTGCCTGGTGCCACAGGAAGCTTTGGTGCTTCTGGTGTTGCTGGTTTGTTTTTATTTTGTCTACATGAAATTTACTCTTAATAATTTTATTTCAGTACTTAATGGCAAATATTCAATGATCAGCACCAAGTTATCAAAATATCATACAATAATTTTCATCATATTTTATGGTTAGTATCAACCATCCCAACTTATGATGAACATCAAGTTATAATATGCGAAATAAAATTAAATATGAGTAAAGCTGCTATTATGATTCAAAATTGACGCTACAATCTAATAAGGGTTACATTGTTTAGATTGCTTTTTTAAAACCATTTGTAGCTGTAATGAATCTTATCAAATTTTTACTTTAAAATTACTCACTACAAATCAGACTTAATTTACCTCAAAACCAGGTGCAACTGGTTCGTCTGGATTGCCAGGTGTGGTGGGTGGCACAGGTCAACCGGGTCAGCAGGGATTTACAGGTGCATCAGGATTCACTGGCTTCACAGGCTTCATTGGAGTCACTGGAGCCACGGGACAGATTGGTGTTGCAGGAGCCACTGGAGCAACAGGGAATCTTGGCCCAAGAGGTATTTCAAGCTTGAATTAATTTTCCACACAATATTTAATTTAATATTAGTACTGTTTTTGTATTTTCTAGAGATTAGTCGCATTGCAAATTTTTCACGTTTTTCTAAAATTTTAAATTTTTCGTTGATTTTTTGATATGTTGTTGCTAATTTTGATTCAACTTACAGGAAAAAATTAGAAGATTAATAATATAGTTTTTTTTCGAAATAATTAGAGTTAATTAATTAAATTAGTTTTTTTAGTTAATATTTGAGTTTATAATATAATAAGTTTTCTGTTCTGAAATCTGTTCATTTTCATTTTCAGCGCATACGCTTATAACAACTTACGTCCAAAATCGAATTTACCTGTTCAATATTGAAATATAGAATAGAATAGAAAGCCAAACATTAATAATATAGTTTAAAATAATATAATTTTCAGCGCATACGCTTATAACAACTTACGTTCAAAATTGTATTTACCTGTTCAATATTGAAATATAGAATAGAATATTTATTAGAAAGCCAAACATTAATAATATAGTTTATAATAATATCATTTTCAGCGCATACGCTTGTAACAACTTACAACTTCTATTTCTGAGATTTTATGGTTATTAAGTACGAATTTAAAAATTTTATCAGATGGCAATTTCAAAAATGAAGTTTTGAAATGAAGATTTCGTTTGGTAAAAAAATCTTAGTTTCTGAGTATGAAACATTGAAAAAAGGTAAAATCAAACAGTTGAACCGAGGAAATACTAAATATAAAAAAGTTTGTGATATTGTTGAGTTATCTGGAGAATAGACTGCAATACGTTTGGCTTGAAAATCATGTCTCGCATGTCTTGCCTTTGAACTGCGGAGTGCCACAGGGTTCCAACTCGGTCCATTGCTTTTCATCATTTTTGTTAACGATTTACCAGATGTTTCATCTGTTTTTCGCGGTATTTTGTATGCTGATGATACAAATTTATTTTATTTATCGAAAAATCTTATGAATGAAAAGTCGCGTTTATATAGTGAATTGTTTCAATTTGAACGTTGGTAATTAACACGGTTAAATGCTCTTATACTATTCTGGGTCCTAAGATTGTAACTAACATTATTCCTGATTTAAATATCAGCATATGTAATCATGCAATAAAGAAACGTGACTCGATAAAATTTTTAGGTGTCTGCTTAGAAAATAACTTATTGTGGAACGATCACATATTAGATATTACTTGCAAAACCAATCGATTTTTTAATATAATTAACAAGATTAAAAATAAACTTAATAAAAATACTTTTGTTATACTTCATAATGGTCTTCACAAAATTATTTTATCTCATATGGTCTCCGAAAATAAGCTGTTTGATGAATTTTTAAATTTTTTTTTAATTTGGTTTGATTTAAAAGTTTTCAGTCGTTCGTATTATGAAATATGTTTGCACTTTCATATTTTAGGCTCCACTGGACCTATGGGATTTCAAGGTCCTCAAGGTCAGCCAGGTCAAACAGGACAGCAGGGTCAACAAGGTCAAACGGGTCAGCAAGGATTCACGGGTTCTTCTGGAGCAACTGGTCCAATGGGAAACACTGGACGACCTGGTCTTGTTGGAGATACTGGTAGGTAACAAGTATTGCGTGTTGTCGTTCAGTCTGAAAATGATTATAATTTTCAAATTATTTGAAGGTCCTTCTGGAAATCCCGGAGCTCCTGGTAACCAAGGAGCAACGGGAAGTTCAGGGGGGACAGGACCGCAGGGACCACAAGGAGCATCAGGTCAACCTGGCCAACCAGGATCTTTCGGATCTCCTGGAGTTCAGGGAACACGAGGTGCTACTGGCGCTACGGGTGCTACAGGTTGAGTTTTGTTTCCAATTGTTCTTTTTCTATTTGTAATTTTTTCGTTGCAATTTAATACTTGAATTATTACTGAATATTCATCGCATTGCGTTTTCAGGTGGAAAGGGATTTCCAGGGAACCAAGGAGCTACAGGATCATCTGGTCCAGATGGGAGCAGAGGTAACACTGGCTCTCCTGGCACGTTTGGGTTTACAGGCGCCACTGGTAATCCTGGAAATACTGGTAATTCTGGTTTACCTGGGTTTCCAGGAGCAACTGGTCCCACGGGAATGACTGGTCCAGCCGGATTGAATGGAGCTCAGGGGACAATGGGTTCAACAGGAGTTACTGGTTCGACTGGGGCAAGTGGACTACCCGGGCAAACCGGACCCTTTGGTCCTCAAGGTGATAACGGTCAACCAGGATCTACTGGTCAGTAATAAAGAAATAAATTTCTTGTTTTATAGTTCAGTGTTACTAAGTTCATTTATTTTCATAAAACGCAATCACTGTTGTTAAAAATATTAATTCCAAATCAACACACTAATCAATTCAACATAACTTAAGAATTATCTATTTGAAAATTTCTTTATAAACAACAGTATTATTGTTTATCATTAAACAGGCGATCCTGGAAGAACGGGAAATTCAGGAAATCCAGGATCCACAGGACAACAGGGTCCTCAAGGGCCTCCCGGAGATCCAGGTTTCAAAGGTGTACCTGGTCCCTCTGGTCAGCCGGGATCTTCGGGTCAGCCGGGTTCTCCGGGGTGGACGGGATGGACTGGAGCTACAGGGCAGTTAGGTATGACAACAGCATTTACGTTTATATTTTTTTTTAACGTTTATGGATTGTTATTCATTCTAAAAAAAATAAGAGAGGTGGCTGTATTTTATAAAATCATCTATATTTAAACAAAAGACAGTTTATCTAGATAATTGGTATTTTAAAATTATTTAACTTTGATGTGCGATCTAATTGAGGAGATATGAGATTGAGATTCAGTGTTAAATCCTTAGCTGATGTTACTTTTGAAAATTTTTGAAAAACTCGTGATAAAGTTTTTACAGTTATTAGAATCTAGATGTCTGTTGGAGATAACGCTCTTATTATTCTTTATAATACTTTTTTGTCGTGCCTGTCCCGTTGTAATGTCGTTTGGAGTAATGACCCATGGTATATTGTTATGTTAATAATCTTTTCATTGCGCAAAAATGGTTCATTAAAATATTATGCATTTTCGTCATATTGAGTCTCAGGGTTTTGAATAAAAAATTTTTATTCGTTCGTTGAAAATTGAAAAAATAAGTTATAACGTTATGCGGTGAGTATTAACATAAGAATAACATAAGATATATTTTTAAATTGTATGAACACTTTGAAAAGTTTTGTTTCGGAAATAAATTTTTATTAGAAGAAATTTAAATTCTTAATTTTGTTTGTTTGTTTGCTTGCTTACCTGCTTGCAGTTTAGCGGTGTTTCAACGCAAGGATGCTATCTTTACAGTCTCTAGTCAACAAAATAATTATTCTTTTTTCTTAGTTGTTTGGTTTTGTCCTATAAAAATTCAAACTTCGTCAATTATCTTTATCTCCACCTAAAATAAAATCACACCTCATAAATTTTCATTAATAAACAACGATTTTATGTCCAATGTGAGACTGAGTTTTTTTTTATTCTTCTTACCCTTTTATTGAATCGTTAGTTTAATGGACTTGTTTGTTTATTATGAATTAGTAGATGATTGTGGATTTGATTATTTATGTGACTTTTTAGCCGACCGTCATTTTTTTTTATTGAAATATCATTTTGAATTGTGTCTTAATTCTGTCCGATTGTTTATTTATTGGTGTATAATGGGTTAAACATACACCGCACACGTGTGTCAATCGTACAACATTAATGCTATAATTAAAAAGTTTGTTGGTTCTGAAAAGTTTTATTATTTTTTATAATTAATAAATTTCACTTTTTTTTGATAGGTCAAACTGGAAGTACAGGCGTTACAGGTGCCAGTGGTCAATCCGGAGTCCAGGGAGCTACCGGATTACCTGGAAATACTGGACAACCAGGATTCAATGGTCCTGTCGGTCCTGTTGGAAATACTGGTTTTCAAGGACTCCCAGGAGCTTTTGGACAAACTGGTGTTAATTTTTTTCTACATAAAATCTTTTTCTATTTTTCACTCTATAAATTTAAATGGTTCAATTTTTGTATTTTAAGGATCGCCTGGTGTTCCTGGTGCTACTGGAGCTTCGGGATGGACTGGTTTTACTGGAGCAACTGGCGGCACAGGTCTTGCCGGAGACAAAGGCAACAAAGGTCCGGATGGTCCTGTTGGTTTTACAGGGCCACAAGGCAGTCCAGGTGCTCTTGGTTCCAGTGGGCCTGTTGGAGCTACTGGAGTCACAGGTTCTGACAGTTTTAAATTAGAAGTTTTTTATTTTATATCATTATGATGGATAATGCAATTTTCATTTTTATGTGTTACAATAATCTATTTCAAAGGTGCTACTGGCCAATTTGGATTACCTGGTCAGCAAGGTGCTTCTGGTTGGACAGGAAACACAGGAATTCCAGGTCAACCAGGCCTAACAGGACCAGCTGGATCTCCAGGATTCAAGGGTCAGATTGGTTCAACTGGTGCATCTGGTCCTCAGGGCCAGCGTGGTCCAACAGGTGATCAAGGGTTTACCGGATGGACTGGGGCAACTGGATCATCAGGTATAGTTGGAAACACAGGATCGAAAGGGTGGACAGGATCAACGGGATTTTCTGGAAATCCTGGGTTTCCTGGAGTAATGGGTCCAACTGGTGGTACGGGACAAACTGGTGTCTCTGGTACTCTTGGTGTTCAAGGATACACCGGTCAAACTGGATTTACTGGTCCTACAGGAGCTACTGGACAAATAGGACCTCAAGGGCAACCAGGAAACACTGGAGGAAAAGGTAGCACTGGAAATTCTGGAATGACGGGGCCTCAAGGTCCAACTGGTTTTCCAGGACTCCCTGGACCTTTAGGTCCAAATGGAGACCCAGGGCAAACTGGATACACGGGTCAAACAGGAATGGTAGGAGGCACAGGTGCTACAGGTGGAATTGGGTTTTCCGGTTTTACAGGATCAACAGGAACTTTGGGTAATACAGGTAATACCGGAGCTAGCGGAGCTACTGGCAATTCAGGACTAATTGGTTCAACAGGTTCAACTGGTTTCGCAGGGCCAGCTGGGCCACCTGGCAGCGTTGGAAACCCTGGTCAACCAGGATTTAATGGTGCCCCAGGAGTGGACGGAAGTTTAGGAGCCACGGGAAGCTCTGGATTCGCAGGTGTCACGGGAAATACAGGATCAACAGGTAAATTAAGCCTCAAGATTGATGCAAACATTTTTATATAGTTTTTTGGAAATTTAGCTGTTAATTTTAATAATAATGAAATGCTTATACTTATGCATGTTTAAGGTCGTGTTTGTATATGGACACGTTCATCATAATATCATTGAATTTCAGTCTTTTTATACTTTGACAATAACTAATTTTTATTGCTTTGTTCGTTGAACGGTCAACGTTTTTACGCTGTTTCAATCCATTATATTGTCATTATGTTTTGTAGCCTGTACGCTAGTTTAATTTTAAAATTCTGTTTATATTTAAGGACTATTTCTTTTCTTTATTTTAATGTAATTGTTCCGTTTAACGGTGGTCTATCGTAAGATATTTTCCTTTTTGATCACCGTATCATTTTCATCTTTTACATTTGTTTTATTTGAATTGATGAATAAATATTGAATTAAATTGAATAATGAAATGTTTTATTTATTCAGGAGCCACAGGAATCAGAGGACCGACCGGAGTAACAGGATCTTTTGGAGCAATCGGCTTTACAGGTGCAACAGGCCAGTCTGGGTTTTTAGGGTTTACTGGACAACCTGGTTTACAAGGTTCAACTGGTCAACAAGGATTTACTGGTCCGAAAGGTTTTACAGGGAATTTTGGAGCATCTGGTCAAATAGGCGCAACAGGTCCAATCGGATTTCCTGGACCTAATGGAGCGACTGGTTCTTCAGGTAATCCAGGTGCTAATGGTGCTACAGGCAGCAAGGGTGATATTGGTTTCCAAGGTTCAAGCGGTTTACCAGGTGCAAAAGGTCAACCCGGCCTAACTGGCGCAACAGGTTCCTCTGGTGTTCAAGGTGTCGAAGGTCCAACTGGAGGTACTGGACAATCTGGGTTTACAGGCCCTCAAGGATTTACTGGTGATAGGGGTAGTTCAGGTTTTCCAGGACCACAAGGATTAACTGGCAGCCCGGGTCCTGTGGGAGCTACAGGTCCAAGTGGTCAGCCTGGTCAAAATGGAGCTACTGGTGCGACAGGTATTTCAGGATCAACCGGTTTGACAGGTGCTACTGGATCCACTGGAGAGCAAGGATTTTCTGGGTCAATTGGTTCATCTGGACAACAAGGACCTACTGGACCAACAGGAAACGCAGGTCAGATAGGAATTCCTGGTTCAGATGGCTTTGCTGGCTTACCCGGAGGAACTGGTTTCACTGGTGCAACTGGTCAATCAGGACAACCCGGTAGTATGGGTGCTACTGGTTCAGCTGGACCCAAAGGTTTGTATCTTATACTTGTTTTCAATGTTGAAAATTTCTTCTTTCAGTACAAAACATAAAAATTTTATGTTAGAGTATCAAAATTATTAATATTGTTACAGACGTGAGATCAAGATAAAAACTAATAGTTAGAAACTGTTAAGCATGCATTGAGGAATGAACTGCTTATAAATTAATTAGAAGGTTGTAAAGTAATTAAAAGGTTGTAAATTCATTTATGGATGTGACACTTTTATTTGTCACATTTACAAGCAGATCGGTAGCTATATAAACAACAAAGACGCAGGAAGAGAAGAACAAGGGAAGAAGAAAACGAAACCCAGTTGACGTAGAAGTGAGATTCGATGCGAAGTCATAAATGTGATTTATGTAGCTATTCGGATTAATTTAATGTTTCTATTACTGCTGGTATTCAAATAAACGTTCAACTTAGTTGGCGTTTAAAGTGGTTGTGTTCATCTATCGAAAATCTTGAACCTACGGATAAACGAACTCTTGACTACCGTTAGAAGTTGCAACACATTGTTGGAGATATAGATATTATTGAAGCAATAACATCGGTGTTGATACTTACGAGGTCAAGGAGGTTACAACACTTGTGTCAGAAGTGGGATTTTCAGGAGATTCAGACATTGGTGTCAGAAGCAAGATTTTGATAGTTCGAAACCCACTGTTGTAAAGAACGCGAACGCAAGGACTAGAAGAACTCAATATAATTAGTCCGACAAGAGAAGCTTAATTATTGGTGATTAGTTTTACTCCGTGATTTACCGGTTGATTAGTTATTGTGCTGTATTCTAACGATTTTAACTTGTGAATAAACGAGTGATCGGTCACAGCAAGCAATACACACAAGTGATTGCCAGCACTGTTTTCTTTCTGTCCATCTGAAATAAGTCTATTCAGGAGTCAAAAATCTACGTAGAGGGAAATAACCGTACTCTACAAATTCATGGGGTCGGTTATAACAATATAATAAGATTTTTCACTTGTGAAATTGCGAACATTTAAACTGTTTAAGTTTTAACGCACTAACAATATGTAGAAGATTTCAATTATAATAGAATAGAGGAAAAATATTTAAAAAACACTTTTTTCATAATCGAGAAAAAATTAACGGCAGCCGTTTTGGAGTTACTTTTTAATTGCTGTAGAGGTTGCAATAGCTGCTTCTCATTTGCAGCGTTAACAACCCTGGCTACTTGCGATTTAAATGTTTACGGTCGTTTTTTTTATTTTATCTTTTTATTTCTAGTTTATGCTATAATGTTTGTTACATTTATAATATCATATTTGTTATTATTTCTACTCTTTGTATAATTATATTGTTTTAACTTTTTGTTTTTACGTAGTAATTGGTTGATTGATTGATTGATTGATTGATTGATTGATTGATTGATTGATTGATTGATTGATTGATTGATTGGTTGGTTGGTTGGTTGGTTGGTTGGTTGGTTGGTTGGTTGGTTGGTTGGTTGGTTGGTTGGTTGGTTGGTTGGTTAATTAGTTGGTTGGTTGGTTTGATAGTTGATTGGTTAGTTGGTTGGTTGGTTTGATGGTTGATTGACTACTGATTAAGCGACTTCAATTTGAACTTTACAAAAAAACTTTCTCGTTAATAACATTATTATTTTGTTTAATGTTTAGGTCAACCAGGTTCACCCGGATCTCCAGGTCAAAAAGGATCAGTTGGACCTCCTGGAAATCCAGGATTGAATGGACAATTTGGGGCCACTGGTGGGACTGGTCCATCCGGGTCTCCTGGAAGTCTTGGACCGACAGGATGGACAGGGATAAGGGGCTCAGATGGGAGTACTGGTGCCCAGGGTGCGACTGGACCAACAGGTTCTTTAGGCCAACAAGGCTTTCCAGGCTCTCCAGGTCCAAGTGGTTTTCAGGGTTTTCCTGGCCAACAAGGGGGTACGGGTTTTACGGGTTTCACAGGGCTTAAAGGATTAGATGGTTTTACGGGAGCAAGTGGATTGCCAGGATTTACTGGGTTACCGGGTTTTACGGGAGCAACTGGATTGAAAGGTGCAACCGGCCCAGCTGGACAACCAGGGTTTACTGGACAAACTGGAGACACAGGAATTCCAGGTACGAAATGGTGATAAACAAACAACGTTTTGAACAAAAATTGACCGACTGTCGTTTTTGAATTCGTTTGCAGGTTTTCAAGGAGTACAAGGTTCTCCTGGACAGCAGGGTTCACAAGGTAACACTGGATTCGGTGGTGAAATGGGTTTTACAGGATCCCCTGGCAGTCAAGGTGCTACAGGCTTTACTGGAATCACAGGATCTATTGGATCTTCCGGAGAAATAGGCACTCCCGGACCTCAGGGTCCTAAAGGATTTACTGGTTCACCTGGTTTTCCAGGTCAACAAGGCTTACCTGGAAATAGTGGAGCAATGGGAGATTCTGGATTTACGGGAGATACCGGTTTTACTGGATTGCCCGGAGCTACTGGTGTGATTGGTTTATCAGGCGCAACCGGAGCAACTGGCAATAGTGGCAATATTGGTTTTACGGGAGAGAAAGGATTTCAGGGAAGTTCAGGAAATGCCGGCATTCAAGGAGATACAGGTGCTACTGGGATTGCTGGTCCTAAAGGAGCACCTGGTCCTCCTGGACAAGGTGGTCAAGGAGGCGAATCTGGAACGCCTGGTTTTACTGGAGCTACAGGTGCTGATGGACTTCCAGGTTTATCTGGTTTTGATGGACCACCGGGTCTCAAAGGTCTTCCAGGGATTAGCGGAAGTCCTGGCGGTGTTGGTGCTACGGGTGTAACTGGAACTGGAGGTTTTATTGGTTTACCTGGTTTTGATGGCCCTAAAGGTTTTCCTGGTGCCCCTGGTACACCAGGTGCACCAGGAGTTATTGGAGTAACTGGAGGTACCGGTGCTACTGGGTCTCAAGGCAGACCTGGTTTAGCTGGAGCAACAGGATCTACTGGAAACGTGGGCAATCCAGGACCTTTAGGTGACACAGGCAATACTGGCGTTCAAGGACAAAGAGGTCAGCCTGGTCAAACAGGGCCTTTTGGTCCTCCTGGTAATACAGGCTTAACTGGAGTAAATGGTTTTACTGGTTTTACTGGAAGTATTGGTAATCCTGGCTGGACCGGAGCGTCGGGCTTTACGGGAGCCACTGGTTTTACTGGTGGAACCGGTAGTACAGGTATCACTGGATCAACTGGTGCACAAGGTTCCACAGGAATTACAGGTGCTGTTGGTTTTCAAGGTTTTACTGGCCTACAAGGTCAACAAGGACAATCTGGATTAACTGGAGCAATTGGCGTTCAAGGTCCCATAGGTGGAACTGGTCTCCCTGGTTTGCCGGGAAGGGCAGGATCTCAAGGTTTTCCTGGGTTACAAGGTAGTCAAGGAGACTCTGGTGATACTGGTTTTTCAGGATCTCCTGGATTTCCAGGTACTCCAGGTGGATTTGGACAACCTGGTGCAGTTGGGTACACTGGTCAAAAAGGTTCCACTGGTTCTCAAGGAGATACTGGCTCGTCTGGCTCTACAGGTTCTTGTTTTATTTTTACTTGTATATAAATATGTTTAATTTACATTATCAACTTATTTATTTATTTGAAACAAAGCACGGGCAAATTATTCTTGCCTATATAATAAAAAAGAAATAAATATAAAAAATAAAATAATATAAAATTTTTAACGCAAAGAAAAACTTTCAAGTCATACAAGTAACACATTAGAAATGTTCTGAAAAAAGAGAATTAAAAGCGATTAAATTTGAGTGAACCAGCACCATAAACTCAGTCCTAAGCGACCAAACATGCGTGTTACCAATTTGAAAATGCGTGCATTGAATCAATGAAGCACATTTAATACCCATTCAAAAACCAATCACCTACATCCATATCTCCCCATCTTTAATTCGTTTTTTCTTTCATAATTTTTTTTAGGTGCTGTTGGACCCATTGGTGCCTCCGGTTCTTCGGGTTTTCCCGGAAATCCTGGACCATCAGGACAGATTGGAGTAACTGGATTGACGGGAGCCACAGGAAGTACTGGCCAGAAAGGTCCCACTGGAGTGATAGGTCCGGTAGGTCCAACAGGCTTTCCAGGTATAGCAGGTGCTTCAGGGGCTCAAGGTGCCAATGGTGCAACAGGCGCAACTGGAGATATCGGAAATACTGGGAGTTCGGGTGAAACAGGAGTTACTGGGATGACTGGCGGAACTGGCGCTACTGGTGTGAAAGGTTTTACCGGGAGCACTGGTGCATTCGGTGATGTGGGTCAGCAAGGATCACAAGGAAGTACAGGTGAACATTTTTTTAATTTTTCAAATTTTGTCTATCGTTTTTACTTTTGTTTTTCAGTTGAAATTACTTGCTTTTAATGAATAGTTATTCATAGTATTATTGCGATGTTAAAGGCTCACCTGGAAACACTGGAAACAAGGGAAGTCCAGGTGTGAAGGGTCAACCAGGTCAATCTGGTACAATAGGACCAACTGGTTTACCTGGGTCTCCTGGTTTAAATGGAGTTCAAGGAGGAACAGGTTTCACTGGATCCACTGGTGATCCGGGTTTCAGAGGATTGCCAGGTGCATCTGGCAGTTCTGGTTTTACTGGTGCCACTGGTGTATCAGGACAGCCTGGAAATGCTGGCCCACCCGGAAACAAAGGAAATACGGGAAGTCCGGGAAGAGTTGGTGATACTGGACCGACGGGACAACAAGGACCTAATGGACAACTGGGCCAGCCAGGAAATACTGGAAGTTCCGGATCTACTGGAGCTACTGGCGCTAAAGGTCCCACAGGAACATTTGGATCACAAGGTAATCCTGGTTCACCTGGAATGTCAGGAATTCAGGGATCAACAGGAATAACTGGGAACACCGGCCAAACAGGAGATAAAGGTCCTCGAGGGTTTGATGGAGATGTTGGATTTCCAGGATCAACTGGATATACAGGATCAACAGGTTATTATATAAAATTTTATAATATTAATAATGATGGGTAATAATGCGAACAACTTCTATTTTCCTCATAAAATCATAGATATTAATCAACATGCAAATTAAGCAGCGATAAAATTAAATATAATATGATGACGATTAATCCATGCGCAATGCTGATGACAGGTGCATAAATTGTATTTAAAAGTTAAGTACTATGCTGTTAAGTGCTGTCACAGTAAATGCCATTTGATGAGCAATCAGAAAGTTTTTATTTCATGAAGCGATAATTAAAATCGTTATAAAACAAACAATTTTTATATTGTATTTTTAATGATAATAAAAATAACCAATGATTAACAGGTGCTACAGGCCTCTCCGGTCAACCGGGTTCCTTAGGCAGACCTGGTCCTCAAGGATCTACGGGCGCATCTGGTTTACCTGGATTTTCAGGCTCCACAGGAAACACTGGGGCCTCTGGAAGAACTGGAGATTTCGGCAATACAGGAAGTATGGGCTCTACGGGTCCTCAAGGCAATTCTGGTAATCCGGGTCCAATGGGATTTACAGGTGAAACAGGTTTCACCGGGTGGACTGGCGCAACAGGAGGTCCAGGTTTTCCAGGTGTGAATGGACAGCTCGGAAATACAGGTAAGATTTTTTTGTTTTTTTTCATTTAGTAAATTATTTAAAAAATTAAATTATCGCATGGCTGCTTTGTTTATTCAGGACAACCTGGACAAATGGGAGCTCAAGGAACTAGCGGCCCTCAGGGTCCACAAGGTTCTACTGGATTACCAGGCAATCAGGGTTTTCCCGGACCACAAGGTTCAAGTGGGGCTCCAGGATTTACTGGTGACACAGGTGGAATTGGATTTACTGGAGTTAGAGGATTTACTGGTTCAACAGGTGCTACAGGTAGCACAGGCAATCCGGGTAATGTAGGATTTCCCGGAAATTCAGGTAGCAGAGGAGATACAGGTTTCACTGGAGCCACAGGTCCTCAGGGTGATTTTGGTAGTACGGGGCCTGGCGGCTTCACTGGGGCCACTGGAAGTTCTGGGCAGCCCGGTTCTCCTGGTTTGATGGGACCACTTGGTCAGCAGGGACCTACTGGTGTTATGGGAAGTACAGGTGAGATTACTGTTATTTGTTTTTTTTACCGTTTGAATAAGTAGTTATAAAAATTATTTCGATTAAATACATTAATGCATTTTTTGCTTTTTATTTGTGAATCAGGTTCTAGTGGCGAACCAGGATTTTCAGGTAATCCAGGTTCTCCAGGTTCTCCAGGTGCAACTGGCGCAACTGGTCAAACAGGTATTACAGGCCAACAGGGTTCTACTGGTTCGTTCGGTCCGGCAGGTCCCCCAGGTTTCCCAGGATTTCAAGGACAAACAGGACAGACTGGAATGAAAGGATTGCAAGGTGGCACTGGAGCTGATGGACTTCCAGGAAGACCAGGTGACCCCGGTGATCCAGGTCAACCTGGTTCATTTGGTTTTACAGGTGCAACAGGAGTTCAAGGACCGGTTGGTTCTTCGGGTTTGCCTGGATCGCCTGGAAATGTGGGACCACAAGGATCTTCAGGATCTACTGGTCAGAAGGGAGCTACGGGTCGGATTGGATCGCCGGGAGTTCAAGGTTAAATGTTTGTTGTACTTGACCGTAAAAGTTCAATCACATTAAAACAGTATATTGCAGCGTCTTGCATCACATCGTTCGATTTTTATCATTAACTTTAATTTACGGTCGTTGTTTTTGTTCTGTCGTAAATCATAGAAGATGTTATTTATAAGCTTCGTTCGATACCGATGATGCTATTAAAATAAGAGGGAAAGTCATATTTCTTATTATGAAATGTTAATTTCAGATGTATAGCGAATTTGTTATTTTTTTATGTTCTACTCAACTTGATATATTTGTGAAATTATTACGAAGATTATATTTTTCAATGAAAATTTTTTTAATCAGGACCTCTTGGTCAGACGGGTTCGACAGGAGCCACTGGGGACACTGGCTTCTCTGGACAGCCTGGAGATGCTGGTAACACGGGAAGAACTGGACCAAGTGGCCCCGTGGGTGCTCCAGGATCCAAGGGTTTTACTGGAAGTAGTGGATCTCCTGGCCCAACTGGGATGCAGGGAGCGCAAGGTGGGCCTGAAATTATTTCTTTTCTTTTTTTCTATCGTTCAACCTTATAAAATAAATATAAAATAGTTATAAAATATAAAATCTTATAAAATAGTTCTCAACCAGTTTTTCATAAATATCATTCTTCTACGCGCCATGGCGAGCGAATGAAGTGCATTATTATTATTATTGTTATTATTATTACCACAAACTCACATTGTTTGAGAAAACACGTGAATCAACGCATGAGACACCTTTGCATATGAGTGATATGCTGGAATCTCTTTGCATTCGAACCAGGTCACTGCATCAGCAATGCACGCCCAAACAAAAATTTTCAATTTTTTTGTTGAAATTTGTAACCGTTGCCAATTTATAATCGCAGCAAAATGATGAACTTGAATGATTTTACAGGTTCAATGGGAGCCACAGGAAGACCGGGAGATCCGGGAAATGCTGGACAGCCAGGTGCAACTGGACTTCCAGGATTAAACGGATACACTGGATCAAGTGGTAGAACAGGGGCGACAGGGGGCACAGGTCCTAAAGGAGATACAGGTTTTCAAGGTCCTAACGGTATTAGAGGTGTTTCTGGTGCTACTGGAATAGCAGGTGGTACTGGTTTTCCAGGACCTGATGGAAGAAATGGAGGAGTGGGAGCAACAGGGTTTACTGGCTCTACAGGCGTCTTAGGATTCTCTGGAGCAACTGGAGTTATGGGTGCCACAGGAAACACAGGTTTCGATGGTCCTCAAGGAGACCCTGGTCAACCTGGACCACAAGGCAGCAAAGGAAGACAAGGTGCTAAAGGACCTCCGGGATTAGCTGGTGCTTCAGGTCAAGATGGATCCGCTGGAAACCCTGGTCAAACAGGTTACACCGGTTGGACGGGTGTTCAAGGTCAACCAGGAATTACCGGCTCAACAGGAAGTATAGGCACTGGAGGCGCGACTGGACCCAAAGGAAATGATGGCCCTGTTGGAGCTACGGGAATTACTGGAGTACCTGGTTTTCCAGGATTGGATGGAGATCAAGGATTTCCAGGACCATCGGGTAACCCGGGTGGAACTGGACAGTCTGGTGCGCCAGGAATAATGGGAGCTACAGGTGCGTCTGGTAGCACTGGACTTCGAGGGCCTCCTGGACAAAAAGGCCCCTCTGGAGTGAAGGGGTCGCCAGGCTTACCAGGTTTTTCAGGTCAACCTGGCTTACCCGGCTCCCCCGGTAACGCAGGAAATCCTGGTGCCGCAGGATCGCTGGGATTTACTGGTTCCACAGGATCTACTGGCGCTACGGGTGACAAAGGACCCACAGGTAGGTTGGGTTTTACAGGCTCGCTTGGTCCACTTGGTGCAACTGGACAAACAGGATTAAGAGGAGATGATGGATTGCCAGGACCAAAAGGCCAACCTGGACGACCTGGTCAATCTGGGTCACCAGGATCAACTGGTACAATTGGTGCTACTGGTGATACAGGGCCAAGAGGACCAAACGGTTATTTTTATTTCTTGTAAATTATCTATATATTTTGTTCAAATATTGACACCGTTTTCATTAAAGAAAAATATTTTTAATTTTATTTCTTAGGCAAAACTGGAGCGACTGGACAAACAGGTCAACCAGGTTCTCTTGGTGTACAAGGGGATAGTGGATCCACAGGTCAGCCTGGTTTCCTTGGACCCAGTGGTTCTCAAGGTCCTCCAGGATCTGTTGGGTTCACCGGGATTGCTGGCCCAAGAGGAAGGACAGGCGCTACTGGAGTTGTCGGCCCGATGGGATCGCCTGGCTTTCCAGGTCCTAATGGTGCGATTGGATATCAGGTAAGGTTCTGTTTTTTTTTAGAATAAAATGTATTACCGCTAATAATCAGGATTATTTTTTTCAACAAAAATAATTTGGGATAAAAACAATTTTGATAACATTTGAAGGGTACGCAAGGACCTATGGGATCACCTGGTGCACAAGGATCAACCGGTTCGCCTGGAAATCCTGGTCTGCCTGGTCAACCCGGTTCTACTGGGAATCGAGGAAGTGCCGGTTCTACTGGGTATACGGGTCTTCCAGGCAACACAGGGCCCATCGGAAGTATTGGCTTTCCTGGACCTCAAGGACCGCAAGGACCGGACGGTCCTGTGGGAGATTCTGGTCCACCTGGATTTACTGGGTTTCCAGGAAGTCAAGGATACACTGGAGGAACTGGACCTCAAGGTCAACCAGGTCAACCAGGTGTTAAAGGTTCAACTGGTTTGTTTGGAAGTTCAGGAGCAACTGGTCCAACCGGTTTTACTGGGAGAACAGGGGTTAAAGGACCCGATGGGATATTCGGGGCAACAGGACCGAAGGGTGACATGGGTGCAACAGGCTTTCAAGGAAGGACTGGGATTCAAGGAGCTACAGGACAAACTGGGGGCTCAGGAATACAGGGATACACAGGAAGCACCGGTCTCAAAGGGCGAACTGGAGCCACTGGCTTCCGAGGTTATTTATTCTTGCCTTTAATTTTATTTTGACATAAAGTTTCTTTTTAATTTAAGGATTAATATTTTAAAGTTTTACAACGATAACAAGACTAACTTGAAATGTTATTCAAAAACAGCATTTATAAGACCACGAACCCAACCCAATAGGATCAACTGGTAAAACCGGAGTACCAGGATCCACCGGGCAGCTTGGTCGAACCGGAGATCCGGGCAGTACGGGGTTCATTGGTGTGACAGGTGCAACTGGAGGAACGGGCTTTACTGGAGATACTGGACTTGTGGGACCCATGGGACCTTCTTCTGATGGCACCAGCTATGATCAAGGTTGCATGATGGCGATTGGCTGAAGACGTAAAAACTACATACAAACAGCATACAAACAGCATACAACCAGCATACACACCGCATACAAACATAATACAAGCAGCATACTGACAAGATACACAAAGCGCAAACATACAACAAACATCACATTTTCCTCTCTGATCACATAAAAACTTATCTTTAAAATAAACGTCTTAATATTCTCATATACCAATAGCAAACGTGTAATCATTATATGGCAACAACATTATCATTTAACAACATCACCGTCATCATCATCATGCTTCATCATCAACAATAACAGCAGCAGCAGCAACAACAACAACAAAACATTACAACAACACTACACAGCTTTAAGGGCCGGGTGTCAAAATTTGAACTGTGACCAGGGGTGCGAAGAGAACACCTAACAATCGACCAATTGGACGGACTGCTAACTTATTCTACTCAACGGTAACAACGGTTAACATGCGAGTTCGCGTCGACAGTGGCTTCAAATGCTCCAGTTCGTATTGCTCTGTATTTTCTTTTATGCGGTTTTGTTTTGCTTTGTATTGTTTTGTATGATTTTGTAGTTTGTACTTAGTTTTGTACTGTTCTGTGTTTCTGGTTTTTAGTTTTGATTTGTGTCGGTTCGTAATTAGTTTTGTGTGCTTTTTTGTTTGTTGGATGTTTAAATATGTATTCATATGTATGTTGTTTGTTGCTTATACGCAATTTTCGTACTGTATATTTGTTAAATGCATTTTTTTTACCTGAATAACAGAAATTCTAAAATAACAAAAATGTCAAAATACTAACACTGCTACTACTACGACTACTAACACTGTTACTGCTGTTGTTGCAGTGGCTACTACTATAGCAACACAACAGGCATAAACACATGTAACATCAACACAACAGACATAAAATAACAACAACAACACAACAGATATAAACACGTGCAACTACAATAACGGCGGTTGCGCTCAAATGTGTTCGAACTCGGTCTGCTCGTGTTACACCGGCTACAAACTACAGAACGACAACGCTACATGCAAATACGAAGGTTAATATACTACACATGTAGTTAGTTGATATTGATTGATTCACATTAATGAAATATATTTCAAAATTTCGTCTCAAAAATCTCCAGACCCAAACACAGGAGCCACTATAAATACGACAACTGATACGATAAGTTGTAATGTGTTGGACGGACTCTGCGGGTATGCCTGCGTCAGGGGTGTTAATGGTCAGCCCGACCGCTGCGTGTGTCGCTCGGGTTACGAACTTTCACCCAATGGGAGGACGTGCCTCGGTCGGTTTTTTGGGGGGTGGTTTTTTGAGATGTTGAGTTTCTGGGAGTTGTTGTCTTGATGTTTTTGTTGTAGTGGGTATTAAAGAAATCATTGTTTCACTATCATAATTTTTACTACTATCATCATCGTTGTAGTTCACGCATCATCATTATTATCATCCTCACATCATTATCATCACTCGCCAACCAACTAATCACATCACACCACACAGATATTGACGAATGTGCAAGGGGTCTGACGAACTGCACAGCGCCTCGCGTCTGCCTCAACTTCGCCGGAAACTATTCATGCATCGCCATCATCTTCAAGGCCACCAAAGCCATTTTGGTTATTGGTTAGAATTTTTCAGTCACCATTTTGCTGTTTCTCGCCAATGTTTTGTTTTTGTGGGGTTTTTATCAACTTTTTTTTAATTTTTTGGCGAATTTGAAATTAATCGCCATGCCATTCAATTAAACAGCAATCATTTAATAACTCATTGGTCGACCAGTCCACCAATCAAACAAAAGAGCAAACACGTAAACAACCAACTCGCCACAGATCCCATATTCAATGCGCTGACGATCACACCGGAGCAACCCTACAGCGAGGAGGCAATCAGTCGGATAGAGACCGGTTTAAATCAGATCAAAACCGGTTCCGGCCAGCTTCAAACCTCCTTCTACGCCTTGTTAGCCTGGACGATCGTCATAGCTCTAGCCATCGCTATTCTGTCGGCTGTCATCTTCAAGATGCCCACAGCTGATAAAACAAAAGCTAGTCGTTCTGATGCCTCATCAGTTGCTTCAGTAGCCACACAATCGAATAATACTCGACAAGTATTATCCGGCGATAATTCTCTCGCTCCGACGAGGATCACGTCGGTGTCGAAGGCGTTAAATTCGTGGAACGGTACGAAATATCCGGGTAGGCCGACGTTGTGGGATAACAAAGGATCGTTTGGAAGTAGCTTCAGTGCACATTTGGACGGGGTGCTAGGTGTCAGTGAAATTAATGACTTCAATGCTGAAGACGGTGATAATGTTGATGTCGTTGACCATGGGCTGGCTCCGATACATAATAATAATATTAATAATAATAATATTATTAATAATAATAATAATAATTGTAATAATAATAACGATAGTAATAATAAGCATTTATCATCGTCGTCGTCGTCGTCATCTTCGACGACTTCATCGCAATCAACATCTCCAGCTATCTCACAAGTTGTCAACGAGGAGACCTTATCTGAAAGATTATAAATATAGTAATTATTATAACAATATTACTAATAGTAATAATAATAATTATTATTATTATTATTGTTGTTGTTATTACTATTATTAGTCTGAGAAAAATTCTTTCCACTGAGTGCATATTCACATCCTTCATCATGTTTTGTTTCTGTAAAGGCATCAATTAAACGAACGTTTTAAAATTTAACAAACGAAATTTAGCTAATTGCAATTACTTGTAAATAATTATGAAATTATAACCATATATATATATATATTATTATATATAAATATATATATATATATATAATTTTCCTCAGACATGCAATTTAATAATAATAATTCTTTTTTTTAAGTTGATTCAAGTTAATAATTTTTGATGTTTTGTTCTTGCTCACACTGTGTTAATTTTTTTATTGATTGTTTGATTGATTGATTGATTGATTGGTTGTTTGGTTGGTTGGTTGGTTGATTGATTGATTGATTGATTGATTGATTGATTGATTGATTGATTGATTGATTGATTGATTGATTGATTGATTGATTGATTGATTGATTGATTGATTGATTGATTGATTGATTGATTGATTGATTGATTGATTGATTGATTGATTGATTGATTGGTTGTTTGGTTGGTTGGTTGGTAGATTGATTGATTGATTGATTGGTTGATTGATTGATTGATTGATTAAATTAATTAATTAATCATGATTAACATTAATCATTGTTTTGACGAAATTATATTTATATTAAATTATCAATCACTTGTTTGTTTGTCTGTTTCGTTTCGTTTCGTTCCGTTTTTATGCCCATAAAATGTGTATTTTTTCAATATCTGTGTGCGTGTGCGTGTGTGTGTGCGTGCGTCCTGTGTTTATTTATTTATAATATACGTACGTAGAGTTTTTTGACTTTTATGTTATTTATTACAAAAAAACAAATACATGTACATTTACCATTGTTGCTAGCTAACCGACAAAAATTGGTAACTTTCATTTTCAAAATTCGGTTGTATATCTTTTGGCTGATAATAATGTATCGTCATAATTATATTTATAATAATAATAATAATATTCATAATTATTATATCAATAATTATAATTGATTGATATATGATATTTAGGTTTGTCAATATTATTATGAAGAGCAAAAAAACTTTTCAATGGTGCTTAGAAATTGTGTTATAATTATTTTTCTACATTATTTCCAATGTCTATGATGGTGAGGATGACTATGATGAGGATGATGATGAGGAAGATATACTCTGACATGATAACTTAATTTATTTTACTTTAATTTTAATACTTATGCAAGGTTTTTTCATCCTAATTTATGCTTTTTTTATTTTAATTGCATATTACGCTTATTTCACTGAGAAGAAGAAGCCGAAATAAATAACTTAATTTATATGTATTTCTGTTTCGTTTGTTTGTTCTTAAGATGTTAACCACTAAATTATTCTAACGATGTTTTGA
>NW_008705439.1:198659-218659 GCF_000326865.2 Helobdella robusta | reverse complement strand
AATACAAATATACATATAATAATTATATAAACGTATATACATCGTGTGTGTTTGTTTGTGTGTATGTGATTGTGTGCGCGTGTGTGTGGCATAATTGATAATATCAATAACAATAATACGTTACCTATTTTTCGAATATATAAACGCTATGACTTCGCACGGTAAATAAACTATGAATAATAATAAAAACAATAATGATGACAATAATAATAACAACAATAATAATAATAATGGTAATTTTATTGTTATTGTTGTTAATGTAAGTAGTATTATTGTTGTCGTCAGCAATGAATTAGATGGATGAACGTAGATGACTTTGCTGGGGTACCATGGTATAAAAATATTTCTGATGGCTAATGTAGTCAGTAACAACAATATATATAATAATAATAATAAGAATAATAGGAATAAAAATAATATGGATAAAAATGAAGACGACGGTGACGATAGCGACGAGTAACTACCGTTCGCGACAACAGTGACGTCATAGTTGTGGATGTCGTGACTTTTTGACGCCAGCCGTCCACTGATGGTGATGAACAGGTGTGAAAATACACGGCAAAGATCAACAACAGCTATTAGAAAAAAAATGAACAACGGAAAATAAAATATGGAATGTTTAATCGTACTACTAAAATACGGCAACGCGTCAAAAAAACCACCACAACGACCACCAGAAATCAAATTTGTCGCCATTAAAACAACCGCCCCAACAACTATGACAACAATGGCGGATGGATTCCTGGATAACTTCACGCTCCCACTGGCTGAATTCCGAAGTACGTGCTTCCTCCTGTTGGGCTCGAAGATGACCTCAATGCTGTCGACAGTGCCGCCCATGGCTAGCGTCTCGTTCATCGCAACGTACGATACGACCGTCATTTCCGGGTCACCTGACTTCATGACGTCATGAACGCAACTTTCCAGGAAGTATCCTCTGAGTAGGGGGTGGCGTGACTTGCATATGTACAATGATGCGTTGAATGTCACGGTCGTTGTTGGTGACGACGACGACGATGATTTTTGGTAAAGTGATGGCGATGATTTTTTTGATGACAATTTTTCTGGTGAAGTTCTATGTTGAATTTGAGGTAGATTCGAGTTGTGATGATGATGCTGATGGGATGAAGACGATGATGATGATGGTGATGGCGAATCTGATAAATTCAAATTCCTATAATCATCTTCATCATCGCTGTCTTCATCGTCGAGGTCGTCACCGCCATCACTGACGTCCAGTCCGTCCGTTATAAAAGCATTCTTATTCCTATTCGCAAACTGATTCGTCCGACTACCATCCAGAAGCGATGACGATGACGTTGATGATGACGTAGACGGCGACTGCTTGGAAGGTTTGCGTCTAACCCCCAACAAATCAATTCTCAAACTTCCAGGACATCCGACCGAACAGAGCTGTACCGATTCGCGGTTACCGATACCGGCATGCTGCACGAAATCGTCGTGAGTCCTGATAAAAACCGAAACCGTATTCAGAATCTTCCTAATCGATATCGTGACGTCGAGATGACGTAATGTGATCGTCACGTGACGCCCTGACTGCACGTGAGTGAGTTTGACGCTGTCCTGGGGCCCGGCCGAGGTCGACCCGTCTTCGAATGTCGGTGGCAGGTCGTTGGAAGTGGCCTGGTAGAGGAGGTAGTGGTGTGGTGAGGCGCATTCCTCGTCTTTCTTTATCATTACTGTTGCCTGTGTGGGTAGAACGTTGTTTTTGTTTGTTTGTTTGTTTGCCTGTTTGTTTGTTTGTTTATAAAACTTGTTTTTGATGTAGCTGTAAATGATGTTATATATGGTTAGCTTAATGTGCACATATGCATGTATGTTTGTGTGCACGTGTGTTCAAGCTGTGCGCGCCTATGTATGAGTGTATAATATATATATATATATATATATATATATATATATATATATATATATGTGCGTGTGTGTGTGTGTGTGTGTGTGTCGGTGTATGTATGTGTGCGTGCGTGCGTGCTTACGGTGCAACAACAGCTGAACTATAATTGAAATGGAAAGGTAAATAATGAGGTCTGCATATGAAAACAAGATGGAAGTGGATGACGACGACGACGATGTTGATGATGATGCTTGAATGAGTGAACAAGTAAATGAATAAAGGAATGAATAAATGATGATGAGAAAATGACAATTGAATGAAGAAAAAGTGAGTAATAAAGAAGAAGATGATGAGAACGATGATGTTACAGATGAAGACGAAACATGCATATAAAGATGTACACAATTCGACATAGGCAACTTTAACAGACAAATAGCGAAATGTTGCAATCCCTCGACAATTGATGGCAGGACAGTAACTGTTGAACGTTATTATGGGAGAATTAATTTTTGCCCTGGCAGCTGTTTAAACGTGTGAATTTGATCAGGAGATTTAATATTATCTCGATAAAAATTGTTGTTGGATAGACATGAATCGCCCGCTGCTTCTTTCAACAACTTTCATTAAAAAGATAGAAAATTTATTTTCACAATTCTGGTTTTTTTGTAATCAATATACTATATCGTTGTGGCTTAGGCCAAATAGTTGCCCAACTAACTATTCAGTGACTTTCTAGTAAAAACACAAACATGCAAATATAAAAACGTACTAACACAAATAGACATGCATACATACGTAAACACATACCAGCATACATACATACGCACACATGCATGCATGCGTGCATTCACATACGTACACACACATACATACAATCTCGTGGTAAGTTGCAAAGTGAGCAATCTTCAATGAAGTATTACTTGAAAATAATAAATAGCTAATATTCAATGCAACAAGAGTGGATGGATGCATGCACGTGTGTATATATGTATGTTTTTTTGTATGTATGTATGTATGTATTTTTTATGTATGTATGTATGTATGTATGTATGTAAGTATCGTATCGTATCGCATGTATGTACGTACGTATATACGTAAATATGTATGAAAAAATCAATTTTGTACCTAAAGTTGTGATATTGTTTGATAGTCAGCTAATCAATGTTTGACTGATGGCGTAGTAACGAATCTGTTTGTTTGTATGTTTGTTTGTATGTACATTTGTATGAAAACCTGTATGTTTGTTTGTTTTTCCATGTTTGTTTGTATGTACGTTTGCTTGTATATATGTATAAATGTGTATTTTTTTTGTATGTACCCTACCCATACTTTTATGTTTGGGCTTTGAAAACGTCATTTTTTTTGATAGGAATGTATTTTCGTTACTACATTTCGGCTTATTAGCATCAACAACATTAACAACAACATCAACAACAACATCAAAAACAACATCAACATCAACAACATCATCAACATCAACAACATCAACAACAACAACATCAACAACAACAACATCAACAACAACATCAACAACAACATCAACGACATCATCATCAACAACAACATCAACAACAACGACAACAACATCAACAACAACGACAACAACAACGAAATACTTGTAACTCATCGTCAGCCATGTTTATCACAGCATGTAACAAAGGAATTGTCAAAAATAAATAACACAACAACAATAAATAATAATAATAACAATAATAAAAATAATTATAATTTATAATAATAATAATAAATATTATGACTAAAATTATTGTTATTGTTATTAACAACGGTGATAGCAATGAATAAATGAAAGAGCGAATGAATGAATGAATAAATCAACTTAAGAAATAAAAGAATAAAAGAGCGAATATTCTATGAAAGACTGAAGGAATGAATGAATGAATGAATGAATGAATGAATGAAAAGATTAAATGAATAAATGTTTCAATGAAAGAAAGAATGAATGAATGAAAATTGAATGAATGAATTAGTTAATGAATGAATGAATAAATGAATGAATGAATAAATGAATGAATGAATGAATAAAACCCAGCGTGATATACTTACAACACTCTAGACATTAACAACGACACTAACAACAAATAACAATAAATATAAATGTCTGTATATAACATACAATATAGCACACAATATATACGATAAACCCAGTATATACAATATATTCAAAAGATATAATATATACAATATATACATACAAAAATATACATACCGAGACTAAAAAACATATAAAAATGTACATACAAACATACCTACATACATACACGCAATTATAAGCAAACAAACAAACATATTTGAAGCTTTCATTGTTATTTATGTTATCTTAAAATGTTAATATGAAAACAAGTGAAAGGTAGATGATATATATATATATATCATATATATATATATATATATATATATATATATATATATATATTTAATATATATATATTATATGTATCATATACATATCTAACATGCAAAAATATTATAAATATGTATACACCTATGTTATTTATTTATTCTTTTTTATACATTCATTCACTCATCTTTCCATTCATCCATTCATTCATTCATCCATTCTTTCATTCATTCATTCATTCATTCATTCATCCATTCGTTCATTCATACCTTCATCAATTAATTCACCCAATAATTCATCCATCCACTCATTTATATAAAGTTCTGGTGAATTAATTCCATTCGGTAATAATGGTACTGCTAAAATTGTGATTTGCATTAATAATAATAATTATTATTATTGTTGCAAATTTTAACATAATTATTTTTATAATATTATTATTTTATTATTATTATTATTCTGACCCAATTTCTCGTGAAAGAAGATGATGAAGATGATCCGTATGTGCTGGCAATTAATCAAAATAATATCACCCCAACATGAGATAACAATAATAATAATAATATTAATAATAACATACAAACAAACAAACAAACATACCTAAATACATACATACAAACAAACAAACATACAAGCCTTCACTTGAACATGCAAAGCGATCAACAGCATCAACAAAAACAAAGCGAACATACTTACAGACATACAAATATGCGTAAAAACAAACACACATACTTACAAACCAAACATATAAACAAACATACAAACCAAACATATAAACATACATACAAACATACATACAAACATACAAAAAAATCAACAACAAAAGCATGGAAAAAAGAAAAATTTAGCATGTGCTCCATAATTTATAACCTTCTTTACACCTTAATTGTTTCTGAACAAAAACAACAACATCAACCACATCATCATCGTCGTCGTAGCAATCATCATCATTAACACCAAAGCAACAACAACAACAACTAAAAACGGTTTGTAAAACAACAAACAATTTGAAAAAGATGATAACGACGATGATGATGGCGGTGATGACGACGACGATGATGACTCGAATGAAAATGATGATGCATTACAAGCCCTCCAGTTGTTAAAAGAAAATTTTCAACAGATTCTAAAGATAAACATTGCTATCTTCCGCTCTTCATTCATCCAGTTATTCAATCACTCATTCGTTCATCCAGTCAGTCATTCATGCGTTCGTTCGTTCATTCATTCATTCAATCAATCAATCAATCGACCGATCGTTCGCTCTTTACTTGTTCATATATACATTCTTTTATTTGTTAGTTCATTCATTCATGAGTTTTTATTTGATTCGTCCATTCAGTCTCACGTTCGCTCACTCATTTATTCCTATTCCTTTATCTACTCATTCATTCAGTCATTCATTCATTCATTCATTCTTTTACTCAAACATTCATTAACTGGTGATAATGATAATGATGACGACAAAGACATCAGAAATTTGACGAGCTGGAAGAAGAAATCAATAAGGCACATGACTCATGACGATGGTGATGATGGTGATGATGGTGATGATGACGAAGGTGATGATGACGATGGTGATGATGATGAGGATAATGATGAAGAGACTATGGATATGATAATGAATCAGATGGAGATGGCGATTCTGTCCCGCCAACATAACGTATCCACCAGCGCTGTTAATGGCGATCTTATCACATTTTTATCTATCTCCCATTATATCTTTTCGTCTCTCTCCCTTTCTCTCTCTCTCTCTCTCTCTCTCTCTCTCTTTCTCTCTCTCTCTCTCTCTCTCTTTTACATTCTTTCTTCATTCTTTAATCTTTTATTTAAATTTTTTCAATCATTTATTACCAAATAAAATTTTCGGAATTATACATTTATTATACATGAAACAAAATGACACACATACATACATAGACACACACACACACACACACACACACACACACACACACACACACACAGAGGCATACTTATGTACATACATACATACATACATACATACATACATACATACATACATACATACATACATACATACATACATACATACATACATACATACATACATACATACATACATACATACATACATACATACATACATACATACATACATACATACATACATACATACATACATACATACATACATACATACATACATACATACATACATACATACATACATACATTCATACATACATACATACATACATACATACATACATACATACATTCTTGATAGACATGAGTTAAAAAATTACCGACCTGTATCTAACCTGATGTTTTTGTCAAAGTTGGTTGAAAGAATCGTTTTATCACAATTTGCTTCTCATTTGAAAATTCATAATCTTCTGCCGGTTCACCAGTCGGGTTATCGTGTGTTTCACTCGACGGAAACAGCTTTAATTGATGTTTCGTCAAGGTCGTATTCATCAATGGACGAACAAAATGTGTCATTGCTTGCTCTCTTGGACATGAGCTCGGCGTTCGTTTGCGTCGATCATGCAGTACTTCTCAAAAAACTGAAGCAAACCTTTGGACTATCGGGAGTCGTTCACAAGTGGTTCGTGTCGTACCTTGCTGGTCGTACTCAACAAATTTTATTCAAAACAAATTTGGCAGCTATCGATGCTTCGTCATACGGTGTACCACAGGGTTCCGTCTTAGGTCCCATTCTCTTTTTGCTTTATACAGCAGATGTCTACACAATAATTGAGTCGTACAATTTCAGGTTTCATGCATTTGCTGACGACATCCAAATAATAGCCAACTCCTCTCCCTCGTCGTTTGGTGATGTGGTCGATGATTTAGTATCGTGTTTATCAGCCATTGATGTTTGGATGATGGGGCACAGATTAAAGTTGAACCATTGCAAGACCCAGTTTTTGCCTGTGGGTACATGGCAACAAGTGAATAGAGTGAATAGAGTGGGTATCAACACTATCAGAATAAAGGAATCTGTCATCGAATTTTGTGCGTCAGCACGAAATCTTGGATTTATTTTTGATACAAACATGACAACGCAATTGCACATAAAGTTGTTGTTGAAAGAATGTACTTACCAATTGAGAAAATTGAGACTCATCAAAGGATCTCTAAATATGCATACATTGCAATGTTTAATTCACTCGTTCATTCACTCGAGGATCGATTATTGCAACAGTTTATTCTACGGTTTACCCAAAAAGTATGTTGCACAGTTACAATTAATTCAAAATCGGGCTGCCAAGTTGTTAACTGGTGGTTCATATTTTGATCATGTTACTCCTATTCTCTTCAATCTTCAATGGTTGCCCGTTCAACAAAGAATTGTCTTCAAAATTGCCCTACTGGTGTATAAAAGCATTAATGGATTAGCACCAAAATATTTAATGGATCGAATTGTTCCAAGAAATGCACCGTTACAGTGTCAGAAGTTACGGTCAAACGATTTAGATTTGTTAACAATTCGACAAACTCAGCTTGCTGTTGGTTGCAGAGATTTCGCGGTTATGGGACCGAAGATTTAGAACAGTTTGCCGGTTGACTTGCGAAATCGTGGGTTGCCAATTACTGAATTTCGAAGAAAGCTAAAGAACCATCTTTTCAGACAAACTTTTCATGATATGATTTGATTGAAGTGAAACATTTAATCAACTTTTGCATTAGCGCATTTAATCAACTTTTACATTGTTAGCGCCTTTGAGAACAATAAAGGGCGCTTTATATATAAATAATCTAATAATAATAATAATAATAATACATACATACATACAAACAAACAAACAAACATACATACACATACATACATACATACATACAACGCTGTATACAACATCATTTACATACAACAACATCATTTTTATGGTAGCAGCATCATAAAAATTGATGTGCAAACACATTACAGAATATAAATATAATATATATATATATATATATATATATATATATATATATATATATACATTCATTTTTTTCTCTCTTTCTCTATAACCCTCTCTCTCTCTCTCTCTCTCTCTCTCTCTATCTCTCTCTCTCTCTTTCTTTATCTCTCTCTTTGTCTTTTTCTCTCTCTTTGCTCAGGCAACAACAATTATCATAATAGTCCAAAAGTTATACCACTGTTTATTACTTTATAGCATAACTGTTACCAAGAGTGATAACAACAACATCAATAACAACAACAACATCAATAACAACAACAACAACCGTTACAACAACAACAACAACCGTTACAACAACAACAACAACAACATCACACACAACAAAAACAACACTTTGCCATATGTATGCACCAAACGCACGAATGTTTGCAATCTGCTTGTTTGATCATCTTCTTCCTCTTCTTCTTCTTCATCATCATCTTCTTCTTCTTCATCATCTTCTTCCTCTTCCTCATCATCTTCATCGTCGTCGTCATCATCTACGTCGTCGTCATCATCTTCATCGTCGTCGTCATCATCACCACAAACAATACCACCACACCAAACATCACATTATCAGCAGTGCATTAAGACAGGCCTATAAAATGGACAAGAGAAAATGAGATGCATGCAAAAGTGCAATTAAAGGAGGAAAAAATGACGGAAAGAAAGAAGATAACGGATAATGAAAGAATGAAAAGAGAGATAAATTAAACGAAAAAAAAGGTGAAAGAGAGAGAGAGAGAGAGAGAGACAGACCGAAAAAGACAGAAAGATAAAGATCTTAGATCTTAGTTAATTCAGCAGTGTCTGAAAAGCACTATCTTCTAATTACACGTGCAATTAAATACACATACACATAAGCATACAAAATTAAACACACACACACACACATAAATATAAATATATACATACATGCATACATACAAACATACAAACAAACATACATGCATACAAACAACATACAAACAAACAATCTTACGCCATGAATATATAAACCAAAACGAAAAAATAGAAAACATATATAGAGATTCATACATACATAAATATCAACACACACATAAACACACAAACACACACTTAAAAAGGCACGCAAACATACAATAGGACATACAAAGACCAGACAAACAGACGGACAGAAAGAAAGAGAGATAGATAGACAGACACTCTTTAATTAAGCCTTTAATTAAGCATATAATATTATATAACATAAAAACCAATATAATATGATAATATAACATAATTTAATAATATAGCATAATATAATATAACATGATATAACAACATAACGAGACAAGGTGCTAATTAAAAGCAAACTTCAGTGTTATTGCCAGTTCAAAAGTGCTACCAAGTTCACACACGTTCATCATACTCACGACTCACGCAACTTTAAAAACAAACAAACATAAGGGCAAACATGCAAACATACAAACCAAACATGCCCGCGTTCAGTTCAAATCCACATCTACACACACACCCACACGCACGCACACACACACACACACACACACACACATGATATACATGCATACGTACACAAACACACGGGACACACGACATACATGCATACACAAACATACACACATACCTACATACACACATATCAATACATACATACAAACAAACACACAGACACAATAATGTGAATAATGTACACAAAAATAAACAAATACAGAATGAAAATGATAGTTCATAATGAGATCAATTTGGCTGTTATAAATAAATCCGATATCATCATTATCATCGGCGTTGTCATCATCATCAGTAGCATCATCTTCATCAATATCAGCAGCAGCAGCCGAAGTAGCAGCTGCAGTAGCAACAACATTGTCATCAACATCATCGCAACAATCATCACTATAAAATTCATTAATCATCATTTTTTATTATAAAAACAGACTCTGCTTTTAATCTTGTGAAGATTTGTTTGATGACGTTTTAAATCATTACCATCATCATTCTCGTCATATTAATAATAATAATAATAATAAATATTATTATTAATTATTATTATTATAACTTCGATCACAAATTAAGCAGGTGTTTTGTAATTTTACCAGTTGAAAAAAATCTCTTGTATGTATGTGTGTATGTATGTATGTATGTGTGTATGTACGTATGTGTGTGTGCGTGTGTGTACATGCATGCGTGCGTGCGTGTGTATGTATATACGTGTAAAAAAATGGCATGGTTACGCTGTCAAAGTTGTCAATGTCAATATATCAATGATGCTACGATTAAAATTGTTAATAATAATAACGAAACACTACTGCTGCTACTACTACTACTATTACTACTACTACTACTACTACTACTACTAATAATAATAATAATAATAATAATACATCCACTACTACCAATAATGAAGGATAATAATAACAATAACATTAAACATAAAAGAATAAAAAGGAACATAAAACGAAAGAGAAGCAGACCTTGGTAACGATAGAGCCCCCCCTATGACCCTCTGCCGTGATTTGCACGGTGTAATGTTCGTTGTCGACCATGGGCCAGGCCCCAAGAATGCCACAGGTCTCGAACTGCTGACCGAACGTCCTTAGATGTGGATCCCCAAAGACGCCACACACTCTGTACTTGGGATTCAGTAGTGAATCGTTGCTGCCTCTGCCTCTCACGCTATCGTCGTCGTTGTAGTCGTCGCCGTCGTCATTGTTGTTGTTGTCGTCGCCGATGTTTTCATCATTGAGTGAACCACCACCACCACCACCACCACCACCATCGTCGTCGTCGTCGTCATCACCGTGGTACGTGCAGACGATCGGTTTAGAGTTGGGCACGAAATTAGGTTGTTCGAATATCGGCCCGACAACGGAGCAACCGAATTCCTTGAGATAGGAGCCGATGCTTTGCTTGGTGGCGTGATACTGCAGGACTCCGTGACAAACGCGACTCGAGTTGGCCAGGCAGACGAAATACGTTCGCCAGATGAGGCAGAGCTTGTCTTGCAGGTCGGGCGTCAGGTGCGAGTTCCGTTTCGAGAGGGCATCGTTCATATTAATTCGAGAGGTTTCTTGCGCTGTTGAAAACAACGCGAAGCATAAGTTCAACGATGAAGAACATTTGCTGGTTGATGATGACGATGATGATGATGAGGATGACGATGATAATGATGACGAAGACGACGAGGATAACAATGATGAGGAGGACGATGATGATAAGTTTGGTGGAGGCAATAACTGCGGAAGGGCATCTGTATGTGATTGGTTGATTGATAAGTTGGTTGACTGAGATGATTGGCTGGTTGGTAGGTCGATTAAACAATTAGTCAGTCAATTAAGCGATTTTGATTGATTGATTTATTGATTGGTTGATTGATTTATTGATTGAAAAAACCAAGAGCAATTCTTTATAAAATAAAGTTCAGGTGTACGTGCAGGCATGTAGGTATACATAAAAACATATTGGTACAAACTATAAAGTTACATGAAAACACACACACACTCACATACGCACGCACACACACGCAAACACATCACAAACACACACACACGCGCGCACACATCACACACATTATACCTACATCTTTTTTATTATTTCTTAAATTACGCAGCTCATGAGGCAAACACACATAAGTGAAACAGTTTGGAAAATTTATTAGTTTCAAAATACATCATCATCATCATCATCAGCAGCAGCAGCAACAACAGCATCTGTTTCAACACCATTATCATCATCATCATCATCGGCATCATCATCATCATCACAATCATCATCATCACAATCATCATCATCACAATCATCGTCGCAGTAAAGTTACATGGTTGTTAAAAGTTCAAAACGTCATTTATCATCTTAGCATGTGACGACGTTGTACAATAGAAGAAGCGCTCTCTTAACACTTAAGCAGACAGGCAGACGGAGATAGACAGACAGACAGACAAACAGACGAACAGACAATCAACCAGGCAGAAAGAAGTGTAGACTTGTTAAAATAAAACGTTACCAACAAAAAATAAAGAATAAAGATAATGGCGGAATGAAGGAGAGAAAGGTGGATGAATGATAGGATTAAAGATTAAAAGAGAGTAGATGAATGAATAAACGAGTGAATGAATGTATGATGGTACAATAAAAAATGATTATATCAACTAATAAATAATAATAATAATAAATAATAATAACAAATAATAATAATAATAAAGATAAACAGTCTGGTAATAAATCAAACGAGGAAGAAACTTGTGAAAGCCTCACAACTACAAACTTCAAAAAGATGTTAAAACATTTTCATTCATTCATACATTCGTTCATTCATTCACTCATTCATTCGTTCGTTCATTCATTCGTTCATTCAATCATTCATTCATTCATTCATTCATTCATTTACTTCTTCGTTCACTAATTCATTCATTCATTCATTCATTCATTTATTTATTACATCACCGTCTTAAAAATTGAGAGGAAAATGAAAGAGAGAAAGAGATGAAACAGGAAAGAGGAAAGAAAAAGTCAGGTAAAAAAATATTTAATTCGTTAAAAGATAAACTTCGCATAAACATCAAAAAAATGAAGGAGTGAATGAATGAATGAATGAACAAACGAATGACACAGTATAATAAAATGAGATTTGGATGAGTAGGTTGAATGAGAAAAACTGAATACGACTTTGATGCTGTTTTTGTTTATTATATCTTGATAGAAAACATAGATATAAGATTGAATGAAGGATTATTTATACTATGTTTAAATGAACGAATGAGGAAATGAAATTATTTGTATGAATGAAGGCAACAATCATTCATTCATTCATCATCATCCCCATCTTATAAATAACAATAATAAAATATCATAATAGTAATATCATCATCAGCAAACTCAATATTTACATACATACATAAATATATACATATACGCACACACACCACACACACACGCACGCACACACACACACATACATACATACAATCCTACTAACCTACAGACGGTAACAGAAGAGAAGAGTATAGAAACATGATTGAGAGAATGAATAAATGAAAGAACGAAGAGGTATTATTGTATGATGTTGATTTAATGTTATCCCGATGAGATAATGATGACAAGAGCAGTGATAACGATCGGATCAATAGTTTTTGTTGTTGTGGCTGTTGTGGCTGCTGTTGTGGTTGCTGTTGATGCTGCTGTTGTTGTTGTTGTTTGGAAATCAAAAAGGCACTTTTAGCGGATCCATAACTTAATCTCATTTCCATTACTCCCCGCCCATTTGTATGTGATGTTATTGTTAGCGTTGTGGCTGTCGTCGTTGTGGCTGCTACTGGTGTAACCGACGCTGCTGCTGTCGCTGTAGTTGTTGATGTTGTGGATGTTATGTTGTTGTTGTGGATGTTATGTTGTTGTTGTGGATGTTATGTTGTTGTTGTTAATGTCATACAAATATTTCGGTAATTAATAAAGTAGGGCATATTTTTTGTGGTTGCAATGTGTTTGCTATGTAGGTAGCATTTCTAAAGCTGTTAACGTATCTTAAGTAGTGCTGTTGTTGTGGTCGTTGTTGTTGTTGTGGTCGTTGTTGTCGTTGTTGCTGTTGAGGTCGTTGTTGTCGTTGTTGCTGTTGAGGTCGTCGTCTTCGCTGACGTCTTCACTGCATTATCTGATGGATTATGAAAATGAAAAATATGAAATTTATAAATCACAACAAAAATAAAGAACAAAGAGAGAACAGAGAGCGAGAGAGAGAGAGAAAGAGCGATGCTTGAAAAATGAGAAAGATAATGATAGAGAGTGGATGGGAGAGAGGGAGAGAGAAAGAAAGAAAGAGAGAGAGAGAAACCAAGACGGAGAATGAAAGCCAAACCAATTATAACAATTTAACCATTCCGTGGAAGAGGTAATTTCATGTATAATAACATCGGCACGGGGGTGTACACTCACAACAAGCATAAACACACACACACATTCTCACACACACACACATTCATACATACACACATACATACATACATACACACATAATAATACATACATACATACACATACATACATACATGCAAATAAACAAACACACATACATACAACCAACCAAACATTCACACACACACACGCATACATAAAAACAAACAAAAATAAACATATCATTTTACTTTTTCTTTCCTCTCTTATTTTTCTCTTATTCTCTCTCTCTCTCTCTCTCTCTCTCTCTTTCCTATTATCTCTTACTCTCCAACACGCACACACATACAAAGACAAAAACACACAAACACACACATACAAAGACAAAAACACACAAACACACACACACTCAAATATGAACGGTAAAAAAGTAAAGAGAAAGCCACGTAAAAAAAATTTAATTCGTTAAAAGATAAACTTCGCATAAACATCAAAGAAATGAAGGAGTGAATGAAGGAATGTACGAACGAACGAATAACAAATAAAAGAAAAAAAAGAAGACCATCTCAATGCAGAGCAATAGAAGGCTTGGCGGAAATAATAAATAGAACAATTTTTTTTCATATAAACTTCCCATTTAATTATGATAACTCCAAATGGCCTCAAAAAAAACAATAATAACAATAATAATGATGGTAACAATAATAATAATACTAATAATAACAACAACAATACTAATTATAAATAAAAATAATTGTTCTTTTCAAATTCTTTGTTAAAGTAAATAGGAACAATAGAAAAGCATTGTACGACCTTTCCTAAACACGCTGTATTATGTATGTATGTTTGTAGGTTTGTTTGTATGTATGTCTGTACGTTTGTTTGTATGTATGTTTGTATGTATGTTTGTATGTATGTTTGTATGTGTGTGTATGTACTTTTTGTTCTTCGTTTGAACAAGCATCATAATTAACAGTGCCATATTGAAAAAAATAAAATTGAAAAAGTTATCCATTGAGTATTTTCGAGAGTGAGAGAGAGAAAGAGAGAGAAAAAGAGAGAAAGAGAGAGAGAAAAAAAGAGAAAGAAAGAGAGAGAGGCAGACAGACAGAAACACTTAAAGAACGAGAAAACTGAACGGCGAAATGAATTGTTTAAATAATTTCAGAAAAAAATTAATTAGATTTTTCATTTTTTGCCTCTGGTATGTAACCTGGCAGCTAGGAGGGATTTAATTAAAAAGTTTTTACATGAGGTCGAGAATGAATGAGTGAATGAATGAATGAGTGGATGAAAGAATGAATGTACGATTAAATGAATGAGTGAATAAATAAATCAATCAATCAATCATTCAATGGAAGAATGAAAGAAGAAAGAAAGAAAGAAAGATTGAATGAATGAATGAATGAATGAATGAATGAAACATTAAAAAAAATAAACCAACAAAACGAACGAAAGAGTAAATCGATCAACAAATGAATGAAAAAAGAAATGAATGAAACTTAATAGATAAAGAAATAGGTCAAACTGAAGGAATAAAATAAAACGAATGAATGAATTAATAAATGAATGAATGAATGAATGAGAGAAGAATTTCTCAGTAATTACTTCTTAATTGTTCAGACGATCTCATTGTTCTTCAACAAACGACGCCTCGTTCGCTAGCTAGCCTTACTACACAACACCATGTCTACGGATGGGTGTCTAATACACCAGAGCACGCACCGCACAAATACCACATAGTACAATATAGCAGCAAGCAGTACCACATAGTAAACTCTAAGATACAATATATCTATGAGTATCTAAAATCTAAATAGTATCTTCCTACCGCATTTAAATATTATAAAGTATCAAGCATGTAAAAGCATACAAAACATGTGCGTATGTATGTATATATAATACATACATTTATACATATTTACATGTAACAAGCAGTAACACACAGTAAACTTTACAATATGAGTACCATGAGTATCTAGAATCAGTAGGCACCATATAGATGATGATGATGACGATGGTGGTAATGGTAATGAAGATGTCGATGATGAAGACGACGACGACGATGATGAAGTTGCCTGTGGCGAAGAAGATGACGACGACGACGACGATTATCAAAATAATAAATCAAATATAATGGGAATTAGCTGGTGCACGTACGTGTATAACATACATAAACACACGTACACGAACACACACGCACACGAAAACACACGTACATGCATGCATACAAACAAACAAAAATACGCACATTAAATAAAAAATATTTTATAACGGCATTTTATTCATTGGAAATGAAATAGTTAACAAGGCATTTGTTTCAATGGTAGATAATACACGTAAGTATGTATAAATATATGTATTGTAAATACACACACACACACACACACAAACAAACAAGCAAGCAAACACACTAAAAACTCACACACACACGCACGCACACAGGCATACATACATAGAAGGATGAATAATGTAGAAAGTTGAACAAGTGCATCATATGCATTTGCTGGTAATCACATGAAAACGAATAAGAACACAAGCAGACATACACACAAACAAAAACTTAAACATACAAACAAACAAACAAACAAACACACTTATACCAACAACAAATTAACGTATACAAAAATATAGACATAAAAAGAAATGAATTCAAACTAAGTACTGCATATAGAAAAATCTAAATTTAACTTAAATGTGGACGAATATACAAACAAAAAAAAACATACATATACACAATGATATAAACAAACAAACATACATACATACATATATATACATACATACAAACAAACATACAACTAAACACACAAACCAGATAAATTGTATACATTACCATAATGAGAGCACGAATAGCTAGTGTTATGTCTCTTCCTCTAACTCAACAACATCAACAACAACAACAACAATAATAATAAAAGCCACAGCAACAACAACAACAACATACCTACAACATCATCAACAACAACAACAACGTCATCAACAACAACAACACTAACGACATCAACAACTCATTTCAACACAAAAATGCAATAAAGTTGTCAAATAAACAAATAAATAATAAAACGAGACATAGAGTAGGTATTTTACACACACACACACACACACACACACACACACACACACACATAGAGATATTATTACTATTATTATTGTTGTTGTAGTAGTAGTAGTTGTTGTTGTTTTATGGTTGCAGTTGTTAATTTCGTTGTTAATTAAGTACAAATTTTACAGGGTTGGTTTAATAATAATAATAACAATAATAGCACTATTGTTTCACATACATTTAAGCAGTACATTTGCAGTAATAATATCAATAATAATTATACTACTACTGCTGCTGCTGCTACTACTACTGCTACTACTACTGCTACTACAGCTACTACTACTGCTACTACTACTGCTACTACAGCTACTACTACTGCTACTACTACTACTGCTGCTGCTACTACAACAACTACTATTACTCTTACTGCTGGAGCTACTATTTATGATATAATAACATAGTTTAATAAAATTAACACACATATCGTTAAACAAACATATGCATACAAACACGTACACTCACACAAACATAGAAACATATACACACACACACATAGAAACACACATACATAGAAACATACACACACACACACACACGAATAATTTTCAACAGTTTCGTCTTAACAACAACTTGATATTTGGACTTATTCAGGGCAGTGTTATTAACAAGTGCAATGTATTTTTGTGCTTATTAACAAGGGTGATAAATATTATTAATGATATAGTTTAAATAAACAAACAAATATAGAGGAATGATGATAGTTTACACATTCACTCATTCAACCCTTCATTCATTCATTCCTTAATTTTAACTCATTCATTCATTTATTCATTCATTCACTCATTCGCTATTTCTTTCATAATTCTATCGATTTATCTATTCAATTATCCAATATTCGATCGTTCGTTCATTCGTTCGTTTATTAATCTAGATCTATCCATTCATTCTCTCATTCATTCATTCATTCATTCATTCATTCATTCATTCATTTATTCATTCATTCATTCATTCATTCACTCATCCATTCATTCATTCATTCGTTAATTCATTCGAACAAATATTTAATTTTCAACTAACCAAAACTAACAACACGATATTATTGCTCGTAAATATAATCCATGATCTTTGCATGAACTAAAATCCACATTTTCTTATTTATTTGGTTATTTACTTACAATCTATTTACAATTTATTAATTAATTAATTAGTTAATTAATTAATTTATTTATTTATTTATTTATTACAAAATCAGAATAATCATTAACAATTTAAATGGATAATTGTCTTCCCCGAACCAATTTTTAACTCAATTAAAACACAGTAATGACAAATATTTAATGACATCATAACCACAAACTATTATTATTGTTATTATTATTATTGTTGTTATTGTTGTTGTTGTTATTTTATAACAATCATCGACGATTAATCAATCCATATAACTAACATCACTAGGCAAAAAACCGAAAAAAATGAATGTATAAATATATATATATATATATACATATATTTAAACTTTGCATATATATATATATATATACATATAAGTATGTGTATATATAAATATATATATATGTATATTTATATATGCATATAAATATATATATATATATATATACATAAACTGCTGAATGTTATAATAAGGTCTAATAAACACTATATACGCGCAAAAGACTGGTGTTAATAGATGTATTGTATGTGTTGGTATGCATGTATATATATATATATATATATATAGAGAGAGAGAGAGAGAGAGAGAGAGAGAGAAAGAGAGAGAGATACAGTGTGTGAGTGTGTTTGTGTGTGTGTGTGTAACAGTAATTTTATAGTTATAATATTATCCGAATTATTAAAATTAATAAAAAAAATCATTGGTGTTCATGATGAAGCGCATAGGCCACATTTAGATTTGACTCATCATCAGCGCTTATATAGGGATTGTTCAAAGTTCGAATTTGAAATATCGCTATAAAAGAGCTGATGATGACGTACGTGTGTTTGTATGTGTTTGTAGTTATGCTTGTATGTTTGTGTTAATGTCTGCACGTATGTTTGTATGTATGTACGTATGTATGTGAAACTTAACAGGTAAACTTATCATGTTTTTACGGTGTTTGCCCAAGGAAAAAGATCAAGAGAATATTGCAAAAATGTTTGTTTCTATGTATATTTGTTTCTATGTATGTATGTATGTATGAATGTATGTATGTATGTATGTATGTATGTATGTATGTATGTATGTATGTATGTATGTATGTATATTTGTTTGTATGTATGTATGTATGTGTGTGTGCTCAATGTATGCTCGTTTTCTTCTTTCAAAAGTTTGCGTATTCACAGGCAAACATAGAAAATTGATATCTGTATGGATATGCCTAAACATATGTAAACATCTTTGTATACACAAAAATACCAAAACATACAAACACACAAAAAATGCACACGTACACGCACAATTAAACACACGCACACACACGCACACATGCATACGTACATAGAAATACGCAAACAAACATTCATTCACAAGTGTTACCCTTTATATTCTTTTAATATTTCATTCATAAGTGGAGGGAAAACAAATATATAAATAAACAATTTATATAGCGCTCTTTCTTTTGTTTCGTTTTTGTAATATTTTCGTTCATTTCTGCTCCTCTTTGACCCTTTCCTTCTCCCCTTCTTACTCTCTTTCTTTCTATCCTTTTTTCTCTCTTTCTTTCTCACACTCACCACCATTCAATTATTTATCTTTCTGTTTGTTTTTCATCTTCTTTTCTATCTGTTTATTCATTCTTTGTCTTTTGCTCATGCATCTCTCTCTCTCTCTCTCTCTCTCTCTCTCCCTCTCCCCCTCTCTTTCTCTTTCTTATTATTTTCCCCAATCCTCATCAGATCATTTCAACATCGTACGACTCACCAGCCAGCTAGCAGAAGAAAGCAGGTGTTAAAAAACTTAACCGACGTTCAAGAGAAGAACAATAA
>NW_008705439.1:183092-196079 GCF_000326865.2 Helobdella robusta | reverse complement strand
CCGTGGTTTAAAACTAGAAATTTATAAAAAAGGTTTATGAATAAACGAATAAATGGTTGATTAAATGAATTAAAGTTTGAATGAATGAATGAATGAATGAATGAAAGAATGAATGAATGAATGATTGAAATGATTCAGAGGAATAGTGAATGAGTGATTTATTGAAAAAAATTCAACACAATTCTTAAAATGAAAATGTTGTTTTGATAAGAAATCAATAAATAGATAGGATGATTTATTTAAATAAATTTACTGAAAGATAAATGGATGAATGAACATATAAAATAAACTAATTACTAAACTAAACGAATGAATAAATGAATGAATGAAAAAATGAATAAACAAATGAACATAAGTATATTTTAAAATAATTACTAAATAATATAACTAATTCTATTTATATTAAAAATTAAATTAATTAAAATTAATAAAATAAATAGAATTAATTTTTTTAACATATAAAAGTGAAATTTCTGAGAAAAATTAGAAAAAAAAATACATTAGATATCTATTTGACATAATTTTTAAAGTTATTTTATTATCCAATTTAATATTTTTCAAAATCAAATTAATTACAATTAGTGATCAATACATTGATTAAAAATTTAAAATAAATAAAATTTAATTAATTTTAAAATTATTTAAATTTTCAAAAAAATGAAAGAGAAAAACAAAAAAGTAACAAAACTAACGTAATGAGTCTTGGTAATATTTTTCAAAAAATAATATTTAAAAAAAATTTAAATCGCGATTAATGAAAATTTTAGGCGATTTTTGGCGAAAATTATTAAGTTTTTAATACCTTTTGTTTGTTTATTGATTGTTTAAAAGTTAATCTACATTGAAACTCAGGTAGAATGTGAAGCTCTAATTAAAGACAATTACGAATATTTTCAAAATACAACGTAATTAATATACAACTAAATTTATAATTCACCTTGTCAAATAATTAAAGCTATTATATACAAATTTGCTGGTTTAATTGGTTTATTTATTAAAAAACCGATTAAAACGAACCGTGTTTGATTTTTGATAAATAATAACATTACAAATTTGGTGATGCCTTTTCAAAATAAACGAACTTTTGTGGATATGATATTAAACTTTATAATGATTAATAGGGTATTCGTAATTAAATCTTTTCTCGTTCTCACTGTGTTCATGGTAATATTAAATAGTTTCTTAGCATTTTATTTCTACTTACCCACTCTTTTGAAGTCCTTCTCAGATGAATGTCTCACTCAACTTTTGGACGAAAATCTGGTGCATTGGTATGAATTTGAAATTGAAAACCTCTCGAATAAATACGGTTTGCTAAATCAGACGGCTTTCAATAATAAAGTGCTACTAATAAACGAAAGCATGATAAACAAAGATTACATGATATCTAGCTTTGTTTGCGGCTCCATCAATCAGACACCCTTCCTGCCAAAATTAACAATTCCTGAGTTTGAAACACTGCGGGAGTTACTCAAATTTTTCAACAGCATGACCGCCAAAGCCGGAATCGACTATTTCCTAATTCAGGATAGTTTGTTGGGATTCGTCAGACACAGAAGTCACATGATTCCGTGGGACGATGACGTAGATGTTGCCATTGATATCAAAGGAATGAAAAAATTTGAATCGGTTTTTTATTATTTTAAATTCAAGAAAAGTTTCGAAATTCAGGTAAATTTAAATGGGATGAACATCACAATCGAACCGTCGTTAGTTAAATATTTTGGCAGGTGGATACTTTGCAACGGACTAAATCAGCGGATCAAAAACTGGAAATGGTCTTTTCCATTTATAAACATCTTTTTTTATGACGTAGACGAAAAACTGGTCACAATGAAACAAGATTTAGAGGCGCTAAAATGGCCCGCTAACAAAATATTTCTTTTACAAGCTGGTCTCTTCATGGGTATACCGGTAAACGTTCCTCTAAAACCGACTTTCTTTGTCGGTGATTATATCGATACGTGCTTGTCGAGTCGGATACTAAATCGGTATAAAGTAAAAATTCGCGTGGCATCGCTTCCTTGCAACAATTTAACACATCTCTACGAGGAGTTTTTTACCGTTTAATTGATTTTCTAAAAATATATTTAGTTGGATTGAAAATAAAATAAACAATATTAAGTTTTACGCATATATACATGTGTGTGTGTGTGTATGTGTATGTATGTATGTGTGTGTGAGTGTTTGTATATATGTGTGAGTGTTAATGTGAATAATATATATATATTATATATATACAAATAAATGAATTTGAAAATATATATATTTCATTTAGATTATATTTCAATATTGTTGATGAACTTGCTAATGCAGACTAACATAATTATGTTCTACACACATACGCACACACACACACACACACACACACACACACACACACGCACACACACACACATTATATATACACATATGTATTTTAAAATGAAAAAACTTTACCCTAAAGAGAAACAGAATGTACGAGTTGTTTCTATTTGTTAATAAGATTTCAATAAGTCTTACGTTACATTATTTTACTGCAATACACCCAAAAATTTAATGTCGTTATTGTTATTATTATTATTAACATTAATAATAATATTATTATTATAATTATTATTATTAATGTTATTGTAGCTTCTATAACAATAATGCGTTTTAATGTCTGTAATGTTATCATTGATCTTATTGTATTAATTGCTCTAAAAATTTGTGACGACAAATGTTTTACACATATATATATACTGTACAGGTTCTGGTCGTTGCTAGCTTTTAAAATCAAGTACCATGAGGCTTAAAGTATATTGGTTCATTTATTTATTTATTTTCTTTATTTAGTTATCAGTTTGTTTGAGGATTTTAAAAATGATTAAAAAAATATAAAAAGAAAAAAAAGATTCATCTGATTGATAAAATAAATTGTATTTACGACCGAGTTTCCAAAAATAGAAAAAAATATAAAATTCGTCTCTCGTAATTGGTTAGGAACATTTTTAGACTGAAAATGACGTCGTATCTTTACATTGACACAACCATACAGTTGTATTGTTGTGTCTAAGTGAAAATATGACACAACTAACCAAACACACATACAAACAAACACATTCACACACTCTTCTCATTGCCGAAAGTTGCAAAATGTAAGTCTCTTGAAAGCCCTTCTAAAGTTATCATCCCAGATGGCGTAGATGATGGGGTTCATCATGGAGTTGAAGTAGCCGAGCCACAATGCCAAACTGGACACAACCTGTGGCACTCTACAGATATCAGGGCAGAATGGGGTGATAGTTGCCAGGACGAAAAATGGCAACCAGCAAATCAAAAAGCCCCCGATTATTAACCCAAGAGTGCGCGCCGATTTCCGCATTCGTCTCGACTGCCGAATTCGAATCAAATCGCTGGTGGTAGCTGCAGCCGCTGCAGATTTCATCATTAGTTTGCTTGGCGGTTTCGCGTGGTGACATCGCGATCCGATACTAGATGAATTCGCTTCGGCCGAGACGGGCATCATTGTGGAGGAAGGCGAAAATCTTTCGTCGTCGTAAGATGGCAGGACAAGAGATGTCGTTAGTGTGGTCGTAATTAGGTCGTCAGATAATTCTGACTGCAAGCGACTGCTTACCGGTAGATTAGAATCTAAGTTACTTATTGCTGGATTAGAACCTAGGTTGTTTACAGATTGTGAGGTGGCCAGTTTTTCATCCGCTGTATCTGTCCTGTCGGTTATGGTGTTGTTGTTGATGTTGTTGTCCTTTGTGCTGTTGTTGTTGTTGTTGCTGCTGTTGTTGTTGTTGGTGTTGTTACGATTCGATAATATAGGATCTTTGAGCAATGCGTTGATGTTATTATTATTATTATTATTGTTGTTATTATTATTATTAATGTCGTTTCTGCAAGTTTCATAATCGTTGTTCACATTCATTTCATTGATGTCAGTTACATTTATTTGGTTGTTGATGTTTTTAATGTTGTCCTTGTTGTCGTTGTTGTTGCTGTTGGTGTTGCTGCTGTTGTTGTTGTCATCCATTTCATTAATCTGGTGATTATTATTCAAGTCATCAACCCTACTGGAAGTGATTAAGATGTTGTCGGTGCTGTTTGCTTTGTCGACAATGATGTCATTGTTGTTGATGTTGTTGATGACGTTGTTGTTGTTGTTGTTAATGTTGTTGATGACGTTGTTGTTATTTTCAATGTTGTTGTTGTTGTTGTTTACGTTTAAGTTGTCATTTTCTATGCTGATGTTTATAATGATATCGTTAACTTCGTTGCTAAAACCGTTTGTCATATAGTCGTGGCTGTTGTTGTCGTTGATGTTGTTGCTGCTGCTGCTGGCGTTGTTGTAGTAAAAGTTATTGCCGCCATTTTTAACATGACATTCTTTAAGGACTTTTGAGGGAGAAGATTTTTTAGAAATTAATGATCCCGTAACTTTGTATATATCCTTCGTGAGATCGATCCCACACGGATTACTGTTGTATCGCGATTGAGACCATTGCAACTGTTTTCGAGATTCGATTCTAAGCGAACCGATACTAAACCGCCGAGTCGATTTAATAGTCGGATTTGACTTAAATTCGCTAGGCAGAAGTGTGTTAGTCGTTTGTGCTTCTTTTGTTGTCGTTATGTTGTTGCTTTTCGGAGATTTTTCGTTGTTGTTAGATGTTGTTGTTGTTGTTGATGCAATTGTTTTTGTCGGTAACGTTATAATGAAATCCGTTAGTAGCTTGGTTGTTGTTTCTTGTGGCTGTTGTGGCTTACAATCTGACTGCGGCGTTTGTTGATGTTGTGGTTGTAGTCGTTGTGGTGATTGACAATGTTGAGAACAACGACGTTGTTGTTGTTGTTGGCGATGACAGTGTTGTTGTTTCTGAAAGTTTGCCTTCAGTTTATTGTTGTTGCTATTGTCGCTGTTGTTGACCATGGGAGCCATGAGTAACCGTCTGCTTGGTACTATGCACACTTGTCTGTGTGTTTGTGCGTGTATGTGTGTGTGTGTGTGAACGTATGTGTGAGAGAGAAAAATAATGTCTGTGTGTGAACGTGTGTGTGTGTGAGAGAGAGAGAAAGAAAAAATGATGTGTGTGTGTGTGTGTGTGCGTGCGTGTGAACGTGTGTACGTACTAATTTAAAATTGTATAATATCTGAATGATAATGCGAAAATCAATGAAGTAATAATAATAAATAATCCTCCATAAAAACTTCCTAACAGAGCCAACAGCTACTACAACAACGACGAAATAATAAAATAATAATAATAATAATAACGATGAGAACAGTGAAATAGCATAGGGAATAATAATAATAATAATAAATAACAACAAGATAATTACTAACGTTGAAGATAAAAAGAAGAATAATAACAAAATATATTAACAGAAAAAAACTGTTAAATTAAAAAGCAGGTGCAAAATTAAATTACCTCAAACGACGACTTCCTTCATTCTCGTCGTCTTCATCGCCACAGGTACCCTCATTACCGGCTCTCTTGGCCATCCCTAGAACATCTCCAGTCGAATCATCGTACGTTTCAGTCTCGACGAATACGACCGGTCCGAATCTGCCGTTACCGCAAGTACAGCCCATCTCTTCCTCGTTTGCCGATGGACTGGTTTTGACGCGGTAGCTACTCGAGAAATCGTCATCGTTGTAGTAGCAATCGTCAAAGTCGTCTCGCGAAAAACTGCTGTCCTCTGGCGAATATTTTCGTCTGACGTTTAGACGTTTCTGTTCCTGATGTCGTCTGTGCAAACGCAGCAGTCGAGTGGCCGCCAGTGTCACGCTGAAAAAACTTTTCTTCGAGTGCGGCTTCTTGATGGAACTGGTCGGTGAGACATCAGGGATGGGCGCGTTGGACGTTGTGAAAACTCGATTCTCATCCGAAGACGTTCCTCCCGATGATCGTTTCCTTACCTCCAAGTAACCGGTCGATTCGGGCTTTGAGCTTTTTCTATTTGTAAACATTTTTGTTGGCGTCATCGTGCTGGTTGGATTATTCGGCACGCTGATTTTGCGAAAAGTATTCGCCAGTCCATTCTCGCTGAGTAGGAAACTACTCCTGGCTTCAGTCAGCATGCAGTTGCCTGTGCTGTTTCGAACGCTCATTCTCGTCACGTTCAGTATTGAAGATCTTAAAACTCGCGGCTGTTTCACTCTCCTACGAACTGCTCTCTTCCTGGCGACTCTAAAAACTCTAAAGTACACTGCCAGAATGACAAACAGGGGCAGCCAGAAAGCCCCGACCGTAGAGAAAAGTGTGTAGGCGTAATCCTGACTGAGCAGACATTGGGTGGGATCGTCCCGCTCCGTGCCGGACCTCCAGCCGAGAAGGGGGGAGCATGAGATGAGGAGGGCGGATGACCAGGCGGATGTGATGAGCAGGATGCAGATGCGTTTGCGAGGCCAACGATCTGAATGCGTGTATCTGTCGTGTGTGTCGTTGTGTGTGTGCGCATGTGCGTGAGTATATCTATTGTGTGTGTGTTGGTGTGTTTGCGTAGGTAGCTGTGTGCTTAATGAGTTATTTTTTATTAGTGTGCCACATGCCGGCGAGTTTATTTTGCTTTTCTTTTACTTTTGAAATTTTTGAAAAAAAAATTATAATAATTATAAATTATTATTATAAACAAATTTACGAGCCACAGCAACTACAACAACATCAACAACAACAGCAACAACTACAACAACAGCAACAACAACATCAACAACATCAACAACAACAGCAACAACAACATCAACAACCACAGCAACAACAACAACAACAACAACAACATCAACAACAACAACATCAACAACAACAACAGCAACAACAACAGCAACAACAACAACAGCAATAACAGGGCATACTTGACGTTCCTGGTGATGAGCCAATATCGATCTAGAGCTATAGCGGCTATGTTCAATATAGAAGCACTGCAGCACAACACATCGGCTGTCAGCCAAAACTCACAAACACCCCACCCCAGTGTCCACAAACCTTTATTATAATATCATAATTACGTCATAATTACGACATAATTATTATAATTATAGTAATGTAAGTAGTAATAGTAGTTTTAGTAGTAGTAGTAGTAGTAATAGTAGTAGTAGTAGTAGTAGTAGTAGAGGCAGCAGTAGTAGTAGTAGTAGTAGTAGTAGTAGAGGCAGCAGTAGAAGTAGTAGTAGTAGTAGTAGTAGTGGTAGTAGTAGTAGTGGTGGTAGTAGTAGTACTGGTAGTATTAGGGATAGAAGTAGTAGTTGTAGTAGTAGTAGTAGAAGTAGTAGTAGTTGTAGTAGCAGTAGTGGCACAAAACATTTGCCGTCAGCCGAAAATCACATTTCCCATCCGACCGTCAACAAACTTTAATTAAAATGTGTACAAAAAAAATTATATTGTGAACAATAAAAATATTATTATTATTTATAATAATTTTAGTAATAATAGTAAGCGAATGAATAAAGGAATGAAAGAACGAGTTAACGGAAATATAAACAAACAACTGAGTGAACGCACGAACAAACGAATGGATCAAATAACAGTGGAAGAATAAACGAACAAGCTGACGAAAGAATGAATGAACGAAGAATAAATAAACAAAAATTGATGAATAAATGAATGAATGAATGAATGAATGAATGAACGAACGAACGAACGAACGAAAGAACGAACAAACGAACGAATGAACGAATTAACAAAAGAACGATTGAAATGGCCAACAAAGCATGAATGAATGATTGATTCATTCATCGATTGATAACTCAAATATTTATTTTATTTTAAATGTGATTGTCGTCATTCATTTTTTTATTTCATTCGTTCACTCAATCGTTCATTCGTTCGTTCGTTCGTTCATATATTCGTCTGTTTGTTCTCCGAGTCCTTTGAAAACTTATGACATTGAAATTACTTCAGAAAACATTCCTAAATGAGATTTCAAATTTTTGAGAACACTTCCGTGAACTATTTTGAAAAATAAAAACTCTTTAAACCATCTTAAAAAAGCTGAATAACCGATCAAACGACCAATCAGCAAACAAACCCGCTAAACCAACCAATCATAAACAAATTCACCAACCAGCCAACCATTGAGAAACAAACTCCTCAACCAGCCAGCCAATCAAAAACTAACTCTTCAACCAACCAACCAGCCAATCAGAAACAAACTCCTCAACCAGCCAACCAATGAGAAACAAACTCACCAACCAACCAGCCAACCAGAAAAAAAACTCACCTCCGGTAAGCTCTCGATGCAAGCTAATGGGCATGACAGCTAGGGCAACGAGGAAGTCTGCAGTTGCCAAGGAGACGATCAACCCGTTGGACAGGGTTCGCATTTTTTCGTACAAACAGACGGAAAGAATGACGTAAGCATTTCCGATGACGACAGAAAAAATAAATATCGTCAAGACGACGCATAATACGACGTCAAAAGCGCTTAGTTCTGTGATTTGTTGATGTTGTTGTTGTGTGCTGTTGTTGTTGTTGTTGTTGGTGGTGCTGTTGTTGTTTGAGATGTTTATGAATGAGATGTTTATATTGTTAATGTTGTAGCTGTTGTTGTTGTATCTGTTGTTTTTGTTGTTATTGTTGTTGTTGCTGCTGTTGTTGCTGCTGCTGTTGTTGTTGTTGTAATAGTAGTTTGTGCTTGGGATGCTAATGTTATGTGAAGTGTTGATGTTGTTGTTGAAGATGCCATTGAACGTTTCGTTACCAATCCTACTGCTATCAAGAATGTTGTTGTAACTGTTGTTGTAACTGCTGTTGTTGCTGCTTTTGCGGTTGTAGTGGTAGTTGTCGAAGTTATAGTAGTCGTCATTGTGGTTGCGGTAGTAGTCGTTGTGGCTGTGGTAGTAGTAGTAGTGGTAGTTGTTGTGTATATTTTTATAGATGTTTTTGTTGGGTTTGTCGTTGATGAAGTACTTCTTGTTGTTTTTGTTTTTGTTTCTTAAAAAGCGTTGTAAAAAGCTTCGCATGAATGATGGCGTTAAAAAAGTGAATTTGTGTTCAGATGCTATGAGGCGTTGTTGTTGTTGGGATGAGGATGTTGTAGTTGTAACTACTGTTGTCGGTGCCGCTAAAACCGTTGTCGTTGTTTTGGTTGGATGTTGTAAAAATGTTGCGGTTGTTGTTGTTGTTGGAAAAAGGGATGACGACGATGTTGAAATAGTTGGAATTGATAAATAAAAAGGTATTGTCCTGTGGAAAAAAGCTGTTGTTGATGTTGTTGCTGTTGCCGCTGTTGCCGCTGCCGATGTTGTTGTTGTTCGGTTCGTGAAAATTATGAACGACAAAACCGCGGTTATGTTGTTGTTCATTTGTTGTTTGTGCTGTTTAATTCATCTTCATTTGTGTGTTTCTTCTTCTTCTTTTTATTGTTGTTATGGTTTTTGTTGTTGTTGTGTGTGTGCGTGCGTGTGTGCGAGTGTTTGGTAGAACTAAGAGATGCACACGGTGCAAAGAAATAAAAACAGGTACCTAGATATAAAAACGATGATTGAATTTTTATCTATGGATCTTCGGGTGATAATACGATATTTTTAATGTTGATACTGAACGATAATGTAGTGGCTATAGACGCAACAGACCTCTGATGGAAGATTCTTAGTTTCTTTGTTCTTGGTTAATTGCTTTTATTCAAATTTTTCATCATAAAATCTTTTTATGAATAATATTTGTTTGATATTTTATATTGACATCCTCAAAAATGGTACGAGCGATAATAAGAAATCATAAAAAAACACTTACTAGAAGAAAAAAAAGGTCTCCAACCACGAAAAAGGTATATCGTGCAAAGATATAATAACGCGTTGACGTCATAAATATAGACAGGCTAGTGATGAGGTAATTGTACGTCGCGCGGGAACCCATCTTAAAAGAATCTTCGATAATAGAGTATAAACACGTTCGTGGCACGAATTCGGTAAACATTACACCAACGAAACATAAACAAGAAAACATAGAAATAATAACATAGATGGGTGGGCATAGAGTTTTTTGTATTCGCTAAACAGAAATACATCCAGTGCATTCATAGTATAGCCATATTGTGAGCATTGAAAAGTTGGTTACTCAATATGGGTGAATGATAGAATGAATGATTGAATAAAAAATAAACGAACGAACAAACAAACGAACGAACAAACAAACGAACGAACAAACAAACGAACGAACAAATAAATGAATGAATGAATGAATGAATGAATGAATGAATGAATGAATGAATGAATGAATGAATGAATGAATGAATGAATGAATGAATGAATGAATGAATGAATGAATGAATGAATGAATGAATGAATGAATGAATGAATGAATGAATGAATGAATGAATGAATGAATGAATGAATGAATGAATGAATGAATGAATGAATGAATGAATGAATGAATGGAAAATTATTAATCAAATAAATGAACGAACAGACGAATTAACGAACAAACGATTGAATGAACGCTTCGACGGATGGACGGGTGGAAAGATGGTTGACAGAGGAGCGAAAAAACGAATGAAAAAACGAATAAATGCCTGGTATAAAAATCTAGTTAACTCCATCCATATATAAACCATCAATGTTTGCTAAGCGTTACATCCTGAAAGATAAAACAACAAACAACAACACCACCAACAACAATGACACTACTCCCACTACCAACAACACCAACAACAACAACAACAACATCAATATTGTTATTGATGTTGATGTTGTTGTCACATCGATGCTAGCTCAATTGAAACTGAATTTTCAAATCTATAAATAATAATAAAAAAAATAAATAAATAAAAAGAAAATAAAAATAAATAAAAAAAAACTAAGAAAAACATTTACTCGTGTATATAGGGAAACATGAAATGAAGTTTTATGCTTGGATGTGAACGTCTCTTCGTATCATTCTCACAGAAAAAAAGATGTATGTGTGGATGTCTGTATGTACGTATGCACGTACGTACGTATGTGTGTATGTATGTATGTATGTATGTATGTATGTATGTATGTATGTATGTATGTATGTATGTATGTGTGTGTATGTGCGTGTGCGTGTATGTGCGTGCGTGTATGTGTTTTAGGAAAGAAACAGAAAAACATTGTGTCGTGGAAGTGTATTGGAAAATGTAAATCAAGCGTATGATCCTGGTCGGAATTTTATATTGGGAGTTATATATTTTTGACGGCGAGGCTCAACAACGTACGCGCGTCTGTATGTTTGTATGCTGTTTGTATGCCGTTTGTATGCCGTTTGTATGTTTGTTTGTTGTTTGTATGCCGTCTGTATATTTGTATGCCTTTTGTATGTTTGTATGTTTGTTTGTTTGTATGCCTTTTGTATGTTTGTATGTTTGTTTGTATATTTGTATGCCGTCTGTATATTTGTATGCCTTTTGTATGTTTGTATGTTTGTTTGTTTGTATGCCTTTTGTATGTTTGTATGTTTGTTTGTATATTTGTATGCCGTCTGTATATTTGTATGCCTTTTGTATGTTTGTATGTTTGTTTGTTTGTATGCCTTTTGTATGTTTGTATGTTTGTTTGTATATTTGTATGCCGTCTGTATGTTTGTATGTTTGTTTGTTTGTATGCCTTTTGTATGTTTGTATGTTTGTTTGTATATTTGTATGCCGTCTGTATATTTGTATGCCTTTTGTATGTTTGTATGTATGTTTGTTTGTATATTTGTATGCCGTCTGTATGTTTGTATGCCGTTTGTATGTATGTGTGTATATATTTATGTATGTGTGTGTGTGTATGTATGGATAGGTAAATGTGTGGACCTATGTTTGTTTGTGTGTTTATAAGCAGCGAACATACAAACACAGATATCATTAAAAAAATTATTGAAAAAACTTGTATAAACAAACCAGCAAACAAAACGCAAACAAACAAACAAAACACAAACAAACAAAAAACAAACAAACAAAACACAAACAAACAGACAAAACACAAACAGACAAAACACGAACAAAACTCACAAATACAAACGGTAAACAAAAAACAACAGCAAGACTCGTTATACCGCAATATAAATAACGCTGAACAAAGGTATCTCACACAGTTTGAAGCTGGAATAAATTGTTTCACACGCTTCCTATCCTACTTCAATTTAACCATCGAAGATAATTTTTTTTTCAAAATATTTTTCTTCTCTTGAGAACGAAGTTTGTATTTTTATCATACAAAACATAAAAAAATACACTTCAAATACCGTGTCATGAGATACGAAAATACAATGCGTATACAAACAATCGCGAGTATATGTGTGTATATTGTATGTTAGGTAGCCAGTTGGCTCACAATACGCCCCCGTACCTAATTGTATTGCGTGTATCAAGCCTCTAACAAATGCTTATAACGCACTAACAGAATAATAATAATTATTATTATTATTATAATATTAATAATAATAATAAAAGTATTGTTGTTTGTTTTTGTTATTGTTATTGTGGCGAAGTTGACTATGATGAAGATGATGACGACGACGTTGACGACGACGATGATGATCACTTTCTCATTTCAATCTAAGAGTGTAAAGATAAAAAACATTTTTCTTTCTTTCTTTCTTTCTCTGCATTTGTATTCTCTCAATTTCCTCTCTCTCTCACTCTTTCTTTCTCTCTTTCTCTCTATCTCTCTTTCTCTTCCATTCTCATGTTCTCATGTCTCTCTCTCTTTATGTATATCCATCACTTTTTCTCTCTTTCCATTTCTTTTTTACTCTCTCTCTCTCTCTCTCTCTTTCTCTCTCTCTTTCTCTCTCTCTCTCTTTCTCTTTCTCTCTCTGTCTCTCTCTCCCTCGTTTTCAAAACTCTATTAATTTATTTATTATTTTTTTCATTTTCCATTATCTTCCTTCCACATCTTTTGCGTTTACAATTTTTAATGTTGGTTCCATTACATCCACTCAGAAAGCATTTGGATGGATGGATAAGTGTGTGGATGGATGGATGGATGAATGGATGGATGGATGGATGGATGGATGGATGGATGGATGGATGGATGGATAGATGGATGGATGGATAGATGGATGGATGGATGGA
>NW_008705439.1:177433-183005 GCF_000326865.2 Helobdella robusta | reverse complement strand
CACTAATGAATCCACATATAAATAGTAATGCAGAAATACTCGCACATTTGATAACAAGCGCGCTAAAAATAAATACATACATACATACACATATACAAAGGTACTAACAAACATACAAACAAATATATAAAGATAAAAAAAACAAACAAACATACAAACATACAAAACATAAATACAATTACAAAAATGGACAGCACGTAAACATAGTTTTTTCTTCTTTCCTGCTTCGCAATCCTCTTTCTTTTCTTCGGCCTAATCTCTCTTCCGCCAGATCAATCTCACTTCTAATTTTTGTTGTCTATTTGTGGAATAATTTAAAATCCTCTTTCTCTCTCTCTCTCTTTTTCACTCTCTCTCTCTCTTTCTTTTTTTTCTCTATCTCTTTTTTTGTTTTCCTTTTCTCTCCATCCAACCCATCAGGCGATCGATTCTCGCGAGGAAATTGATGAAGCGTCCTATGCGAGCAAGAAAATGTAGACGACGATGACGTCATGACGATGATGATGACGTCAATGGTGATGGTGGTGGTGGTAAGAATGCTTTTGCTGATGATGATGATGGTGTCTGTAGTGTCATGACGGTGATGATGATAGTAATGGTGATGATGATGAGGATGATCTCTAAATAGCAAAAAATGACTGCAAATCAATGCACAACGTAAAATCCAACTAAAAAAACAATAAAAAACAACAAAAACAACAATAACAACAACAACAATAATAATAATAATAACAATTGCAATACATCAATAAAATAGGATAATGATGACGTGAGTCATACACGATTCTATAAATAACCATGGAACAATATAAAATGTCAACATTGACAAATTTATTCATCCATTTTATCATTCATTCATTTGTTCATTTGTTTGTTTGTTTATTCGTTCGTTCGTTCATTCATTCGTTCGTTCGTTTGTTTGTTCGTTTGTTCGTTCTTTCATTCTTTCATTCATTCATTCATTCATTCATTTATTCATTCATTCATTCATTCATTCATTCATTCATTCATTCATTCATTCATTCATTCATTCATCCATTCATCCATCAATCCTTGCGCAGTGTTGCTCCATAGCTCCGTCATAATGAATAACAAACGTGGATGTCAACTCTGCAGTCAGTTCTTCAATTTCAAAAATTGTTTTTACGGTTGTTATCAGTGTTATTATTATTAATTATAGTTATAATTTATTATTTATAATAATAATAATATTATTATTCTTTTTTTTTATTTTTGTTACTACCATTTCCGCCAACATATTAGTAATTATTATTATTGCTGTTGTTATTATTATTGCGACCGCCGTCTATAGCAAGTGATTGATGTGACGTCACGATCTCATGCATCACGTGACGCATCAGTGAGTAGAAATGATGATGATGATGGTGACGATGATGATGACGATGATGACGATGACGACGATGATGGTGTCAAGAATAGTAAGTGATAGAGCTTATGAAAATGATGATGACGTCATTTTGGATGTCATGTGACGTCATTTTGAAAGATAAAGACGACGGAAATGATGCTGACCAGCACGCTGGCACTGATAACGATACTGACGACGATGATGATAACAATGCGCTGACAACAATGATGATGATGATGATGATGATGATGGTGATGATGATGATGGTGAGGATGATGATGATGATGATGGTGATGATGATGATGATGATAATGAAGATGATGATGGCGAAAATGACATTATTATGATCAGGAGAGAGAGAGAGAGAGAGAGAGAGAGAAGAAAAATAAAATAAAAATTATTGCGATATTAATCGGAAAAAATCAATAAAATTGTTGCTAAGGACTCGATGGCAGTAGTAGTAGTAGTAGTAGTAGTAGTAGTAGTAGTGGTAGTAGTAGTAGTAGTAGTAGTGGTTGTAGTAGTAGTAGTAGTGGTGGTAGTAGTAGTTGTAGTAGTTGTAGTAATAGTAGTACTAGTAGTAGTAGTAGTAGTTGTTGTTGTTGTTTTAGTTGTAGTAGCAATAGTAGTAGTAGCATTAGAAGGAGTAGTAGAAGTAATCAATGATAGTAGTAGTAGTGGTAGTAGTGGCAGCAGTAGTTGTAGTAGTAGTAGTAGTAGTAACAATAATAGTGCTTATAACAGAGCAAATAATAATAATTTTGTTATTATTATTATTATAATGATTTAAACCAACAATAACATGAGAAATTATTTTTACTTCCATAATAAAGATAAACTATCATAACAATGCAATCAAAAACATTGCAATATTATTATTTTTATTATTGTCATTATATTGTTGTCATTATTATTATTGTTATTGTTGTTGTTTGTTTGTTATTGTTGCTGTTGTTGTTGTTGTTGTTGTTGTTGTGGACATTATTTTTATCATTATTATTGCCATTGCTTGCCCATTTTACCATATATCGTCTGATTCAAAATTATTGCAATGATTTTGTCCAAAAAATGTAGAAAGTATTCAAAACATACACACACATACACATACACATACATACATACATACATACATACAAACATACAAACATAAATATATAAATACATACATACACACGCGCGCGCGCGCATACGTGCATGTATATACATACAAAAACACACAAACATACAAGCAAACATACAAACGTGATTGCGTGCACACGTGACACGCATCAGCTGACGCAATGTTAAGTTTTGTTTGTATTGCATTTTTGGGATTGTAACACAAAAACTGTACGAAGATTCGTCTAGATGAGATAGAATAGAGAAAGAGAGAGAGAGAGAGAGAGAGAGATATTAACGGAGCGTAGAAAACGAATGAAAATTAAAAAAGAAATATATATTGAAAGAAAGATACAGACAGATACATTTGTAGGAAAAATAAAACTGAGTGGAAATGGAAAAAGTGAATGAAAGGAAAATAAAAGACATAAAGGAAAGAAAAAAGGAAAGAAAGAAAGAAAGAAATGAAGATTGTGTTCATTTTTCAGCCGATGTGTATTTAGAGACGTTATTGGGATATAAATTAAGACAAGGCATTGAGCAAAACATTTCTAAGAGAGCTATATAGAGCTATTTAGTCTCTGAATATATCAGTCAAAAAAAAATCTTTCAAGTAAACACACACACTCACATACACACACACAGATTTACACAGACACACACACACATTCTCATATTCACACACACACACACACACACACACATTTCCACACATGTGTGCGTGTGCATGAGGCCATAAAGTTAAATGGATGTTTGTTATTACAATTCTGATAGTTTCGAGTTATGGGTTAATTTATAACTCACTAGCGAGTGTTAGAGGTATTTATCTCTACTCGTCATCATTCTATAAATGATCTAGATGTATTTTTTCTTCATCTTATCTTTCCATTCTATCTTTCACTCTCTCGCTTTTTCATTCTCACTCTGTTTTGTGCTTTCACTCTTTCTTTGTTTTTATCATTCTCTTCATCTCTCTATTCAACTCTGTCCATGTATCTTTTTTTCTCTCAATGTTTACGTCATTTTCACCTATCTATCCCTCGTCCTTTCGCATTTTCCCAAATCTCACCCACTCTCACTCCTCTCTAAATTTTTCTTCCTTTATTTCTTTTTCCTGCCCTGTTTTTCATTCTCTCTAACCGCTGTCTCGACATCAACAACATGGCAGCCACGTGAAATTGTATCCGAAAGAATAATTATCCAATTCCAACAAGAGCAACAAATAAAATCGTTGGCCGGGCCTAATTTGGCGGGAAAATAATAACAATAATAATAACAACAACAACAATAATAATAATAATAATAATATTAAAATTATTAATAATAGAAATAAAAATAATAATAGGAATAATAATGGTAATTACCATCAACAAAAACATCAATGTTTTCTTCATCGTCATCGTCATCACCAATAACAACAACGGCAACAACAACAACAGAAACAACAACGACAACATCTTTAGAAACATCCACATTAACTGAATTCCCTTGCATTTTGTTACATCAACATTAAAAACATCAACTAAAACAGCAGCAGCAACAACAACAACGTCAACAACAACATTAACAATATCAACAACAACAACAACATTAACAACAACATCAATAGCATCAACAGCAGCATCAACAACAACAGATTAAAGTATGTGTGGCCAATTTATTAACACAAACCCATTATGAACCTGCCAAATCTTTTGAGAAAAACAGCCAGGGATGCACAGCTAACGCGCGGAAAGACAATTACACACAATCATACAAACACACACAAACTTAAACACACACACACACATACACACACGTCCATACAAACACGTCCATATAAACACACATACATATACAAACGCAAACATACACTCACGTCCATACAAACACACACATATACACACACAGATACACACTCGTCCATACAAACACACATACACATAAATACAAAAATACATACACGCGCACATGCATACAAACACCCACACATACACATTACTACATGCAATCATAGTGCACGCAAAAACACAATGACGCAAAGAAGAAATACATACCTACCTACCTACATACATACATACATACATACATACATACATACATACATACATACATACATACATACATACATACATACATACATACATACATACATACATACATACATACAGACAGACAGACAGACACAAACATACAAAAAATACACACGTACCAACACTTTAAAACATCCAATGTCTTTATCTTAGACATGACATGTCGATATTTGATAGTAAAATTGATGTAAGGCTTTTTAGTCCAGGCAGTACAACAGAGTACGATACGATATTGTACAGTACAGTAAAATACAATACCACAAAATACAAAACAAAGCGAGACAATAAATAAAACATCCACATGCTGCTGTTGTTGTCGTTGTTGTTGTAGTTGTACAAATGTTTGCTTGTACACTGGTTTGTGAATCATTAAGACGATGATAACGATGAGGATAATGATAATGAAGATTGTTAGAATGTTAAAGTGATGAAGAAGATGATAATGAGTGAGGAAGTTAAAAAAAATTAAAAAAAAACAAAAAACAAGATATCAAACTGATACAGCAAATGCGATCGAATTTGTAGTCTTCTGTTTGCGTATACAAGTGTTTGTATGTTTGCGTTTGTATTTTTAGTTTGTTTGTATGTGTTGTCTGTTTGTAAATACTCTTGTATATTTGTTTTATACAAGTGAGCATGTGTGTTGATTTTTTAAATTTCGTCTTTGTGTGTTGACACTACTGCATGTCTTTGTTTTGCTTTTATTCAAGACATTTTCTTTGTTCGTTTTTTCTATTTTTATGTTTTGTTGCTGTAAGTTTGTTTGTCTGTGTCCGTACATCTGTGTGTGTATTTATAATTATATCTGTGTTATATTTACACAGATATCTGTATTTATAATTATATTGTGTTTGTATGTGTGTGAGTGTGTGTGAGTGTGTGTGTGTGTGCGTGTCTGTGTGAGTGTGTGTGTGTGTGTGCGTGTCTGTGTGAGTGTGTGTGTGTGTGTGCGTGTCTGTGTATGCTTTAATATGTAATAAATGATGTATAAATTTCGCATCTATGTTTTGTATATCTAACACTGACATACATG
>NW_008705439.1:141267-177319 GCF_000326865.2 Helobdella robusta | reverse complement strand
TCATATTTGTCTCTAATCATCGTCATCATAATCTGTAGACTTTCATTCCTTTATCTATTTATTTATTCATTCATTCATTCATTTCTTTGATCGTTCGTTCGTTTGTTTGTTCGTTGGTTCTTTATTTCAATTATTCATTATCACCGTCAAATAGACATTTATTGAAGAATAAATTAGTGTTAATTCTGAAAAAAACAAACAAACCTATTATTCAATCAATTAATGAATTGGTTAAATAATTGGTAATTAGTCGGTTAATTAGCTATTTAATTAATTGTTTAATGCACGTTACAATAATTTACTTCCCATCCTGCCATCTATCGATTCTTTTCATAATTTATTGTGGTAATAATACTTTGTTTATAACGACGTCTGCTTGTTTAATGCTGTTTATACATATCAACAAACATACTTACATACAAACATACATACAAACATATATACAAACATACATACATACATAAATACATATACATACATACGCACGTACGTACGCACGTACGTACATCACACACACACACAAAAGTACATACGTACAAACATTTTACATATGTTTAGTATTTTTGTTCATGTTTACTTTTTTTTCATGAATATACAATTTTTTATGTTTGTAAATTTTTTTTATTGAATAAGTTTGTATTTTTTTGTATTGGGTATTTTTTATAAGTTTTATTTTTATGTTTAAATAATGATAGATGGTCAGAAGATAAGATCTTTGGCAAATATTACAGACGAACGTGTTTGTCTGTATAAATGTGTGTTCGTTTGTTTGTTCGTTCGTTTGTTTATTTGTTTATTTGTTCTTTCGTTTGTTTGTTACTGCTGATGCTGGAACATCTAATGCTATAGCTTTGTTTGTTGTTTTTGTTGGTGTTGTTTTTTATGCTGTTATTTAACTAGTGTTATTTTTAATGTTTGTCAGTAAAGTTGTTATTACTGTTGTTGATGTTGATGTTGTTGTTGTTTGTTAATGAAGTTGTTATTACTGTTGTTGATGTTGTTGTTGTTGTTGTTTGTTAATGAAGTTGTTATTACTGTTGTTGATGTTGTTGTTGTTTGTTATCTATGCTGCCTATATGACGTCATTTTGGAAGATGAACTGGTTTCCTGCTTGCGACTGACTTTTGTGGATATCTACTACAATGTTAATCTGATGAGATTTATTTTATATAATTTGTGTATATACTTGTATCTTTGTGTGTGTTTGTTTGTTTGTGTATGTATATATGTGTGTGTATTTGTATATGCTTGTATGTGTGTGTTTGCATGCGTGTATGTTGTATGTATATGTATGAGAATCTTAAATGCATACGCGTTTGGCATAGCATAGACTTGATAGCATGGATGAATTGTTGGGAGCCAATGCTAAATATATCTACAATATAAGTTTGTCGTTGTTTAGAAAGTGAAGATGGTTGTATGTTTGTAAGTTGGTTTGTATGTCTGTATGTGTGTTTGTTGGTGTTTGTTGGTGTCTGTACGTTTGTATGTACGTTTGTATGTATGTTTAATTGTTTGTATGTGTATGTTTTAGTTTACCATTTAAACAATTTCAATAAGGCTTATTTATCTAGGATAAGACTTTTGTTATAAACATTCAACGTTATAAACAACAACAACAACAACATCAGTGATGATATCAACAACATCTAGAATAATGAATAAACAACAACAACAACATTATTAAAACTTTAACATGGATATACCCGGAAATGATGTCGACACTAACAACCACATCAATGACATCAGCAGCAGCAACATCAACAACAACAACAACGACTACGTCAACACCAACATCAACAACATCACCATGACAACAGATCTAACTTTGCGCACTTATAAAACGCGCGATTGGGACTTAGCAACAATTCAAATAAACGTACAACTATTTATATTTATGTTTACATTTCTAGGGAATTCCCTCGTTCTATTTTTAGTCATCAACTTATCCCGGAAACGCCGTCGGGAGCAACTCGGAAGGATGTACACGATGATTGGTTGGTTATTTGGTCGACTGAGTTTTTGATTGGTTGTGTAATGGTTTAAGATTAACTGGTTGAGTTTGTAAACTGAATTGCCAAAGTAATAGCTAATTTTGAGTGCGTGATTGTTTATTGGTCGATTCTTCAATTTATTTAACCAATAAAAACTCAGGTCACTTAAGCCTAGCCGATCTATTAGTCGCCACTTTGAACCAACTGCCTCAGCTGGCCTGGGATATGACCTTCAGATTTAAGGGTGGTCCTGTCCTTTGTAAGGCTGTTAAATTTGGGCAGGTTTCTGAAACTGTTGATGTTGGTGTTTTTTGCTGCTTTTGAATATGCTGCTGCAACAATACCATTAAAAGCTCGTAACAGCAATTCCAAACCACCACAATGACATCATTGCAACATCACTCAATCAAAATCAGCCAATCAAAATCAGCCAATCAAAATCAACCAATCAAAATCAACCAATCAAAATCAACCAATCAAAATCAACCAATCAAAATCAACCAATCAAAATCAACCAATCAAAATCAACCAATCAAAATCAACCAATCAAAATCAACCAATCGGATCAAATCTCCAGGTTCTGACAATGTACGCCTCCTCCTACGTCCTCGTCTCGACCGCCATTGACAGGTACATGGCAATCTGCCATCCAATGAAAACTCACGCCTGGACCACAAACCACGCCCACAAGTTGGTAGGCGTGGCCTGGCTGATTGGGGCTCTCTTCTCCACGCCACAACTATTTTTATTCAGCTGGAAAGAGGTTGCTGAATGAATGAATCGATGGATGGGTGGATGAATTGTTGAAAATAAGATTAAATGAATGAATTTTTAAATGAATTACATCATTACCATCATCATCATCATCATCAACATCTTCATCATCTTCATCATCATCACAAAAGGTCATTATCCCAAAAGGTCATTATCACCAAAGGTCACTATCATTATCACAAAAGGTCATTCAACAGAGTGGCGAATACGATTGTTTAGCACGATTCCAACAAAACTGGACAGTGCAGCTGTATACATTCTGGTTCACAATAGCCGTGTACCTCACACCTTTCGTCCTGTTGAGTTACATCTACACGAAAATTTGCTACGTCGTGTGGCGAAGCGTCAGTGCGTGTAGCGTCGGTAGTTCGTGTGGTACCGCCACTGCATCTCGCAATGCTGCTGCTGTAGTTGTTGCTGCTAAGAAGAAGTGTGTTGTTGGGATGGTGGATAGTAAGAAAGATGTTGTTGTCGCTGCAGTTGATGATAATGTTGTTGTTGATGAAGATGTTGTTGTTGTTGATGATGCTGTTGATGATGATGATGATGATGGCGTTGACAATGGCAAAACGATCATCGACCGAATCGATGAAAACAACAACAATAATAATAATAATAATAACGACAACAACAACAACAACAATAATAATAACGACGACACTAATAATAAAAGTATAAATAATAATAAGAAGAATAATATGAAGGATAAAAATTACGCCGAGATCAATGCGAAAAGTAATTACGGACCTCTTGATGGAGATCACGCTGATAGCGATAATTACAGCAACAATAACAACAACAACAGCAACAACAACAATAATAATAATAATAATGATAATAATGACGTCATAAAATTATTTTCCAATCATCGCCGTGTTGAAAAATTTAGCAGTTTAACGATTTTTACCAGAACAACTACTTCTACTACTTCTACTACTACTACCACTACTACCACTACTACCACTACTACTACTACTACATCATCATTATCACTACCAACATCATCATCATCATCATTATTGCTAACACTGACAACAGCAATCACATCAATGACATTACCGTCCTGTAAAACTGCATTAACGACAATGTCGAAACCTCAATTAACATTCACGACAACATCAACAACGGCTGCAGTAAGAGAAGCTGCCACAGTTACTACTTCAATAACACCAACAGCAACTACTACAAGCTCAACTTCGACTACTACCACCACAAAAGCTACAATGTCACAAAAACCACCATTCCAAACAACAGCAATTCACCATCACCAACAACAAAAACAGCAACAAAACAAAAAACCGCCCCTCCAATCAAATCTCCCGTACCATCTTTTACCACTACCTTACATTCTCTCGCCAGCTAATCAGAATTTAGGTCAAACATTGACCAAAGCTAAAACCAGGACTGTGAAATTAACACTGGCCGTCGTTGTTGGCTATCTATTGTGCTGGGCCCCCTTTTTTGTTGCTCAATTTTGGTGGGCCCTGGACCCCAATGCCCCTGTAGAAGGTATTTTGTATCTTTGGATCTTTTGGGTAATTGAAATTTTGTGGTATCTTGGGTATTTTTCTTCTGCAGTTGTATGCATGTATTGATGTAGTTTGTACACTTTTTTGTTAGTCTATATCATTTCGTACATTGACACATTTTTTGTTTAACGATGCCGACGACGACGATGATGATGACGAGGATGATGACGTCATAGTAATAATAAGGATAATAATAATAAAAATAATACTAAATAATAGTAGTAATAATAATAATGATGATGATGATGATGACGATGATGATGGCATAAAGAGAGACAACATCAAATAACGAGCAGACGCGTTTTGCTCGAAGACATGAAGAAACCTGAACGAGCCTATCATGTGTTAGGGGAAAAATATTTATAGAAAACAATGATTGAAAAAAGACTTTGAAATGAATGAAAAAGAAAATGAAAGAAAGAAAAAGAGAGAGAGAGAGAGAGAGAGAGAAGGGGAGATAGAGACGGAAAGTAAAAATAAGCGAACGCAAACTCATGAAAAAGAACGTGGCAGGTGAAGCGAACAAGAGAGAATGGAGAAAGAGGAAACAAAAAAAACACCAGAGAGAGAGAGAGAGAGAGAAAGAGAGAGAATAGATAAAAAGAAGAAGAAAAGAGAAGAAAGAATGTAAAAATAAATGAGCGTTGTTTTTTACTGAAAATCATGATTATTAAGATCATTATCATTTAATTAACACCATAACCAACCAACCAATCGCAGAAGACTTCATGGTCATTCCACTGCTCCTTGGCAGTCTAAACAGTTGCATCAACCCCTGGATCTACATGGCATTCAGCGACCAATTGAGACTCCAAGCCAGCAACATCTTCTGCAAATACTGTCGCTGCAACCGCCGCTACAACCACCGCAACGTGCAACCGCAACCACAGCAGCAATACTCACAACAACCGAAATTACCGGTTTTTAAAAGTAGTTTCGGCAGCTGTAATAGTAGTAGTGGCGGCAAAGTTCTGGATGTTAACCGAGTTAGTAAGTGGCTAAATAGAAGCCTAACTTCGTCGCTATCAAGTGGCGGACGAAGCTGTGGCAAACAACGCGCCACTGTTAACTTTTCGCCCAAATTAGACAAATGACGTGCATAAACTCAAGTACAGACATTCGTACCAACTTACACTGACGCTGTTCTTAACTTGTGATTGACTATTTTTGAATGATTTTTTATTATATAAAATTTGGTATGTCTGCCTGTCTAGATATGTTAAATAGATAGATAATAATAATAATAATAATAACAAAAACGACAAAAACAACAACAATAATAATAATTATTATTATTATTGTTGTTGTTGTTGTTGTTGTAACAATGATGAAACGTAGGTAATGAAAGTTGGTAATACAACTCTTGGAATTTAATAGCAATGGAAAATTATTTTTTGAACACATTTTCATAGGAATCTTAATACATTTTACACACACACACACCACACACACATACACACACACACATACATACCAACACACATATATACACACATAAACACACCCACCCAACATTAATGTTTTAAAAAACTCACTTTTTTGAAAGCTCGCGTGAATTGAATATATAAAATTTTGAGAAAAAAAACACATTTTTTCGCATAAAATGCTCATTCATTCGTTTAACTTGAAATTCACTGTGTTTAGTTTGTTGTTTATTCTGTTTATATTATTGTGTTTTGTTTATATTGTTTAATAGTTTGACATTTAATTTTGATGTGGATCGTATGTTTCTCTATAATGTATTAATTCTTCTTTATAAACATATGTTAGTTTAATTATTTTTAAAACAAAACAAAATTTAATTCAATAAAATGTCTACTTGGGTGAATACAAAAACAAAATAATTCAGTAGGCAATGGATGAAAATATTCATCAAATGTAAATAATTAAAAAACCAGACAACCCAGGAGTAAGACACATTCCATTACACATCAGATACACTTGCACGGCGCCAAGCGACGCGAAACCAAACCACACCACACGGACATCACCACATCACACGCAGCCACACGCTGCCACACGACACCACACCACACGATGCCACACTACACGACGCAGGAACACGTCATGTGACTGAATGAACGTAGCTGCTATAAAATACAGGCACAATGCGAATAATGAAAATGCAGATAGGCGTGCCAAATACAAGATTTGAAAAAATACAAAAATATACTAAATATACAAGAGTACAAAATATACTAAAAAATATAAAATATACTAAAAAATACAAAATACCACGTAAAAATCTTCAGACATACAATAAATAATTTTTAAGAGCTCGGTTGTTTAGGTACTTTCGACCTCTTTCCTTTTTCTCCTTCTCCTCCTCTCTCTTTCTCTATTTTCTCATTTCATTTTTTCCCTCTATTATTCTCTTTCTCTCTCCCTCTCATCTTTCTCCATTTTATACACACGCATGCACCAAAAGAACAAAAAACACATAAAACTTTCAAAGTTTCGTCTTGGTATTTTCAGGTATTAAAAATACGCACAATGTGCCGCATGTAAACGTATACAGGTGTGAATGAAAGAATAAGAAAAAGAGAGAGAGGGGGGAAAAATAAGAAAGAGAGAGAAGAGAGATAAGAATGAAACTTATAAATGAATGTATAGTTATTTTCACATCTACATCTTGCCGTTCGATAATACTTTAATTTATTTTTCCAATAAAATTTTTCCGTAAGTTGAATGCTTACGAGGAAAACATTGAAACGTTCATACATCACGGAGAATTTTTTTTTCTTACTTACAAACGCCATTATATTTATAGTACAATGCTCCGTCTCTCTCTTTCTTCTCTCTCTCTCTTTCTCTCTCTTTCTCTCTCTTTCTCTCTCTCTCTCTCTTTCTCTCTCTCTCTCTCTCTCTCTCTCTCTCTCTCTCTCTCTCTCATTTCTTTCTCTATGTATGTATAATAAGATTTCAAAAAATCCTATTCTATTTTAACTGGAACGTTTTATGTATATACCTCTTTTAGGATCGTAAACAAAATTAAATAAACAGATATAAGCATGAATAAAGAACAAACCAGACTATGTTAAATAAAATCTTACACAATACATACAAACAAACATACAAACATACACACATGCATACAGCATATATACGTACATAAATACATACAAACAAACATACACACATACAAACAAACAAATACACACATAGAGGCACACACATATACACACATGCATTAAAAACAAACACACACACACACACACACACGTACATACATATAAAATATAAACAACAAAATATTGCATCCGTTTTTATTTTCTTTCTCGGTGTAAATCAATGAATATGTCGGTAACACAAACCATAGATCAAACAAAATTTGAACCATTAAAAAAAATTACCAGACAGCAAAAAATAAACAAAGAAAAATAAATAAAGATGGCCGATGTTGGCCGGTGCGTTGTGATTGGTTGACGATACGTGAAGAAATGAACCGACAAATTATTTCCTGTTGTTGTTGTCGTTGTTGTTGATGATGATGATATTGTAGTTTTTGATGATGATGATGATGATGACGATGATGAGATTATGATGATGATGTTGATGACGACGACGATGATGATGTTGTTGTTTTTTATGATGATGATGACGATGATGTTTGTCATTTTGGCCATTAGATACACCCTTGCATTGCCTAATGAGGATAAAAAATACATCGGAAGATTGATGTCAGGCGGTTAATTGATATTTTTGACTGTTAATTTTTTTTCTTCCTTTATTAGCCAAAAGTCTGCTGGAAATAAAATTTTATTTAGCCTCGCTAGTTTCCGTCCATCCATTTTTTTGTCCTTTCATTCATTTTTCCATCCATACATCAATCTTTTTGTTCTCTCTTTCTCATTCACTCTTTCATTCATTCATTTGTTTTTTTCTACTTTCTTTCATTTTCTTCTCATTTCCGCTTCATAATGTTACGAAGGATTATCGCCATCTTTATTGCCTTAATCGTTATTATTATTATTGTTACTATTATTATTAATATTTTTTTGGAATGTTGTTTTCGTGATGAGAAAGTAAGAAAAAAAGAGGGAAAAGAGAAAAAAGAAAGAGAGAAAAAAGAAAGGAAGAAAGAAGTAAAAGAAAAATTTAGAGTAGTATATCATGTGTCAAACTTATTTTTCTTCTCCTTCCAAATTTTTTTTATGTACCTCATCATCATAATTCTTTCAACATTTTTGAATTTTATCATCTACATCATGATATAACAAAACACAGGCTGATCAGATAATACACAGGCTTAGAAAGGTAACATTGTATGTAATGGTATATGTTTTAAAAATTAAGCGCTTTACAATGGAATATGCGTAAAATAAAGTTCGGTGTTTAGTTTAATCGTGAAATGTTTACTTTTAGTACCTTTATTCATCGAAGTTTATCGGGAGTATAAAAATATAAGATAAATTAATTTAAAAAATTTGAAATAAATTAATTAAAAGAATTTTAATTTATTCAAGAAACGTTCATTTTTTTCACGATTCATTTCAACTCTTCAAAGTTAACAATTTCGAACTTCTAAAAAAGAAGCTATGAAAAGAGGTACACACTTTTTTTTTTATTGTTTTTTAGTAATTTTAGTTTTTACGGTTTTTTAGTCAAAGTTAAATTGGGTCATAATTTTTATTTAGCTAATTATTAATAATCATTTAATAATAAATATGTTCTGTGTTCGTGTTGCTATGAATTTTTCATGTCATATCCATCAAGGGCCAAGGCTAATTTATTTTGTAGCAAATCTCTGGCCTCCTAATTAGTAATTAGGGATTCATTGTAAATTTCCTATGCTAATTAAATTTATTTAAAATTAGATTGCACAAATGTATTTTTTACAGATAGTACTGGGACTGCCATAATTGATGTCAAGAAAGATGTGCCAAATAGTCGTAAGTAAAGTAAATTTACTATAAATAAAGTATAACTTCAATCATATGATTAAAAAAAATAACTTTTTGTAAGTGTTAGTACTGGTTACAGCTACAAAAGTATATCAGATGTTACTTACATAGTTTTTATATGATATCAATTACTACTTAACTACTGGGAATTACTAAATAAATATTAATATTATTATATCAATAATTATATTATATTGTTTTATATTATATTTAATGTTATATTATTATATTAAAAATGATATTATTAACAAATTTTTTCAAATGAAGATAACACGCTGTATAGTCTGTCACCAAGCGTACAGATTCTAAGTGAAAACCTCACATCAGTTAATGTTTTATTACTTTTTTTAGGATTTTAAAAATTTTTTAAAAATTTTTAATCTTAAGTAATTTAATTTATTTTGTAAAATTGGTGAATTAATCAATAAAAAAATTATATTCCTGAATCTTCATCTCAATTTAATAACATGAATTTATTTTGTAAAAGAAGTAGTAGAATGAAAAGATTTTTAAAGATTTACCTAATTTTCCTAATTAAGGTATCCGGATACCAGGTGGTTGAGGTGCAGAACGGCGATGAGATCCAAGATTTGGGGACGGCCGATGGTCTAGCCTACATACCGATAACTACGCATGACATTAAAAATGAAAATAATATCAATGAAAATTCAGATGACAATGGTAATATAACTTTTTATGCTCTTCCGAATCAATAATTCATAATTCTTGTCTTTCATAATTTTTAATCTTTAACTTAATGATTTCATAGTAACTTACATTAATTTTCCAAAAAAAAAATCCAGGGCCTTTATACTTTCTGCTACCAAATGGAACAGCAGTCCTCAATAGCAACATTTTGTCCCCAGTAGCAACGACAGCAGCTGCACCACCTACAGTTAGCCTACAACCACAAACGCCACCACAACAAAGGGCAACAACATCGCTGTTAGCCACAAATAATATTGCATCAACGTCATCATCGTCCAGTACGAGAGTCATCAAATTTATCAGGCCATCCATCGAACAGCAGCCTGAGCGGGTGCCAATCATGATTGTTCCTAAAGATTCCAAAAGAAAAGCTACTCATAATGAGGGTAGGTAAATGAGTTGACTGACATCTAGTGTCTGGGGATGAATTTTTCAAATTATTAGAGAGTAATTTGTATGTAAATATCTACCATGTTTTTGTGTATAATTGTTTTTATTTGTTAATGGTATTTGTTGTATTGATATTTTGATATGGTGCAGTTGTACTTTTGTAGGAAGTATTTTTATGGTTTTACTCTCTGGCTAATTCAAATTTCATTTTCTATGCTTTCAAACAGTTGAGAGGCGTCGAAGAGACAAGATAACAACGTGGATTGTGCAGCTGGGTAGCATGCTACCCGCTTCACTTAGCGAAAAACAAAATGACGTTAGTTGAGTTATATCCAAGTATTTCCAAGAAATTCCAACAGCAGATGAACTAGCGGCACCAAACAACAGGCATACATATACAAACATACACACACATACATACATACATACATACATACAACTCTAATTGTTGTTGTTGTTATTGGCAGAGCAAAGGTGATATATTATCAAAGGTCTGTGAGTTTATACAGGAGTTGCAAGCAAAGAATCAACAATTGAAGGAATCTATGGAGCATCTGATCTTCATTAAGCAGGTTATTATATTGTTGTTGTTGTTGTTGTTGTTGTTGTTATTGTTGTTATTGTTGTTGTTGCCATACAGGCATACATATACAAACACACACACACATACTTACATACATAAAAGAAATACCTACAATGTAAATAAACTAATAAAGCTTTCCAAAAAACACTAAATAATCGCAGGCCTTGGAAGAAACGTCACACGCGTACGCAGAAGCACTGATGGAAAACAGCTCCATCAAGTCCAAATTCAGCGAACTGGGATTCAGCTGCGAGGTTCGAGTAGTCAATGAAAATATGTTGATCTGTCCTGAAGATGGCGATAATGACGTCATCAGCGCTGACAATAATAACAACAATGATGACACCAACTACCACAACCACAACGTTAATGACAGCAACTACAGCAGCCACAATGACATCAACTACAACGACCACAACAATGTTGAGGTTGATGATGTTAATGAAACTGCAAATGACAGTAACAATAATTACATTAATGTATTAGTTCAGACGGCAAATAATGTTGAAAATGCTATGTAAATATTCCTGTGTGTGTGTGTGTGTGTGTGTGTGTGTGTGTGTGTGTGTTCGTGTATATATGTATTCATGTGCGTGTTTGTGTATATATACAACTTGTTATTTTGTACAATGAAACTTGACAATTGTGAAATTTTAAACAATATCTTATGCCTAATGACCTTAAATTAAGATATATATATATATATATATATGTATATATATATAGTTCACAACATGTATAAAATATAGATACATATATATTGCATTGTATATATTGTATGATATATATATATATATACATTTTGAATATGTATATATAATGGTCTCTTTATAAAATTTTCAAATGTCGTTTTGGTTAATTGACATTTAGTTTCAAACTGGTTTTATTTCCTATTTCTTTTCAAAATGTGCCTGAAATTTTTACAATTGATTATAATTAATTAATTGATTGATTTGATTAATTGGTTATTTATGATTTAATCTTCAATTTATTTAGTAATTGAATTTTTTTCTTCTGCAAAAGAATAGCAGTATAGAATAACTCCATGGCCAGTCCTTTCTTTTCATAAAAACTCCCCTAAATATACGTATGAGCTAAAATAGAAAATTTTGTAGAATTTCCGTAAATAAAATTGACAGAATTTACAGAATTTCCGTAAATAAAATTGAGTTCTACGTGAATTTAGTTAAAAACTAACAATTTAATTCAATCATTCAATCAATTAGTTTATAAAGCGCTAATTCCCTATATCAGTGCTATACATGGAATTATATATTCAATGGTGCTATATTCCAAAAAATATCTAACTATAATGTGTGCTAATACATATTAATAAACAACTGGTCAATTTTTTTCACTATTGCTTTCTTTTTTGATACATTTTTTTTACTAAAAACTGAGTTCTACTGACTTATAATAAACAACCGCTCACAACGGAAAGCCACAATTAAAAATAAGAGAAAATTGATGCAATGACATCATCCTAATAAATAGAAATGAAACAAACAAATTTAAGTGTGCTCGTTGATCTTTAATGAGATATATATTTGAGATATATGCGAAGGTGGATGTATAAAATAAAACGAAGCGCTATATCTTTTATTGTGTCTTTTTCTTCGTTATCGTTGCTAGCTTCCATAAAACTTTTTCTTTTAAGATTGTGTTTCCGTCGTTCGTCGCTAAGAATTGATTTATATAAATAGTTTAAAACGTATTTTATTTGCCGAAGTTGGTGTTGGATTTCCAAATTTTTAATTCATTTATATTTTTATTGTTCGTATAAATCTGAAAAAAATGCCTCGAAATCGATCGATGGTGTCTTCATTGTTCATCCGAAACGTGCCCGCCGACGCTAGGTTCGTTCAGTTTCAGTTCATTTTACTTGGCGTTTTGTTCTGTTCTATTCGTAACTTAAATATTATTTACTATTTAGATCGCACATGTTTTCTTTAAATTAAACATTTATGAATATTGAATATTAATAAATTATGATCAACCAATGGCTGAAATAATTTCCACTAAAATGTAAAAAAGATAGGCAGAAAAATTAATTGACTTGATGCTGATTGCATGATTTGATGTTGGCTTCAATGAATTGATTATTGAAATTAATGAAGAACTTGTTCAGTAGTTTTGTCATTTTTTTTTGTTATACTTTACTACTTATTAAGCAACTAATTACTTTTGGCGACTTCCCATAACAAATGTTTACTAGTCCATTTGATTAAATCTCAATTTTTATTTAAATTTTACAGGTCAGATGAATTGAGGGAAATATTCAGCAAGTATGGACCAGTTACAGATGTCTACATCCCTCTTGATTATTATACCAGACAGCATCGAGGCTTTGCCTATGTACAATATCCTTTATTACGTTCATTCGTAAGTTTTCGTTCATCAAATTTATGCTTTTGTTGTACCTAAATAGCTAAAATTATTTTTAGGCTAATGCTAATTCAATTAAAATTATTCAAGTAACATTTTTATAGCTCAGTTTTTTATATAAAATAAAATTATATTAAAATTTTCATAAAATAAACTTTATTTCTGTTTAAAAAGCAGAACAATAAAGTAAAGTAAAGACTGATCTGATGACAAAAAAAGACAAAATGTCAGCAGTCACTCTCACTACTAATGCAAAGCTTAAAGTAAAGATAAAGATTTATAAAGCTTCTTAAGTGCGCTACTTGTTGGTCATTCATTAAAGCAAATGGTCACTCGTTAAAGCAAAGTAAAGCAAGCAAATTAAACTAAAGCCCCAAAGAATAATTATATGTATTTTTTCTATATTATAAAATATTTATCCTAACAATATCCTTAATGGTTATTCATCATTCAAAAAAATTGTTTACACTTATTATGAATTGCTAGTGATGATGTTAATGATAAAGTAAATAGTGGATCAGGATATTTTGTGGGCTAGTTTCCTTAACCTGGCACACGTTCGAAGATTACAGGGATGCAGATGATGCTCTGTACTACCTAAAGGGCTTCAAATACTGCGGTGTCGAGTTGGAAATTGAATTTGCAAGGAGTGACAGAAAAAGTAAATTATCTTTTTTTTAATCCAATTATAAAAATTATGTGAGCATTTAGGTATAATTTTCTATTGTTACTTGTTCGTTCTTGTCAATTGTTATAATTAATTGTGGGGTTTTTAATTTCAGCACCACACATGATGAGAATGCGAGAAAAAGGTAGTGGGGGTGGAAGAAACGACGACTACGATGATTACGATAGAAGGAGAAGAGGGGGTGCCAGGAGGTCGTTCAGCAGGTCGCCAAGAAGAGATAGGTAGGCCATGACTGTTCTATTTATTATATATTAAAATATTTTAATAAATTTCTAGTTGGTTCAATTAATTTTAATATTGAATAATTATTTGATTAGTAATAATCTTACTTCTATATGCTTTTTTATTCGTGTTTAAATTTTTTGCTTTCTCAGAAGGTCATATTCGAGGTCAAGGAGTCCATCTTATGACAGGAAGAAAAGGTCAAGAAGGTGATTTATTCCCGTTTTTCTGTTTTTTATTAAATGTTGTTATTTTTTGTTTTTTTTTTTTTAAGATTTAATGGTTTATTTTCACGTTTTTTGGAAGAATAATTTTGAAATGTAAATTTTTAGGCACAGATCAAAAGAATCGTCAACCTCAAGCCATGGTGGTGCTAAAGTTTAACATAGTGCTATCTGGAGTCAAAATCATTGACAATCGACTTTTCATTTTGTCTTTTTAATTAGTTTTTTGATATAAATTGACAGTGTTTGGTTCCCAAACGGAGCATGTTTTGTTTTACTGACTTCATTCATCCAGTTGATTTTATGGTTATTGTGTTTCATTGATTGTAGGTTTTTTAATAAAGGCCTATACAAATACATTTTGCTTGTTAAGATGGGTGGCTTACTAAATTCAGTTAATGAATTGGCCGTATTTAGATTTTTTCTTTCCTAGGAGCGATGCTTGTAAAATCGATATAGAATATATTTTTTTGTATATACTCTATTAAAAATAATTTCTCTGTAACGCATACGTATAACTTAAAAACCGACTAAAACGAATGAATCTTAAAAGAGCTCTACATAATATATAATGTATTCTCTGTATAAAATATAGAATATAAATTTTTATATATACTCTATTTTTTAAAAATAACATTCCTCTGCAACATACATAAAACTTAAGAACCAATGGGAGGCCTATTTACCATTAAACAACACTTTCTTATGGGTTGGAGCAGGGATATGCAAAGAATCTCAATTTTTGCAACTTTTAATTATTTTCGGTAATGTCGATTTTATTTGTTTAAATTTATACCAAATAAAAGTAATTAATTACCATATTGAATAACAATTTAAAAAAATAAAATTTGAACATTTTAAATAAAAGCAATATTCCGTAATTAGTAAATATACTATCGTAACTTGTCTCAAACGATAAAAAATCACCCTCCATCTCCCCTCCAGAAGCTCCTTGTTCAACCGTTGAAAGTGAGCAAAGGCCGTTACATTTATTCTAGCTATATGTATCAAACAGCATCTTATTGAACAAAGTAGTATCATAAAATGAATAAGGATACATTTTTCAAAAATTTAAAAAATTCTCAATTTGATTTAATTGCTTTAACGATGATGATGATTGTGGCCTTACAAATTAAAAAACATCAAATAATAATTATTAAATAGGATGGGTAATTCGTTGCGAAATCGTTGGAGGAAATGACGTCATGTTAACACTAGTAGTTATTTTACTGCATGGTAGTTAATCAGCCATATAAAAGTTGTGTTCAATTCCTATCAAATGAATTTGACCAAATATTATACAAATATATAATATTATTATAGGCATAACTAAATAAAGAAATATATATATATATATATATATATATATATATATATTTATAATACATTTATAATGTTGTATTTACACATTCAAATATTAATTGTGTTATGGTGTAGTCTCAAATTATTTTGAATTCTCTCAAGACTCATGAGTCTTGAGTTAAGTTAATGAAACATAGGTAGGTGAGATTAAAAATTGATTTATTATATAGGTAGGCTAGGGCATAAAGTAATTTAGTTATATAGGTAGGTTAGGGACTTCTATTCTTTTACTCTACTTTGTGGTGTGTTTTTCGTTTTGTGTTTTTGTTTTGTTTTGTTTCACACCATACATTCAGCAGGTAAGCGGTGGTTCCTGGTTTTAGTGGGATTTTTATTGATTGAATGTGGTAGTATGCATGGTTATATAGAGTTATATAGAGTTATATAGAGTTATATAGAGTTATATAGAGTTATATAGAGTTATATAGAGTTATATAGAGTTATATAGAGTTATATAGAGTTATATAGAGTTATATAGAGTTATATAGTTATATAGAGTTATATAGAGTTATATAGAGTTATATAGAGGTTCTTTTCTTTGCCGACCGGTCGGCTTCTTTGCGTTTCTCTATTTTCATTTAAATTAATTAAATAAATAAGATTTGTCCATTCATTTATGTTCTTTCAGGTTCATTCATTCAGGTTGAAGCTTCCGGAGGAGTTCATCGTGGAAGATCAGAATGGTTGTGATGTCACGCTACGTTCGTTCATTCAGTGTTAAAGAATGCACGCCTGATTGGGGTTCGTTTAACGGTTTCTTTGCGGTTTCTCTTTTTGCCAATTGGCTGGCTTTTTCGGCTGGCGGGTTTCACCGCGGCTCGTTTCTCTATTTTCATTTAAATTAATTAAATAAATAAGATTTTATTCATTTCACTCAGGTTGAAGCTTCCAGAGGAGTTCATCATGGAAGATGTCAGGCTACGTTCATTCATTCAGAGGCAAAGAATACACGCCTGGCTTATTCTTTTTTCTCTGTAATTTAAAAATAAGTAAGAATGCTTACACGCGCACATACACACACAATTACATTAAGTAGCTATATAGGTAGGTTAGATAGGCATAATTTTAATTGTAGGTAGGATAGATAGGAAGCATCCAACACTAATGTAGTTGAATAGGTAGGCGCGTAAGTTTATCGCTTCTATTTTTTCTTGCATCTACATTACACGCATTAGCGTATTACACACACACACACACACACACACAAACACATACATAAACACATATATTAGTATTTGAGCGTAATTTTATTTTCAATACACATTCTAATTTATTATTACTAAGGTTGAGAGTAATTTAATTTCATAGGTAGTTAAGGGCAATAATGTAATTCTAGGAACAATCTTGTAATGTAAATTAAAACGCTGTATGTGTATCGATAGGTAGGTTAATTATAAGTTTTATATTATTATTATTATGTCGGAACCCAAGGCATTACGTAGGTGGTGGGGTGGGTGCCGAAAGGCCAATGAATTGGGCTCTTGAGTTTTGTAATTTTAGGTAAGTTAAGGCCATAATGTAATGAATAGGTAAGTTAAGGCTACGTTGTAACACATACTCATTAATAGATTTAGGGTTTAAGTTTTATATTGTTATTACTAAGTTGGAGCCCAAGGCATTACGTAGGTGGTGGGGTGGGTGCCGAAAGGCCAATGAATTGGGCTCTTGAGTTTTGTAATTTTAGGTAAGCTAGGGCTTAATTGTAATGAATAGGTAAGTTGAGGGTACGATAGCCGATAGACTCTGAATTTCAAAGTCCGTTGTCAGAGGTAAGCCTTGGTGGCCAGTGGTGAACCGACAATGGTTTACTATCCGGACGGCAATGGTTTACTATCTGCACGGTAATGATTTACTATGCGGCATGGATTTACTACCCGCACGGCTTCCGGACGGCAAATGGTTTACTATCCGCACAGCAATAGTCTACTATCCGCACGGCAATGGTTTACTATCCGGTGCCCTGGCTGTCGGTGAACATCTGTGCAAAGGAGGGAGAATGAAGGGGGACTTTCGACTATCGTACCATTAACAATTTAATATAGATTAGTTAAGGTAATTGAATAGGTAGATAGGATTATTTTTATTAAGCAATTTGAGATGCAGGCACCGCTAAGTTTTCTTTTTCTCCATTCCACGAGCTGTGTTTCAGCAACAATCTCGAGGAGGACTGGCACCAGTTTTGGAGGACAGCGTAGGAACCGGTAAGCATTCAACATTCTGCTTTTGTCGAGTGGACGACGGTAAGTTTTTTTTTTACATTTTAATCTCTTTATTATTTTCAGTTATTATTTATTTGCCATTATTTCCATTTTATAATTTTTTGCTTCTAAGATTCTAACATTCATTTACTACTACGCTAATAAAAAAATTGTCTACAGAATGATGAGAGGTGGGCAGTGGTGGGAGTCAGCACGTTTCAGATGGTGGTCTCATGATGATTTACGTATGATGATGTGGTGTAGGAAGAATCAGCGCGTTGGCTGTTCGACTGACACTCAGAAGTTCGGATGAAATCTTGTGTGCCGATCTGAATGTGGTGGTCGGTGCGGTCGGTGTAATGGATTGAAGTAACGACGATTTTTGAAGTAAGGTTTAGTTTCGTTTTTTTTATTTTTCTCATTCATTCATTTTTCCCCTCAATCTTTCAAATTATTCTTCCATTAATTGACGTTAATTCGTTCTATTCGTTCATTCATTCATTCTTTTAACTAATTATTTAATCATTCAGTTCATCATTTATTCGTTCGTTCCTTTGTTCCTTGATTTACTACTAAGCTCATAAAAATATCTTTTTACAGAAAGATGAGAGGTGGGCTGTGGTGGGCGTCAGCATGTTTCAGATGGTGGTCTCATGATGATCGTTCCGATGACAATTTGAAGATAATATTAAAAGAATATTTGTTCTTGTCCCATTGTTCTTGTCCCATCGTACCATTGAAAGTCATCTCAATAAGATAAGTTGCCTTTTTTCCAATGGCTTGTTTTTTACTTTAAAGAATATTATTTTTCAATTTAGTGTTTTTCAGTATCCGGTCAAATTCATTCCATCGATGCGTGTCGGATGATGGTCGGTGCAATGGAGGTTCGTCCGTAGTGAGTGAAGAAGTTTTTGGAGAGTACACGCCCGCACATTTACACACACACACATCAATAAAACACACACATACACAACATCCATTCATTCGGTGTCGTTGTTGTTATGTTTTTCTTCAACTTTCTATTTTCTTTACCTGACTTAATTTAATTCGTAGGTAAGTTAGGGATTGAGATGAGTTGAACAATCGTAGGTAGGCTAGGGATTAACATTAGTTAAAAAGTTTCAAGTAAAATAAAAACGCTGAAATATGTAAAATAAAATACCTAAAACATGTAAAATTCCAAAAACGTGGAAAAACATATTTGTAGGTAGGTAGGTGAGTTGAGTTAATGATTATAAGTAAGCTAGGGCCCTGAGAGTAATTTAATTGTAGGTAGGTGACTGACTACTATTCTTGCGACTTTTTACTAGTTTTTTGTGATGTGTTTGTTTTCGCTTCACAGCCCCACACCAACAAAAACTACATTTTATTCTCGTCGTCGCCTTAAATTTTACCTTTTTGAACAATCTTTTTAATAATGTCTAATTTATTTAATTATTTATTAAATGTTGACTGGTTTCTAGTTTTTTTTTAATTTGGTTATATAATTTTTGGATATTTCTTGATTTAATAAAAGCAACTATTGTGTTTTTCTTTCTTTACTAAAATCTCGAAATTGTTTGTAGATCTGTACAGTTAAGTGTTTGTTCGAGTTTGAACAAGCCTTGCAAATATTTTTCAAATATGGTTCATTGATTGGTCGATTGGTTGGTTGATTAGTTGATTGAATGAATGTTTGGTGGGTTGATTGATTGGTTGATTGATTGATTGATCTCATAGTATTGTATATATGAAAAAAAAATCCGATTAAGCCAACATACGGCTTTACTTGGCCACTGTATTTTACCAGACAAAAGCAATTTCTTTATTTATATTGACAAAAATAATTGTGAAATGAATATATTGACTTATTTAAAGTATTATATGTAAAGAAAACCGCCATGACACTGTTGTATGAGACCCAGTAAGCCACTGCAGTAAGCCAACGTATGATTTCAGCAACCATAATTTTATGAGCACCAGCAGAATGTAAAATATTCATTGAATACAATGAAGATAGTTGTTCAAATAACAATTTTGATCTATTTAGGCCGTTTATTTCATGAGCAAACAAATTTTTAACATGATCGAATAGTGTAAAATAGGGTGACTTTAGTTCAATCCTTCTAAACCAACCTTCCGCTTCAGTAAAAAGCCACCGGATTTCACAGGACCAAAAGTATAATTTTTATATTCAAATTAACAACAATAAATTAATAATACATAATTTTATTTAATAAAATCATAATTTTATTTGATAAAATTAAAGAGAATTACTACAATGTTTTAAGCATATTAAGTCAAGTAAATATTTCATATAGCTTGCTCGTTAAAATCCATGCATGGTTTCAGACCTGCTCACAGTACTGAAACTTCTTTACTCAAAATACACAATGATATCCTTCTCTCTAGTGACAATAGTAATCTTTCTCTTCTTCCTGCTCTTGACTTTTCCTCGGCTTTTGATACTGTTGATCATACTATTCTCTTGAGACTGCTGCATCATTCTTTTAATATTACTGCTTCTTGTCTATCTTGGTTTTCTTCTTATCTCTGTAATCGTTTTTCTTCTGTTGTCCTCAATAATTCTACTTCTAACTTCTCTACTCTTACTTTCGGAGTACCTCAGGGTTCTATCCTTGGCCCTCTTCTATTTATACTCTATACTTCTGAACTACCTCGTATTATTAACTTTTCTTTCTCTAGTCAACTATATGCTGATGATTCTTACATTTAAACTTCTTTTCCAGCCTCAATAGTGTTCTTCATAATTTATCTCTATGTTTTTCTTCAATTATTGCTTGGTCTGACTCTATGTGTCTTAAACTCAATCCTTCTAAGTTCGAATTAGTTTGTTTTAATAAATCTAAACACTCTATTACTATTCCTCCTATTATCTTACCTGATTCTAAAACTCTTGATGTCTCTCATAAGTTTCGTAGTCTAGGTTTTATCTTTGATTCTACTATGTCTCTCTCTTCTCAGATTAATAGTGTTGCTAGAAGCTCTTACTTTCATCTACGTAGAATAAAAAAACTTTTGCCTTTTCTTGATGATCCTACTCTTCTCCTTCTTGTTACTTCGTTAGTCTTATCTAGGATTGATTATTGTAACTCGCTCTACTATGGTCTTCCTAACTCTATACTCTATCCTTTAAGTAAAGCTTTTAACTCTGCTGCTCGTCTAGTTGCTCGTGCCCCTTTCTTTTCTCATATATCTCCATATCTTGTTCTCTTGCACTGGCTACCTATAAAATATAGAATACTTTTTAAAATTTGCAAGTTCATGTATAAGTCTCAATCTAATTTATTTCCTAAGTATTTATCAGATATATTAATTTAACCTAAACGCTCCGGTTTACGATCGTCTTCTTCTTCTCGCTTTTTCTTAACTCGTGTTAAACACTATTTTGCCAAATCTGCTTTTGCTTTTTCTGGTCCTTTTCTCTGGAACTCTCTACCTACTTCTCTGACTACTTCTCCATCACCTGCGAAGTTCAGAGCGGATCTCAAGACCCATCTGTTTTCAAAATTCATTGAGGAGCGCTGTTGAACATCGCGGAAATAGCGCTTTATAAGCTAATTGATTGACTGACTGACTGACTGACTGACTGACTGACTGACTGACTGACTGACTGACTGACTGACTGACTGACTGACTGACTGACTGACTGACTGACTGACTGACTGACTTGAAGTAAGCTTCCGGAAGTAAGCTCCTTGTTCGACCGTTAAAAGTGAGCGAAGGCCGTTATATTTATTTTAGTTATGTGTTAAGAACCGACTAAAACGTATTATTCTTAAAAGTGCTTCTCTACATAATTGAACAGGTTTACTTTTAGTTTTTTAGATTTAATTCGGTATCGCATAACTATAATCTACATTTAAAAAATTGATTTAATTTCTCGATATAAAAACAATGGTCGTCGAAACTAATCAAATTGTACGGAGGAATCGTCCTGGCACCAAAGCAAATGTCTGTATTTTAAATAAATGCTAATTTTTGTTCTGGTTCTATTCATTTCCTTTCACAAAGACACAAACTAATATTAAAATTCAATTCAGTATTACATTGATTACTGTTATTATTATGTTGATTAGTTTAGCTATTACCAATTAGTAATTATTATTAATTAAATTAGTGAAATTAGTGCCTTTTCGTTTACAAGTATTTATTATTACATTAGAAAATTGATTGATTGGTTGACTATTACATTTTTAGTATTCAGTGATTGCATTTTTTAATTTTTTAGTAGTGTTTATCTCTAGCAAAAATATGTAAAATAAAGAGTTTAATTAATTTAATTTTAGTGACAAATATTCATTGTGATTGGTTATGTATTTCATTCATATTATGATGAATTTAAAAAAACTATATAATTATAAAAAACTAACTATATAATTAGATGATTTGATAAGGAATTCATAATGTGTATAATTGAAATTAATTAATTTAATAATAATTAGGATTGGTGCAAATGGCCAGACGAGTCATTTGAAGAGATGGAAAGTACTCTGGCAGTTCAGCAGGTCAGGAGCTAATTAATTATATTTCTTTTAAATTAATATAAAAATTTTAATCAATTTAATCTTAATAAAATTAATTTTAATGGAATTTATTTTAAATATATATAATATTTAACCATAATTATATTATAGTTAATAATAATATAAAAATATTTGTTAATTTATCTAATTAATTTACCATTTGTATTTATTTTATTTTATTTTAGTTTATTCAGCAAGCAATAAAAAGAGATTTCAATAACGTAGAGGAAATCTTAACTGCCCCGGAGGGCCAGGACGAGGGCGTCTGGAAATATGAACACCTAAGGTCCATTTTTAATTTTATTTATTTATTTATTTACATATGTTTATTTATTTATTTATTTATTCATGAATTTGTTTATTTATTTATTTATTATTCTTATCACTATTGTTTTTTATTGTTGATTTATTATAGGCAGTTCTGTATGGAGTTGAATGGATTAGCCGTTAAACTTCAGGTCAGTTGATTGGATGATATGCTGGCTGGTTAGTTGGCTGGTTGATTAATTGGTTGGCTGGTTGGTTGGTTGTTTGGTTGGTTGATTGATTGATTAAAGGATGGATTGGATCTTCCAGCTTGAATGCAATCCTGAGACCTGCACTCAGATGACTGCCACAGAACAATGGATATTTTTATGTGCTGCTCACAAGAATCCCAAAGAGGTATTGATGATGATGACGACGATGGTAATGATGACGGTTATGACGGTAATAGTGATGGCAATGGTTGTGAAGATGGTAAAGATAATGATGACGATGGTATTGATGATGATAATGATCGTGATGATGATGGTGGTGGTGGTGGTGGTGATAGTAGTGGTTGTGACTATGGTAATGATATTAATGGTGATAATGATAATAACTTGACAGTGTTCGGCCATTGATTACACTCGTCATACATTGGACGGGGCAGCCTGCCTACTCAACAGCAACAAATATTTCCCCAGCAGGTTTCACTTATCATCTTCATCATCCTCTTCTTCGTCTTCATCATCTTCATCATCCTCTTCTTCGTCTTCATCATCTTCATCATCCTCTTCCTCGTCTTCATCATCTTCATCATCCTCTTCTTCGTCTTCATCATCACCGTCATCTTCTTTTTCATCTTCTTCATCCCTATTTATCGCACAACCAGCATCATGTTACCTTGCTGTTTCCAAAGTATTTTTGGAAAAAATTATTTTATTATTGTTATTATTATTATCCTCATCGTCATCATCAACAACATCATCATCATCAGGGTGAGTATAAAGGAAGCGTCTGTCAGTAAACTGGGTTCAGTTAGCAGGCGAGTTTACAGGATTTTTTCGCATGCCTACTTCCATCACCGTACTCTCTTCAATGAATATGAGGTTTGATGATTGCCTGCCTGGCTGGTTGCATGGCTGGTTGATTGGTTGGTTAAATGGTTGGCTGGTTAGTTGCAACAACCAACCAACCTACTAACCGACCAACCAATCATCCAACCAACCATTCAATCAATCCTCCAACTGACCATCCTTCCAATCAATCAATCAATCTTCCTTCCAACCAACCTTCCATCCAACCTCTCAACAGAACGAGACAGCGCTGTGCAAAAGATTCACAACTTTCGTTATAAAGTACAACCTAATGGCCAAGGATTATCTCATAGTACCTATCCTGGAGGAACAGTTCAGTGGGAATGGGAGTGCGAGTGTTGGTGCGAGTGGTGGGGGCGATGAAAACGGAAGTTTCGTAGCCTACCAGCCAGGTGGCGCTGCTGCTGCTGGTAGTGTGGCTGGCGATGACGGTAGCATTGTTGATGAAACTATGATTGGTAATGCTTGATTGGGGTCAGTTGTTTGATTGTCTGGTTGGTTGGTTTAATAACCAGTTAAATTAATGGGTTAGGTTGATTAGTTGATTGATTGGATATATGACTGACTGGTATATCTTTTTTTATAAACATTGTCTGTAAGCATGAATATCTTTACTTATTTTCTTCATTTATTTATTCATTCATTCATTTTAACATTCATTCATTCATTCGTTCGTTCATTCAGTAAATGAACATTTTGTATGAATATTTTATTCAGTAATAAAAATGCTACCAAACAATTTTTTAGTTTGTTGTTTTGTCGTCTTGGTGAGTGTGTGAGAGGGGTTGTGTGTGCGTGCGTTGGTGTGTGTGTGTGTTATAATAGTTTACCAAATAGATGAGTTGGTTATATATATGACGCAGAGTACAGCAAAGAGACATCCAAGGCCTTTAGAAATCACAAAAATGTTTGACAAACATACATAAGCCCTAAGTTACACATACAGCATAATACATATGTATCATATACAAAACTGTGCGTACGCGTTAGCATACAATAATGTACACACGCGAGTGCATACAAAAGTATACAATAGTAAACGCGTATAAACATACATTTCGTTGTTATTATTCGCGTTATCATCGTCATAATTATCATCATTAAACCCGTCTTCATCATCGTCAACATCATTAAATATCATCATCATTCAATGAGTTTATGTTAATTTTCGAACTGCACGGAAGACTCGCGTACTCTGGTGATGGTGATGACGGCGATGATGATGATTTATGGTTATTAGTATTGTTTTCTGTTGTTATTATTATTATTGTTATTTTAATCGTTATTTTAATCATTTAATTATTTTAATCATTAAAATTATCATTATAAATAATGAGGAGAGTACATTAATAACATTAAGTTGTTGTAGTTTTACATGCGTTTTCATATCATTTAAAGGAATAGAGCTCTTGATGATGATGAAAATGATGACGATGATCATTGTCTCTGTTGCTGTTGTTGTTGGATTTGTTAATAGTGATGATGTTGGTGTTGTTGTTTTTGTTGATAATGATGATGTATTTGTTGGTTTTATTGGTAATGATGATGTTGTTGTTGCTAGTTTTGTTGGTAAAGATGACGTTGTGTCTGATGTTGTTGTTGATGTTGATAGTGATGATGTTGTGTTTGTTGTTGTTGTTGTTGACGATGACGATGACGACGACGATGATGATGATAATGGATATTATTAAATACTACACTTAAGTTTGTTTGCTCAAGCGCTCAAATGAACTGTTAGTAGTTATATTTTTTTCATTCACTCACTCATTCATTCATTCGTTCGTTTGTTCATTCATTTATTCGTTCGTTCAATCAATCATTCATTCATTCATTTATTCATTCATTCGTTTTTTCGTTAATTCATTCATTCACACACGTTTTATCTCTTCATTTGTTGTTTAATCACAACTCTGTCCCCGTCAACCGATCGCTCTTTCAATCATTAATTATTCATTCAATTTTCTTTCGTTCATTCAATTTTTCATTCATTTTTTTTCTCACATTCATTCACATTTGATCCTCGAGCGGCAGTAGTAGATGTAGCCATTTTGTATGATGACGTCAGAGCGACTTGTGACGTCAATCATCTTTTTTTTTACTTTTTTCCAATTTAGGAGTACTAATACATTGGGCATTTATGTTTAATGGTTATTATTATTATTATTATTATTGTTATTATTATTGTTGTTGTTGTTATTGTTGTTGTTATTATTATTATTTGTCATTATTATTTACATTTTATGATTTCTTGTCATAAATTACGGAATGACGTAATTTAACGTAACGTAACGTAACGTAACATAGATATAGTGAACATAGATATACATAACAACATTCTCACCAACCAACGTCATCATCACGTCAGCATCACCAAGCCACAACATCATCATCAAAACATCATCATCAGAACATCATCATCATCATCGTCGTCACAATAACATCAACATCATCACCATCACAACATTATCATCATCACCACCATCACAACATTATCATCATCATCACCATCACAACAACATCATCATCATCATAATCACCAACGGCTACAAAATCAAGCGGACAAACAACGACAGCATGAAGTGGACGATAAATGGAAATTGATTGAGTTTCTAAGTTATTATATCTGCGTAAGTGCGTACATTATTATTTCTATGTACATTATTATATCTATGTTCACTTGATCTATGTTACGTCATTATATTAAATTTGTTTTGCGCAATCGTATCATTGCACCTTGTTTATCTTTATTATGTTTGTTTGTGTATGTATATTATTATTTCTTTGTTATTATTATTATTGATTCTTTGTTATCAATTCGATGTTGATCTATTATTTCCATGTTTTTTATGTTATTATTGTTAATTCTATATTATTATATCTTTGGCATACTTGAACATGTCACATTGTATTGTGCGAACTATGAATGTATGTTTATGTGTGTGTGTTGTGTTTTTTAAAATGTTGTCAAGATGTTTGCATGTGTAGTGTATTTACGAATATAATTGTATGTGTGTGTGTTTGTGTGTGTGCGCGGGTGTGCTGGTTTGTTAGGATCATGGATACTGCATGTAAGTTGTGACTAGGATACCATAGTTTCAAACATCAAAGCATAGACGGGACAACAAGCAAGAAATAGATAAAAATAAGAAGAATAATATCAAAAAACCACAATAGTCATCACATCACAAAAAAATTTAACAAAAATAAATAGAAGTATGTACATACGTGCATACATACTCATAAAAAAAACAAATATACTGGCAAACAAAAGATTCTAAAACGGCGCTGCAATCAACGCATTAATAACCGCTCATTTCCGGCAACTCTTGCCACGACCGGAAGTAGCTTGGCTCTCGTTCGTCCGCCATTTTGATTTTGTCGTCCGTCCGTCGGCCATCTTTGTTTGCCTTCTTTTCTTTTGTTAATGCACGCGTTATTGCTCTATGAGCTCGTTTTTGTTGTTGTCATGATGATGATTATTAACATTATTATTATTGTTGTTATTATTATTATTATTAAATATAGTAGTAGAGGTAGTAGTTGTAGTAACAGCAGCAGCAGTAGTAGTAGTAGTCGTAGTAGTAGTAGTTGTTGTTATTGTTGTTGTAAAAGTAGTAGTAGTAGTAGTAGTAGTAGTAGTAGTAGTAGTAGTAGTAGTAGTAGTAGTAGTAGTAGTTGTAGTAGTAGCAATAAAAGTAGTTGATGTTGTTGTTATTGTTATTAATTTTGTTGTTTGTGTTGTTATATTAAGGCCACAAAATATAATTAAGTGTGGCATTTTGAAGGAGTTGTCTGTGTTGTTGTTGGTAGCATGTTGTCCTTGTTGTCAAGGATATTTTTATTGTTGTTGTTGTTGTGGTTGTTGTTGTTTTTGGTAATAATTTAATTCATTTTTGTTGGTAAGGGTTTGTTAAATTGTTGTTTTAATGTTTGGTTTTTACAACAGCAACAGCAACATCAGCAACAACAACAAAAACATCATCAACAACAACATCAACAACAACAAATGAAACATCACTTATTAGATGAAACTCACAAGTACCGGGGACTCATTAATAAGGATATCGCTAGAATTAGACTGAAGTTGCTAATATATCTCAATTCTCCCATTTACAATGATAATTTTTTTCCATTTTTTATAAAACATTTTTATTATTCTTATTTTTCGCAGAAATGATTTACTCAGAAAAGAAATTCATTTTAAAAAATCTCACATATGCTAAGCGGAAAGTCCTATATAAATGGCTGCTACTGTTTTTTTGTTATTATTATTATTATTGTTGTTGTTGTTAGCAGTAGTAGTAATAGCAGCAGCAGCAGCAGTAGTAGTAGTAGTAGTAGTAGTAGTAGTAGTAGTAGTAGTAGTAGTAGCAGTAGTAGTTAGTAGTAGTAGTTAGTATTAGTAGTAGTAGTTGAGTAGTGGTATTAAAAGTAGTAGTAGTAGTAGTAGTAGTAGTAGTAGTAGTAGTAGTAGTAGTAGTAGTAGTAGTGGTAGTGGTAGTAGTAGTAGTAGTTGTAGTAGTAGTAGTATTGGTAGTATTAGGGGTAGTAGTAGTAGTAGTAGTAATAGTAGTAGCGGTAGTACATCGATGTGATGTTTCATTTTTTATGTTCTTCGCAAATGAAAAGAAGAGAATAATAATAATTTCTTTTTTCACATGTTATTATTTTTATTATATAACAAAACACCCAAGAAAACAAAATAATAATAATCTTTCGAAATTATAAACTCAAATTTAAACACAAAAAAAATAAACACAATTGAACGAATGATTAAATGAATGGATGAATGAGTGAATGAATGAATAAATAGAATATATATATATATATACATATATATATATATAATATATATATATATATATATATATATATATAGATATAGATATATAATTTATAACCCTTGCCTTTATTACGATAAAAATTTGTCTATTCACTATAGTACTTTTAAAAGTAATGTATTATTTAATGATAATTGAATACATTTATTATATATATATATATATATATATATATTATGTATATATGTGTGTGTGTATGTGTGTGTGTCTGTACGTGTGTGCGCGCGTCTGTACGTGTGCTTTTCGCTTATGTGTGTGTGTGTGTGTTTTGTTGGTCATGTTATGTTTATAAATTTGTCCATTTCAAATAAATGGAAAAAAAATGATGTGACGACGACGATGATGACGATGATGATGATGATGATGTTAATGTAACAAAAAAATTGAAAAATTAGTTCTTAAATATCTGTTACCCTATTTTGTTTCCGATTTTTAGTGGTGATATTTATGCAAAAAACGAAATTTTCATTTATTCATTCATTCATTCGTTCATTCATTCGTTCGTTCATTCATTTATTCATTCATTCATTATTCGTTCATTCATTCATTCATTCATCAATTCATCCATCCATGCATTTATTCATTCCTTTTCTAGTTTGCGACTTTATTTATTTGTCTTTTCGTTCAATCGTTTATTCATATATTTTTTCATTTACATAATATAAAATAACACATGATAACGATATTTTTTATTCATTCATTCATTCATTCATTCATTCATTCACCCATTCATTCATTCACCCATTCATTTATCCATTTATTCTTCAATAGATAGCAATATTTAAATTAGACTACAATGAAGATGAAATAGAAACAGAAATGTCAGTCTGAAGCGATGGGCCTCCATTGAAAATCGCACCACAACCACCAATACCACTGTTACCAAGCGGACCACCCCACAGATCCTCACCACCACCATCATCATTATCGTTATTGTTGTCGTCGTTGTCGTCACCACAACAACCACCAGTCTTAACATCCACATCATCATCGTCGTCGTCGTCAACATCGTCGTCGTTATCATTTTTAGTTATCATCCTCTCGTTAACGAGTCGACAGTGAAGTTTCGCCTTCGACCGTAGCGATTCAATGCTACTTTTTCTCGAAATTTTTTGAATCCCGCCAACGTTACTGAAGCTTTTATAACTGTTACCAGCACCTCTACTGTTGTTACCACAAAAAACATCATTGCCGCCAATACAACTGCCACCAACGCCAATCAAACCGTCACGAAGTTGCGGTCGAACGAATTGTTGCAAAAACGCCAGGGCGCGTATATCTAAAAAAGATTTACTTTTAAACGCCTCAAAGCGCTCCAGTACTTCATCATTTGTAGAGACTCTGACGTCATCGGAGCGTCTTTCGGCAGGAGAGAGCGGGGAACGAGGAAGTTTGATTGGCTCGTTTAATGGTGACATGGAGGATAACGCGGATGATGTTGATGACGTTGATAATATGTTGTTCGACGGATGTGACGAAGGAGGTGATGGTGTGGACGGCTGCGGGGAAGTTGAGGGCTTCACGTGCTGGAATGATGTGGCATTCCTACCATTTTTTAGCAAAAAATTGGTGTGCATAGGTGCCGGTGAAGGTGAGTTGAGGTTCGAAGATGGTGCTGCGTTGGTGGTCGCCGACGTGAGCGGTGAGATGCTGGTGCTCTGTTTGAAGAACGGAAACTGATGTTGCTGCTGCTGTTGCTGCTGGTGGTGGTAGTGGTGGCGAAATAATGATGACGATGGAGTGTTGAAGATGCACGGAAGAGAATTGATGTGATTCGGAAAGAGATGTAGATGGTGAGAGAGGGGATGGTGATGTTGTTTCATCATAAGGTCGGCCTGCTTGCCAAAAAATTTAAAATCCAAACCACAATCGCTACCACCGCCGCTACCACCATTTTCCATCAACCCACCTGCATATCTGTGACAATTATTGTTAATACTCGAGCTGCTATTATTATTATTGTTGTTGTAAAAGTTGAATGTTTGCTGTCGAATTTGTTGTTGTTGTTGTTGTTGGTGTAACGAGAGGGCAAACATCGGTGCGAACCTCGTGGCAAACAGGAGGGGTTCGTTGAGGTTGTGGTTGTTAGGGGGTGAGGTGATGAGGGGCGGTTGCAGTAGAGGGAAGTCAGCGTTGAAAAAATTCGGCGACTCGTTGCCCATTAGCTTTTCCCGCTTTCGCCATTTCGCTCGCCTGTTCTGAAACCAGACCTGAAGTACGGGGAGACAAAAGGGAATTTAAATAAAAATAAATACAAAGAATACAAAAAAAAATGTTTCCAAAATTGCTTGGCCATATAATAATAACAATAATGACGTCATTCATAGCGACAACGGCGTCAGCAGCCACGCAATAGCAGCATATACTGCTGCAACGTCCCCAGAAGCAGCATCCATGACAGCAATAAGAATAATAATAAAAAGAATAATAATGATGGAAATGATAATAATAAAATCGTCGTCGTCAATGTTGTAGTAGATGAAAATTCGTTTCGGTACGCTGTCGATTGCACTCCAATTAAGCCTCCATTGACGATTGAGAGGGTAACGAGGAAGATGATGATGATGATGACTAGGATGAAGATGATGATGATGATGACGATGATGAGGATGATGATGATGATGAGGATGATGATGATGATGATGACGATGATGAAGATGATGATGATGATATCGATGATGATGGCGAGGTTGATGTTAGTTAAAGAGTTTGCTTACATCATACTTTAATACACGTATATAGACCCACAGATACACACACACACACACGCACAAATACAGTTTAAACACACACAAACACACACAGTTTAAACACACACAAACCCACACAAAGACACACATACACACACACACGCACGCATATACACACACATACATACAAAAATAAATAAACACGTCAATTACACGCAATTGGTCCTTTTTTATCGCCCAATTCGTTCATTCACTCGCTCATTCGCTTGCTTGCTCCAACGCTGTATCATTACGAGATTAAGATTGCGTATGCGCGCGTATGTGTGTATGTGCATGTGTGTACGTGCAAGTGTGTGCGTGCATGTGTGCGCGTGCATGTGTGTACGTGCACGTGTGTACATGCGTGTGCGTGTTAGTAAGCCGACAAGGCTGCTGTAAAATAGCAGTTGGAATTATGTTAATAATACTTCACCATCAAATTAGATAGTATGTTTTTTTAGAAACTAAATTAAATAAATATCCTGTAAAATATTAATTTAATATCACACATACATAAAGACAAACACACACACACACACCAAACACACACGTACACACAATTTGTAAGAAAGTTAAAACTTCAAAGAAATGCATATATATATATATATATATATATATATATATATATACCTTTATGTGCGTGTGTGCGTGTGCGTGCGTGTGCGTGTGTTGTCCAATGAAGCATACTTAATGTGTTAATATTCGTTACCATGACAACATAATCAATGACGTCAAGCAGCGCATCCAACCAATCAATTGTCTGGATTATTGTCCACGTGATGTTTCAAATTTAATGGTAGTATTAGCGGGAATTGTGTGTGTGTGTATGTGCGTGTGTGTGTTAATATGTACGTTTATGTGTATGGGTGTGTGTATGTTTCATCCAAAGAAATTAAAAAATAATTTCAATATTAAAAAAATTAAAATTCATATTAATAAACGCTATATATTTTATATATATATATATATACATGTGTGTGTGTGTGTGTGTGTCGCATGCGTTAGAGAGAGAAACAGAAAGAGAGAGAGAGAGAGAGAGAGAGAGAGAGAGAGAGAGAGTTATTTCAACTTATAAAGGTATTTTTTAATACAAATTGTTAATATCGCACTTGGTTCTTCAAACAAATAAGAAATAGTTTATAGCTGTATTTAAAATTTTAATATATAAACAAATTCGAAATAAAAATCATGACACGGAGATAGATAACATGTGTGTGCGTGTGTGTGTGTGTGTGTGCGTGTGTGTGTCTATGCGTTTGCGCGTTTATGCTAATTTAGTTATTTTATATTCTCAGTTATATAGTCTGTTGGCGGAGTCGAGATGAAATTTTCATTTATTTAATATTTACATTCAGTGTGTGTGTGTGTGTGTGTGTGTGTGTGGTGTGCGCGTCTGTGTGTGTGTTGTGTGTGTGTGAGTGTTGAAATCAATATCCTACTTTCTCTCTCGTGTTTTGCTTGCTATCGTCATGAAGGACTAGGTGGAAAGATATTTTTTGTAGGAATGAATGATTGAATGCATGAATGAAAGTATGGGTGATTGAATGAATGAATAAACGAATGAATGAATGAATGAACAAACGAGCGAACAAACGAATGAGTGAATGAATGAGCGAACGAATGAAAAAACGAAGGAACGAATGAATGAATAAAAGGATGATTATATGATAATGAGAGAGTGGTTACTTAAGTTGTTTGATCTCAATTTGTCATCTAACTCGCTCCATTGAGCAACACGTATGCTTTTTAAATATCTACCCAACGTTGTATCTATGTTTGTTTGTTTGTATGTGTGTGGTTCTATGTCTGTACATGTATATGTTTATATATGTGTGTATGTATTGTTTTTTTATGTATGTATATTTGTATGTTTGTATGTATGTATGTATGTATAAATGAATGTACGTCTGTAAATCTGTATATACAAACGTTTGTATGCATGTGTATGTGAGGGTATCTGCAAATGTCTGCGTTTGTGTGTGTGTGTAATTATTTTCGATTCAATTAAAAATATCTTAAGCGAAAACGCCCGAAGTATTAAAATCGTCCAATACAAATATAGGGTGTGTATGGGGCGTGTGTATGTGTATTTGTGTGTGTATTGGTGTTTGTATAGGTGTATTTTTGTCTCGAATATTTAACTGTATGTGTGCTTGTGTGTGTGTATTTGTTTGTATATGAGCGTGTATTTTTGATGTATTCGCAAGTATGTACGTATATTTTTGAAAATTTTAGGGATTTTTTTTATAACTTGTAATAGCATTTTTTAAGCTTGTTCAAGAATAATGCTGAATAAATATGTATTATAAACGTTGCATTTATAATTAATTATTTATTATATATTTTAATAATAATATTATTAACTGAATAACAGTAATAATAACAATAATAATAATAATAAAACACTCCTTGTCATCATCACGCTCCATTACTCAGCAGACGTCCTTCCGGTTGACGTCACGCATTCATCGAAGCGTGACCTGTCACGTGATTGAGGTATCTAGTTCAAGGTCACTCCCTTGTAGGCCCCCTCCTATAGGAGACGAGACAATTAGGTCAGGGTTAAGAATGGGGTCAAGTGTGTCGCTGAGTGTGTGGGCGTTAATATTGCCGTAGTCGCTATTGTTATTATCTGGAAATTATTGGAAACATCACGATCGAGCGTTTTATATTTGCGTGTGTGCGTCTGTGTGTGTGTGTTTGCGTCCGTGCGTCTGTGTGTGTGTGTGTGTTGTATGTGCGTGAATGTGAATGATAAAAAACATCAGTTTATTAATTTTCATATTTATTGTTGATAGACTGAGTTTCCATCAATGAGTGAGTGCTAATCTGTGTGCGCGTGTGTATCTACGTTTAAGTGCGTGTGCGTGTATGTATGCGTGCGTGTATATGTATGCGTGTACGTGTGTGTATGCGTGTACGTGTTTGTAGGTGTGTGTGTGTTGTCGTGATCAAACGTTTTAATTTCTTTAAGCTTAACCCAGGAAATAAATAATACAGCTAATTACTAGCGATCATCTTACCTTCTAATGTCTTTGATGGTGACGTAAAGCTACTTGAAGAACACGTGACATCAGTCACGTGGGTTTTTTGTCGTTTTCAATTAGTTGCTTAAAATGTTGTTATATTTTTTGGGTGGGATTTTCCAGTTGGTTATTTATAGAAACGTCGGTTTGTTTAATTTTGTGTAGATAGTTCGGCTGTTCCTATTTGCGAATAACAGTGGGAGGAGCTTAAATGAAATTGATTGACAGCTTTTTATTTATGTTTTTGCTGATTTTGTTGATGCTATTGTTATTGATGATGTTGTTGAGCTATGACTGAATCCGATGATGATGAAATACGGGAGAAGTTTTAACATTAAAATAACCAATCAAGACGATGATGCGATAATGACGACGACGAAGATGATGGTGGCAAAGATAATGACTTCTCTCTTTTTCTCCTCTTTCTCTCTCTCTCTCTCTCTCTCTCTCTCTTTCTATCTCTCTCTTTCTATTTCTCTCTTTCTATCTTTTTCTATCTCTCTCTTTCTATCTCTCTCTTTCTCTCTCTCTCTCTCTCTCTCTCTCTCTTGACGTACATATGTCGTGTGAAAACATCAAAGAACACTTACATGCCTTGCCCGAGTTCAAATCTTGTAATGAATCGTAATTTCATTTACCATACAAACATGCATACATGCATACATACATACAAACATACATACGTACATACCAACGCATACATATATACACACGCACGCACGCACATACACAAGCACGTACGCAGCATAAACACATTTTGACATATGGCAAAAAAGCAAGCAACTTGGCAATTGCGATTCGATGAATCAATGTTTCAAACTTATGTATTAAATTTTTTGCCTTTTCATATTCATCATTGAATATATTATTTAATTTTTTTTATTTGTTTGTTCATTCTTTCGTTTGTTTGTTCGTTCGTTCGTTCGTTCATAGTTTGCTCATTAATTCATTCCATCACTCATTTATTCTTTCACTTGTTTGTGTGTTCATTCACTTGTTCATTCATCCATTTATTCATTTTTCCTTTAACTCATTGATTGATTGATTGATTTATCTATACTCACTCATTCTTTAGTATACACAAAAAAGAGATATATATATATATATCATATATATATATATATATATATATATATATATATATATATTTATATATATATAAAATTTCCCCTCTACTATATTTAATATAAAAATGAATATATAATTAAAATAAAAATTGAACAGGTGTGTGTGTGTGTGTGTGTGTGTCTGTCTACGTGTGTGTGCGTGTGTATGTGTTTGTGTGCGTGTTTCTGCTGTGTTTCGGTTTGCAATTGTATTTTTACAGGTATATACATGACATATTATATTATTAAGTTGTTGTGTAATAACACTGTATACATAAACTTCTAGATATTTTTAAGCTCGAATGTTCGTATGTATGTATGTTTGTATGTAAGTTTGTATGTATGTTCGTATACATGTATGTGTATGCGTACATGTGGTTGTATTTGTTTGTACGTATGCGTGTTGAAGTTATATGGCGTGATGATGTTGCTAATGCGAGCACATCTTTAAGCCATTGTTGGAAATAGCCTCAAAGAAGTGTGAGATTGAGATAAATGTTTGTGTGTTGGGGAAGTATGTGTG
>NW_008705439.1:131267-136267 GCF_000326865.2 Helobdella robusta | reverse complement strand
ATGCTCCTCGAATTTTGTACAGAGCACAATCTTGTGGTGACAAATACAGTCTTCCAACAGGCTGACAGGAAGAAGACTAGCTGGAAACATCCACGTTCAGGACACTGGCATCTCATCGACTACATACTTATCAGACGACGCGATCTTCGTCTCGCTCGTCTAACTAAAGCGGTGCAAGCATCAACAATGTGGTCAGATCATCGCCTCATCAAGATGTCGGTGTTTCTTACTGTTAAGCCAGTCAGAAGGCAACACAAAACTGTAAGGAAAGCCAAACTGGATGTGACTCGGCTAACAGAACCGTCAGCTAGAAATTTGTTCCGCAAAGAATTGTGTGGTGAGTTTTCAACAAATGAGAGCACAGAATGGTCAAATTTCAAGCAGATTGTGGAGATAGCTGCGGTTAATGTGCTTGGATATCAGCGTATTAAGCATAGGGACTGGTTCGACGATCAGGATACGGAGGCACGTGGGCTGCTGGACAACATGCACAGCACCCATCTTTCTTGGATAGATGCCAGGGGCAACTGCGTCAAGAAAGCATGCTACACGCAAGCACGCAGTTTTGCACAGAGGAGGCTTCGTCAGATGAAGGAATCTTGGTGGTCTGCCAGAGCTGATGAATTGCAAGTAGCGGCCGGCCGCGGGGACATGAAATCATTTTACAGAAATCTGAAAACTGTGTTTGGTCCCCGCAGCTCCGGTAGTGTTCCGGTACTGTCTAAAGATGGTCAAACACTCATCAAGGGTGGCCATGGAATCCTGGCTCGTTGGGCTGAACACTTCAACAGTGTGCTAAATCAAGAATCCCGGTTTGATGACTCAGTCCTTGCTGAGTTGCCTGACTGGAGCATTGCAGGTGATCTCGATGATCCCCCTAGCCTGTCTGAAGTGGAAAAAGCAATCACCCAAATGTCGAATGGAAAAGCTCCGGGTTTGGACGGGCTGCCGGCAGAACTCTTCAAATGTGGTGTCATCGAACTTAAAACCAGGATGGCGACAATGTTCCAAGACATGTGGGATAGGAAATCGGTTCATCAAGATTTTAAGGATGCCCTTATCATTCACATATTCAAACGGAAAGGGAATCGTTCATGCTGTGATGATCACAGAGGCATTTCTCTGCTCTCTATTCCTGGAAAAATATTGGCCCGCGTGATCGTCAACCGCCTAACCAAGTACGTCAATGATGTTGGTATCCTTCCAGAGGGTCAGTGTGGCTTTCGGGCTGGTCGTGGTACTATGGATATGATTTTTACTGCCAGACAACTTCAAAAAAAATGTCGTGAGCAACAACGCGAACTTTTCCTCGTCTTCATAGATTTAACAAAGGCGTTCGATTCCGTCAACCGTTCAGCGTTATGGAAATGTCTCAAAAAGATCGGTTGTCCTCCGATTTTAGTGTCGATTATTTGCTCCTTCCATGAAGACATGAGGGCAACCGTAGTTGAAAATGGTGATCGATCCCCGGACTTTGAGGTGACGAATGGTACCAAGCAGGGGTGTGTCATGGCTCCCTTGCTGTTCAACATTTACTTCTCCCTAATGCTTCGAGTCGCCTTTCAACATTGTTTAGAGGGCATTCCAATCTGCTATCGCATGGATGGAGACGTTTTCAACATCAGACGCCTACAGACGAAGTCAAAAACACAAACCACAATAGTCCGCGACCTGCTCTTTGCGGATGACTGCGCTTTGGTTGCACATACACAAAGTGAAGTTCAGGCTCTGTTCAACTGCTTCCACACTACTGCAGAAAGGTTTGGACTCACGGTGAGCAGGAAGAAAACAGAGGTTCTGCACCAAAGCTATCCTATTTCATCGGATTCTAAAGCCATCGTAACTATTGGTGGCTCGCAGTTGAACGCTGTGGATCGATTTTGCTACCTTGGTAGCTACCTCTCCAACACTACTGCAATCGATGATGAAATTACGGTTAGGATTGCCAAGGCTGGTGCTGCTTTTGGTGGTTTGAGTGGACGACTCTGGAAGGAACGGGGTGTGTCGCTGGCTACTAAAATATCTGTCTATAAGGCAGTTGTGTTAACCACAATGTTGTATGGATGTGAGACATGGATTACTTATTGGCGCCATATACGTAGACTCGATCAGTTTCATATGAGATGTCTACGGGTTATCGCTAACGTTAAATGGGAGAATAGGGTGCCAAATACGACTGTATTGGAAATATGTGGTATCTTGGGTATCGAGGCGTTTTTGTTACAGGCACAGTTTTGTTGGGCGGGACATGTTATCCGCATGCCGGACACAAGAATTCCCAAACAGGTGTTTTTAAGACAGCTGGCTTCTGGAGTTCGCCTTGCAAGCGGTCCAGTTCGCAGATTTAAAGATAATCTGAAGGAAAACTTAAAAAATGTCGGACTGGATTCTAAAACCTTGGGTGTCGTTGCGCTCGAGCGTTCACAGTGGAAGACACGCTCACAAGCGGCAGTTTCCGCCTTTGAGGAGGCGCGCATTGCAGCTCTAGTAGGAAAAAGAGGACGGCGTAAGCAGGTAGCCCGGCATGGTAACAGCACAGGGGTTTGGGTTTGCGGAACCTGTGGTCGTCGATGTTCATCAAGAATAGGCTTGTTCTCGCATCAAAGGACTCATCAATGACACAATTCGTCGAACGCGACGATGTATTCCATTCATGTATGTATGTATGTATGTATGTATGTATGTATGTATGTATGTATGTATGTATGTATGTATGTATGTATGTATGTATGTATGTATGTATGTATGTATGTATGTATGTATGTATGTATGTATGTATGTATGTATGTATGTATGTATGTTTATATGTATGCCCTTAAATATACAAAACAAAGCAGCAACCACACCAGCAATTAACTCCCCGATGTTTCAAACAATGACATTAAATGTTTCTTTGTATAAATAAATGCGTGAATAAAAAAAAACACATACACAAATATATACAAACATGCGAACATGATGTATATTATAAACACATAAAAACATACAAACAATTTTATATTCATATTTCGTGAAAAGTTTGTTTTCAATGCGATTAATTAGCGACAACTACTGCTGTTGTTTACGCGGTGTTAAACGTTTCGCTTTGAACAATTCTATACAATTCCAAGCACGTGTTTGTATTTGTTTGTTTGTTTGTATGTATGTATGTTTGTGTGTATGTATCCATGTATTAATTAAATTGAATTGATTGTATGTACGTGTGTGTGTGTGTATGTGCATGGATAAGGAACGTACATTAGTCTAATGTTTTTGAGTGTCAGGTATGTATGTACACAAGCAAATGAAAAATAAACCAATACAAGACCAATACAAATCTGAAATCTCTTTAAAGGGCGCTTACAAACAGTCCCAACAAAAAAATATACAAACCTGGACCCTGGCCTCACTAAGGTCAAGTCTCAAGGCCAAATCTTCTCTGGTGAAAACATCGGGGTATTGGGTCTTTTCAAAGGCCCTCTCCAACTGGTGCAACTGGAATGTTGTGAACGTTGTGCGACTTCGGCGGACTTTCCGCGGTTTGAAGAGCCCGTCTGAGTCATCCAAGTCGTCTTCGTTGCAACTGTCCATCAAACTGTTGTTGATGATGTTGTTGTTGTTGTTGTAGTTGTCACTGATGTTGTTGTTGTTGTAGTTGTCACTAATGTTGTTGTTGGTTGTGGTGTTGCTAGTCAGGTTCACGTTGTTTAAGTGACAGTAGTTGTTGATGTTGTTATGTGTGTAGTTGTTGTTGTATTTGCCATCTTCGTCGTCGTTTTCTATGTTGTTGTTGATGCTGTTGATTTTGTTGATGTTGTTGCTATAAACACTGCTAGTGGTTTTGTTATAATTGTTGTTGTTGTTCATCTTGATTGGTGATTGACTGTTAGAACTATGGTCATTGTTGTTGTTGTTAATGTTATCGTGGTGATTGTTGTATAAATTTAAATGATGGTTCAAACTGTTGACGATTGTCTTGCTCGAGTTAATGCCTTTTCCGAAGCTAATATAATTGCTATTACTGTTGTTGATGTTATTATTGTTATTGCTAATAATGTTGTTAGTATTGTTGTTGTTGTTATTATTATTATTGTTGCTGTTGTTGTCGTTGTTGTTGAATAAGATAGATGTTACACTGGCTTTCAGCGGTTTCTTTGGTTCATTTTTTTCTCCCTAATTAACGTCATCAACAACAACATTAACAACAACAACATCATTAACAACAACATCAAAAACATTAACAACAACATCAACAACAACAACAACATTAACAACATCAACTACAGTAACATTAATAATGATGACAATTATAATAACAATAATAAATGATAAAAATATTATTAACAACAATCACATTCTCAATAATAATAAAAAAATTATAATAATAATAACAATAATAATAATAACAATAACAATAATAACAATCATCCAAAACAAACCACAGAATGAGTTGCTACTTGGCTTGATGACGACGACGACGATGATGATAATGATGATACTGATAACGTTATAGTTGGTGATAATGATGACGTTGATGAACATGGTAGAGATGATGATGATGATGATGATGATGATGATAGTGACGATATCAATGATAACAACGGTAATGATGATGATGACGATGATGATGATGATGAGGAGGAGGATGTTGATGATGATGATGATGATGATGATGATAAGGGTTTATTAATACTTTCGCCAGCTACAGGTTTTTCGCAAACAATTTTTGCATCGTTTTGTTGACTGTGAGCGGTTTTTGTATGTTTGTTGTTGTTGTTGTTATTGTTGAATTTGTTGTTGTTGAATTTTTTGTTGTTAAAATTGTTGTTGTTGTTTTTATTAATCCAACTGTTGATGGTACTGTTGTTGTTGCCGATATTATCATTATTGTTGATGTTGTTGTTGCTAGCATTATTGTTGTTGTTGCTGGTATTATTGTTGATGTTGTTGTTGTTGTTGCAGTATAGAGATGAATCTCTGACAACAATTAAATGGACATTGATGATTTTTCAGAAATCATC
>NW_008705439.1:53767-126267 GCF_000326865.2 Helobdella robusta | reverse complement strand
AGTAGTAGTAGTAGTAGTAGTAGTAGTAGTAATAGTACAACTTCAGCAAAGACAACTACATCAACACAAACAGTCACAACATCAACATCATCAACAGCAACAACAACAACAATGTCAACAAATCAACGACGAATCAACAACATCATCTTCATAGCAGGAGACCGTCAGGCACGCTGTGTTGCCGGGCGGGCGGTTGTTTAAAAGGTTTAAAAACAACAACATCAACAATTTATAACAACAATATTATTAATTATAATTAATAATAATAATAATAATTGTGTTAAAAGTAAATCATACTCTATTATCTGACAAAAATAGATAAACAAAGAAATGATAATTGTCGCGAACAATCATTAAATACCACGTCATTAAAAACAATAACAACAACATCAACAATAACATCAGCAAAAACATCAACAACAACAACAACAAGATCAACAACAACAATATCAACAACAGCAACAGCATCTATCACAACAACAAAATAAATAACTAAAATACAAAACAACGGATAAAAAACTATAGACAAACTTCACACTCATTAATTATCACACACGCACACACACGCGCACGCACGCGCACACACACATACACACACGTACTTAAGAGACAGACATGAGAAGAATTGTTAAACAAGAACCCAAACACGAAATGATTAATTTTATACTCATCAATACAATTGATGCATACAAACATACATGCAAACATACAAACATTCAAACATACATACAATCATTCAACCATACATACAAACATACATACAAATATACATACATACATACATACATACAATCATACGTTACATACTAATGAACAAAAGGTGTCAATAGCTAAGCAGCATATTGTTTATTGCGATTTACATACATAAATATTGTTGTCGTTATAATTGTTTCAATCATTATCATTATTATATTATTATTATTATTTTTGGTTTTTTTGTTATCATTAATCCGCTAATTATTGTGTAATTAAAAATATTTGAACGTACGCTATTGTGTTGCTAAAAACATGAGATGTACGTGTTATTATGATTAATAATAATAGTAATAATAATAATAATAATAACTATAATAACAAATATAATAGAAAAACTATAATAATAATAATAACAAAAAATATATAAAGTTGCACCGGGTATAATCAATTTTCTATCACAATAATTTTTGAAATTGCTATCATTATTTTTGTTTTTGTTAATATTATTATTATTATTATTGTTTTAATTATTTATAAATTGTAGATAATACCAGAAAGAGTTAAATGTGCTTGTATTAATATCCTTAATTATAATAATTATTAATTTGGTTGTTGATGATTTAGACAAACATTGTTTAGTCATTTATTCGTTCATTCGTTCGTTCATTTATTCGTTTATCAATTCATTCGTTTGTTCATTCACTCATTCATTCATTCGTCTAACCATTCATTCGTCTAACCATTCATTCACTCACTCACTCACTCACTCACTCACTCACTCACTCACTCACTCACTCACTCACTCACTCACTCACTCACTCACTCACTCACTCACTCACTCACTCACTCACTCATTCATTCATTCATTTATATTTCATTCATTTCTATTTAATGAATATATAAAACATTTAGTATAATAATAAAACAAATAGTAGCTATAACAATAACAACAACAACATTAATAATAATAATAATAGTAATCATCAGAGGACCGATAAGGATAATTACAAAGGATGGAGTATTACTAATAACCGACGAGTTAGGCATTTAAAGCATATTCACCACAGAACCGCTTTAAAAACGTTTCTATCCGAACCGAACTGGGAGAAAATTAAATACTTCATTTACACAAACATTCAAACACACACACATATATACATACTGACATACGAAATACATATACATAAAAACATACATTACATATAAACACACGTGTATGCCAAATACATATAGACAATAGACATACATACAGAGAGACATACACATATGTGATGGTTTGAGGGTTTCTTTGGGGGTTTCAAGATGTGTTTCACAACAAAGGAATATACAACCAAATGGGTAGATTTAAAAGTTGCAATAGCCATAGGCTGTGAAATATCACCGGTGCTTTTTGTACTGGCTATGGAACTTCTGCTTGACGCAGCTGGTGGTGCAAACGTCTTACATGGAAAGGGAATTCACACTGATCTCTGGATGTGGCCCTGTTTCTCGAGAGTGTCAGGATGTTAAAGGGCCGAAACACTCGTTGACGGAAACTCTTCCCCTGAAGACTCTTGCTGAACGCCGTTATGTTCGAGTTTCTACATATGTACATACACACCCACACAAACACATACATACACACATACACAAACACACACATATATACACATACACACACATATATACACATACACACACATATATACACACACACATATATATACACATACACACACATATATACACATACACACACATATATACACATACACACACATATATACACATACACACACATATATACACATACACACACATATATACACATACACGCACATATATACACACACTTACAAACGTCTGTTAATAGCGCTTAAGTTGTTTTTTAAGCAGAATCCTGACGCATAACTAATAACTTGATACAATATTGACTAAGAAACATTGATGTTGAGATAATAGAGGGATGAATGAGTGAATGGATGAACATCTAAATGTCTAAATGAATGAATAAATGATGTATGTTTGTTTGTATGCTTGTGTGTATGTATACACGTGTGTATTTGTCTGTGTGAGCCTTTGCTAGAACACGCATTTATTGTTTTTCCTTGATTCATCAGCCGTGTGATTTGCATTTCAAAACGCGTGTAGTACGTCGAAAAAACATCGTTAACGAATAAACATATCGCAAAAAATACACACACACATACACACACACACATACACATACACACACACACACACACGTACATTCAGATACTATTATATGAACCGTTATTAATGATTGACGATAAGGTGATGGAGAGAACGAGGAGAAAATGAACAAAAGAAAATTAAGAATTGAGTTAATGATATCTTGATGGATGAATGAATGAATGAATAAATAAATAAATGAATGAATGGATGAATGAATGAATGAATGAATGAATGAATGAATGAATGAATGAACGCGTGGAAGATTTAAAAAAACAACAAAACAAAGACTGATTCTAATTTTATTTTCATTTCAAATGGTGTCAAAGACAAGACAAACACATAACTAAATATCGCAGAAAATATAATAATTACGTGATTTAAAAAAATTTTTCTTATTATATCATAAACTCTATTGTGCATTATAAGTGTCCTATTGTATAAATTATTTAATTAATTATTTCAAATCATCCTCTCTTAGTTTCATGTGCGTGCGTGTGTGCATGCGTTTATGGTGTGTGAATGTTTAAAATATTTTTATATGATGTGAGATTAACTTAAAAAACAGCAAACCTCGAAATATTGCATTAAAGTCCATCACAAACAATAAAATATTTCAAAATGTTTCATGGATAAAGAAACGAAAGAACGAACAAACGAACGAACAAACAAACAAAAAACAAACGAACAAACCAAACTAATTTAACAGTAAAACACATAAACCTCAAATAATAAAAAAAGTATATCGCCTAGCGATTATGACAAAAAGTAATTATGTTAAAAGAAACAGACAAACGATAACAAACAAACAAACAAACAATGATAAACAAACGAACGAACAAATAAATGAACAATGATAAACAAACGAACGAACAAATAAATGAACAATGATAAACGAACGAACAAATAAATGAACAATGATAAACGAACGAACAAATAAATGAACAATGATAAACAAACCTACAAAGAATGAAATGTACAAAAATCGATGCCAAACAGTTATATGTGTTGGTAGAAAAATTAAATAGTAATAGAATGCATACTTAATTATAGTAATGTGGTTGATAAGAAGTTTAAAATATTGAAAAATGACTTAATACTACAGATACATACACACACACACACAAACAAACACGCACACTTAAAGACACATACAAAATACTACTACTTCTGCAAATAAGAAATTATTTATCATTGAAATAATTAGTTATACAATTGAAACCTATACAATACACAATACTTCAAAATACAAATAAATATTATATATAGGCATACAAAACATACCTAACATTTACAATTACATACCTAATGTATAACCAACAAACAATTTTCACATTATATCTGAAAATAAGTTTATCCTATTTTGTAATACACTCTATTGAACATTTCAAAAATATGGATAGAAGATACATGCATACAAAAACACACACACACAAACACACACACACACACACATATATATATATATACACACACAACATACACATACAAAAACATACAAAATATATACGTATAGACACATGAAAATATAAGAGACGCAACAAATATCGTCTCAGATAAATTAGTGTAACCTACAAAAAGGTACCAACGGGCCACCATAATCATTCCCACCCTTCTTCTTTTTATCAACACTGCTAGCCGCTTCATTGCTGGCTTCAACAGTCCTAGACGCAATGTTGCTAGCCGCACGAGTTATATTGCCAGCAGCAACAGTGATATCGCTAGCAGCTACGGCAATGTCGCCTGCAGCAGCAACAATAGTTGTAGCAGAAGCAGCAACATCTTTAGCGGCAGCAGCAACATTGCTAACAGCAGCAGCTAGAGAAACAGCAACAGCATCACCAACAACCTCACCAACGACCTCACCAATAGCAACATCGTCATTAACAACTACATCATCAATAGCCGGTGCGTCTCCAATAACAATATTATCACCAGGAAGAATTACAACAACCTCATCGTCCACATCTCGAACGGCATCAGCAGCGACCACATCATCTTCACCAGCAACACCATATTCGTCGGTAGCTCTAGGGCGGTCGAGAAGTTCAACTTCACCTTCGTCACGAAAACTGGCGACTCCTAGGTCATCATCGCCATGCAGTGCGGCCTCATCAGCCTCAACTTCAACATCACCCCTTTCAAAAATGGCTTCACCATCATTTACACCAGCACCAGCACCATCATCGCCATGCAGTGCAACCACATCAGCCTCAACTTCAACATCACCCCTTTCAAAAATGGCTTCACCATCATTTACACCAGCATCGGCAACAAAAGCATCATCCTCGAAAACCTGATCACCAGCTGCCATCAAATCATTACCTCTACCAGCAGCAACATCATCGTCGTCGTCGTCATCATCACCGACACGCACGGCCTCAATCTCAGGCACAGCATTACGTTCGCCAAGCATGAAAAATTCATAAAAACCATCGAAATGGGCGAAGCAGAAACAATTATTCACCAAAAAATCTCTCATAAACCTATCCTGTTCAGTGAAGGTCTCCTCCTTATGAATATCGTGGTACCATGTTGTGATCGGGGGGTACAGGGGTTTGCCATTGAGTAATTTTAGTTTGGGAGTGCCCATTCTTAAAACGGTATAGAGACAGTTTGCTAATTCATGCCTAAGACTGAAAATTAAGATATCTGGATCGAGTTCTAATGCATTCCGTGCGATGGTCAGTGATTCGAGGTTTGGGGCGTCCAATGTGTTGAAGCACATGCCAACGCACTGTGTGTGTATGTGTGTATTTGTGTCTGTTTGAGTTATGTCTGTCGATTTGTTGATCGATCGATCGATTGAATTGATTGATTGATTGATTGATTGATTGATTGATTGATTGATTGATTGATTGATTGATTGATTGATTGATTCGTGATTATCTAACCGACCTTAGACACATCGAGATTAACGAGGCTAGTTGACTTGATCTCGAAAGTCCTGAATAGGCCAATGGTATCCACCGACTCCATTTCGATCGTCAGGTCTTCTACCGTTGGTATGTACCGGAAGAAACTTTCAGAAAAATAATAATAATAACAATAACAATAAAATAATCGTAACAAGAATAATAATAGATTTTCAAAAAATGCTACCTCGAGAATAGACTACGCTCAATAGATCTATGTATGTAGCAGGATCTTAGCTTCAAAATTCTCAAGCGACTGAGTTTCGAAAGCACCTACAAGTAACCAAAGAACATTAATAAAAATAAAGTGTATTTAGTATTATGATTGTTAAAAAAAAACAAAAAACAAATATGCGTAACTAAATTTTTTTCTCTTACTTTCCTTTTTCGTTCTCACTCTCTTATGTTTTTCTTTTTCTCTCTTTCCCTGTCCCCTTCCCAACGATATAGTTTTTCTTCGGTTTTTTTACTCTTTCTGTCTTTCACTCTCTCCCTCTCACACATTCTCTCTTTCGATCTCTCTCTCTCTCTCTCTCTCTCTCTCCCTCTCTCTTTCTCTCTTCTTCTTCCTCTAAATTTTTAAAATAAACATAACCTTCATAGGACGTTCACTCCATGTGAAGGGTAAAGTCAGATCCCTGACCGAGGCAATCTTCTCGCGTATCGCCTCGAACATCGTTATGAACGACAAGTTCCTTCGTCTCAGCGCATTAGCGTTCAAGTTTCTACCTGAAGCTGATAGGGTGCCGGATTGGTTTTCTCTATGCAGTGTTGTCGTCCAATCAAGATCTATCTTTACTAAGTTCTGCGTAAAAACGCCTGTTATCAGTTTGACTGTTGTATCTGCGAGGGAGAAAGAATCATCTGTAATGTTTATCCAAATTCTCAGATATCTGTGTGGACAATTTTAATTTATTAATTAACCAACCAAATCACCAATCAATCAATTATTATATAATCAATTAATCAATTAACTAATAAATGAAAACCTAATACTCGGCATGACGTCGATGATGAACAACATATATTTCTTAATCCTGTTTTTGTAACCCTTATAGCAGAGGGCATTGCAGACGTGATTCCTCTCTCTGTTAATGCAGTACGGAATTATGGAGGTGTCGACCCTCTGCCACATGGAGGGCCTCCTCATCATTGTGTACCAGCCCTTGCAGACATTCATGACCGTACGACGAGTGTTCATATCGTAGTAGGTACAAAACAACAGCCTTATGTCGTAGGGCAACGCCTCGATGTTTGAATTGTTAAACATCGAAAGATCAAATTGGGATTTTGTTAGATCGGATGGGCCACCCGGATCTCTAGTAGAGCTACACGAATACGACCTTTGACGTGTCCCAGCTTTGATGACGAGTTTCTCTTTTTTAATATTGAGGTGTTCAGCTGGGCAAGATGAAGCGCGTTCAAAATTCGGAGGAGGATAATTTTCAGGCATATTTGCTTTTGTTGTTAATTAATTGGTTGGTTCAACCCCTGTTGAGATGGTTAGTAGATGTAAGTAGATGAGTAATTTCAACTGAGTTAGCGCTGTCCTCTATCAGGCTTGCTATTTTATTTTAAGTATCATGTATCATACAGTTGAAGTATCATGTATCATGTAGTTGGAGTATCATGTATCATATAGTTAGGGTATCATACATCAAACTGGTTGTGAGAAGGTACATCTAAAAAAATATAAAACAACTATCTTAAATGTTTATCGTTTATTTATAACTATAACTACCCAAAAAATTTTATTTATTGTCTTTTTATCAATTAAAAATTAGGCAAAATTTAACTCGTTTAAGCAGTTCTATATTTGTAAGCATATTATAATATTAACATTGGATTAGACTATAGAATTAGAGAATTCTATTATACTCACATGATTACGTTAGAGTTATCTAAATTCACACATACACACATAGAAAGAAAAAACTGACAGGGCATGAACAAATAGAAAAAAATACAAATTCCTTATAAAACCTAAAAAACAAATCGCCGAAACTAGAGATTTTTATTTTTTACTAAAATATCAATCAATAAACATCCAAAGATGTAAAAAAGTTTTTACAATCTTTACATGCATATTTTACTAGTTGAATTACTCTAAGTCTACTGGGATTATTAAAAATTCACGTACACCTAAGACATACAAACTTACATAGGAATTTATAAAATTTTCAAGTTAAATTAACATAAAGAAACATACATTTTACATAAAATATCGAAATGCTAACATTTTGAAATGTCCTAATTTTTAGAATTTCCCAAATACTTTTAGAACTTAATTAATTCAGTTTAATTTAAATTTAAACGGTATAACCAGCGTGGCGGCAACCACATTTAAATATGAAACACCTGGACCATTTAGACACCTGGATTATTCCTTTTAAAAAGTTATGCGCTATACAAACATAATTTCTGTAGAGAGTCGCAGTCATACGTTTGATAGTTCTTATAGTCAGAAATGCTACTACATCCATTTATTTCGTAATTTTGATTTGAGTTCTTCATAGAATATCAGATTTTAAAGTAATTCAGCAAAATTTTGAGCTTGTTTTTGTCTTATATTTTTAAAAGTTTTATTAATTGAATTTATTATTTATTAATTGAAGCTTTATTATTTGTTCAAATAATTCGTTTTACCAAAAGATTTTTAAACTACAAGCTGTATTCCTCGCTTTTGTGATGCCATTCTACCATGTTTAACTGTTACTTTCCTTATTTTTACATTGCAATTCTTTCAAATACGAAATTTAGGTATGCCTCTAATTTACACCCATTGAATAAGGCTCTTAATTTCGATGGTTTCCCGGTAGTTTCTGAGTTGAGTTATGGTTTGATTTCAATTCAATTTCAATTTAATCCGCTTTTGATAACGAGAAATTTACATATAAATTTTAACTCTAAAAAAACTCATAAAATTTAACTCTAAATTAAATTGAAATAATAATTATGGTAATAAAATATAATCAAAATATTAAATAAAATTGAAATATATATTAGACAAGATGGATTCTGTTTCATCCTTCTGAGAATATAACTTTTGGCCTTTTAATCTGAAAATCAAAAATTAATTAAATTATTTAACCAACTAAATAAATTATTTAATTAATTAATTCAATCCAGTTAACGGCATTTACTTTTTTGCCTATTTTTTAGTGAATTTTTCAAATTTTCACGCGATTTCTCCATTTATTACGCGAATTTATTAATAAAAAGAGAATTAGTTGCCCGTTTTTGTAATAAATTTACTTGAATATTTCTAATTTCTACGTGAATTTATCATTATAAACTACAATTTAAACTATTTTTGTAATAAATTTACGTGAATTTATCAATAAAAAGAATTAATTTCAACTATTTTTGTAAAAAAAATTACGTGAATTTATTAATAATGAAGAGAAATTAATTTAAACTTTCTGATTTTTAGATGCAACGCTCCACTTGGATACATTCCTATAATTACTCCTTGATGTAATTTCGGGAAAAACTTTGGAAAATTTTTTGAAATTAAAAAAAAAACTAATGAATTCATATTATTAATTAAAAAAAATCTAAATAAATAAATGGCTGAATGAATGAATAAATGAATGAACGAACGAACGAACGAACGAATGAATAAACAAACAAAATCCGGATACTTTTTGAATCTCTGATGACGTAGAAGTAAATGATGCTGGAAACAACACCGGACATCATGACAACCAGGAGTATGGAAGCAAAGGCAATGGCTATGTAGTAGATCATGTCATTCACCGATGACATTGAATCACCTAATTTGATTGACAGGTTGTGTGTGTGTGTGTGTGTGTTTGTTTGTGTGTCTGTGTGTGTTTGTTTGTGTGTGTGCGTGTTTGTGTGTGTGTACGTGTGTGTGTTTGCGTGTGTATATATATATTTTATTTACGCAGGATATTAACTGAAAACATGATATGATAAATAATTTTTTACACAAATTTTACATGTACATAGGTGGACACACAAACACACACGCACATACCAACACACACACGCACATACCAACACACACACACATACCAACACACACACACATACCAACACACACACATACCAACACACACACACATATCAACACACACACACACATACCAACACACACACACATACCAACACACACACACATACCAACACACACACAAGGGCACGAAAAATTTAACTTGAATTAAAATCTTCACCAGAATTGTCGCAGTAGACATCGTCTTTAGCTGATGTTGTCGTTACATTTACCGATCGGTTCTCGAATTTCGGTATCGTTTCAGTCAAATCCAACGGGAGGCTAATATTCGTCGGTATAGTAACGGTTTTGTTAGAAAATTCCGATACATGGTCGGATGATATTTGAAACATCACTGAAATCGTTGAGTTATTCATCTAAATATACATTCTTATCGCCATTGTTAATAAAAGTATTACCATTATCATTGGTAAAATTGTTATTACTACTATTATTATTATTTTATTATATTCTTATATTATCAATTTACCATAATAACTATAATTATTTTCAAATTTGAGTTTCAATTACTATTCTCTACGCATATACATGCAGATAGCAATTTGTTTATTTATTTCGGGATTGATTATTGTTTACAAACACAAACATATCAACGTCAGTATAATATATATATATATATATATATACATTTATTTATTTATTTGCAAAAATATATATATATATATATACACACACAAACACACGTGCGTATATAAGTTTAATTGCAAATTTTGTTATCAATGTTTTTTTTATTTTTCATGTAATTTTACATATTTATTGCTTCAACAAAAATTTTCGAAAGAGAGAGAGGGAAAGAGAGAGAGGGAAAGAGAGAGAGAGAGAGATGGGGGGGGGAATAAATGAATGGATGATGATAAACTTAGGGATAACGGGATGATGACGAAAAGGTTTTTCTTGTAACGCCAGGCAACTTTCTGTTTATCAACTTTTAGGAATTTAAAAGATAAAAATAGAAAAAAGATAGAAATAGCCTCTTACATTTATATAGCGCAGTATTTCAAAGTAGAAATTAATTCAAACAAGTTAGGATATTTTTAAAAATTATTTTGAACTAACTAACCATTGATAGCACTTCAAACGATTCTAATATCACGAATAATAATAATAAAAATAATATAAAAAAATAAAAACAATAATAACAAAAACAATATATTAATAGTGGATATTTACAAGGACGTGAATAAGGCAGAAAAAGTAAATGTTTCGAAAGAAAAAAAAAAACATATCTAAGTGTGTCTGTGTGTGTGAGAGAGAGTGAGAGAGAGAAAGAGAACACGTTGGATGTGTGTGTGTGGTGTGTGTGTGAGTATGTGTGAGTTCGAATGCTATGTTAACTCATTATTTCTTGAAATGAATTTGACATAATTCATGGTCGGGCACCTAGGCAGCCACCTCACGGGCGGTGTCGTGAAGATACGATGTTGACTTTTTCGGTAGCATAATTGACAAATTTCCTATTGGGACGACTTCTGTTTGAAGAATAGATGGAAAAGAGAAATGAATAAAAAATGAACTTATAGAAAGTAAGAACGAATGAATGAATGTGTGAATGAACCAGCAGTCAAAGAAGGAAATAAAAAATGAAAAACCGAGCGAAATAACTATTCAATTATATTGAAATATCAATACCGCACATAATAATTTGTTTGTATCATCTTCCAAGACTACAAAAAATACCCAGCTAAGCTGGCTCCCCTTACGTTTTTGTTTCAGTTTGACGACGAAGACGACGATGAAGAGTAGAAGACAGAATAGAAACAATGAGATCAGAACGTTCATCCACGCGTTTCTCATCAGCCAACCTCTGTATACTTGTTTGTTTGTATGTATGTTTGTGTATGTATGTATGTATGTATGTATGTATGTATGTATGTATGTATGTATGTATGTATGTATGTATGTATGTATGTATGTATGTTTGTGTATGTATGTATGTATGTATGTATGTATGTATGTATGTATGTATGTATGTATGTATGTATGTATGTGTGTGTGTATGTATGTATGTGTGTGTGTGTGTGTGTGTGCGTGCGTCAACGCAAGAATTAAGTTTAAAGCTTACTAGCTGTGGTTGTCTCTGAAGGAAAATTGACAACAATAATATCATCAAGAACCACATTAATAATAATTATAATAATATAATTATTGGTTTTAATAATAATGATAATATTAATGATATTAATAATATTATTATTAATTGAAAATAATTTATGAAATGAAAAAAAAATCAATCCTTGCCATATGATGGGTGTTCTGGTCGAAATTAAATAGCGTTGGTATTGGTTGTAAAACACTTTAGAATCAAAATATAGCAGTAGTAAAAGTAGCAGTAGTAGTAGTAGTAGAAGAAATTGTAGTGGTTGTAGTAGTAGCAGTAGCAACAGTAGTATTAGTAGTAGTATTAGTAGTAGTAGTAGTAGTAGTAGTGGTAATAGTAGTAGTAGTATTTATTTTAAAAATTTAAACCAAACATTACTTAGTTCGAATATTTAAGAAGAAAGTTTCTAACCAGATGTCATCATTGATGAGATAATTAATTAATTAGGGAATCAATTAATTAATTATGAAATTAATTAATCAATCAAGGAACTGTGGTTTTTTTCTAAAATATACTTCTTGGTAACTTAATTAGCGTAAGATCAGTTTTTAGAATTTTTTGATTACATTTAGTTTATTATTTTCAATTTATTTTCACATATCTGCCCGGTTGTCTATCTATTAAATATTGGTTTATATTATATTATCACATATTCCTATCCATTTGTACGTATATTTATTTATTATTATTTTATTATTATTTTTTTTATTCATTTAATGTGTGTGTGTTTGTGTTTTCATTTCAACAAGTAAACATCAACAATAAATGCATCGTGGTGAGTAAAAGGAAATAATAATAATAATAATAGTAACAATAATATTAACAATAATAATAATAATAATTTGCAACCTCAGAAGAGATAATGAGAATTACAATAGAATTGAGAGAATAAATTGAGAGTTCTCAATTTATAAGCCTTTCGTTATTCATACACATCACCGCTTAACCTGCCAGTTGATCGCGGCCAGCCATTTGGATGGGTGACCGTAAAATTTTACAATATCGCTCGTTCTACAGAGGGCCATAGAAATGAATAATTGACTTGAATTTTAAAGAATTTGCAGATGAAATTTTGGCTTGGCTTGACTTTAAGGCCAAAGCGAACCATCACCAATTTGAATGTTGGACTCTTCAAAGTGTACCTCACACACACACGCACGCACGCACACACACACGCACATTCACAAACATACGCACTGTCATACAAATCATTTATATTCTTCTTGTCTTTGCCAGGTTTCTCTCAGCAAACAGGCAAAAAACAGCTTTGGACTTGAATTGATCTACGAACTCCGAGCGGTCTCAAACATGTATTGCACATACAGAAGCTGTTAATGGCATTTATTATTATCGTAAACCTTATTCTTATTTATAATTATTATTATTGTAATTCAAATTGATATTCTCATTTATTATTATTATTATTATTATTATTATTATTATTATTATTGCTGTTGTTGTTGTTGTAGTTATTGTTGTTATTATTATTATTCCTTTAATATAGCATACCATTCCCGTCAAAATGATGGATTTATGATTTATTCCCGCTACTCCAACATACTGACGTATAAACATATACACACATGCACACAACACCCACACACACAAACCAACATTCACATACACATACACAAAAATCCTCATACACGTACAAACATTAACACAAAAGGTGTGACATAATATAAACATATACGCTCATACATACATACATACATACATACATACATTCATACATACATACATACATACATACATACATACATACATACATACATACATACATACATACATACGAACTGAGAGAATGAGAGAGAGGAGAGAGAGAGGAGAAAAAGAGAGAGTGAATAAGTCGGAGAAAAAGGATGAAAAAAAGAGGAAAAGAACAAAAGAGAAAGAATGAGAGAGAGAGAGAAAAAGAGATGGCTGTTATTTACGAGTAGTTATCTGCATACATTATCAATAATGTTGGTATCTCATCACATCTACATTACTCACATGTAACAATGAATGAAGAAATTAATGTTGAATCAAGCTTTCGTACATACAAGTGCAAACATGCATGTGTACAAGTGCAAACATGCATGTGTACAAGTGCAAACATGCATGTGTATTTACAATAAAATACAATACACATACATACGTACACACATTCAAACAACAGGTTACTAGTTAATGCATCAGAGCGTTAATGCCATAAAGAATACACACACGCATACATGCACATACAAACTAATTCACTCATTAGTACACACACATACATAAAAAGAAACACACAAACAAACAGACACACACACATACACAATCATTAATGCACAAGCAAGCACACACATGTACGCCGACACTTAGCAATTATCTTGCTTCACCCCCATAAACACACACACATGTTTTATACATTGTATATGTATGTATGTGTGTGTGTGTGTGTGTGTGTGTGCGTGTGTGTACAGTGCAGTATACATATCTTCTGATATTGGTTTGTTTAACGTTCGTTTAATGTTTGTTTATCCTGCACTTTTATTGTATTTTATGCATGTTTGTATGTAGTTTGTATGTAGATTGTATCTATGTACGTTTGTATGTATACATTTGTATATAAACAAATGCATGTAATTTTATGTATGCTTGCATACAAACCTATCCTTATCATCTTATCTTTATCATCATGTTATTATCATCATCATCTCATCATCATCATTTTATCTCTTACTTTTTATTTGTCTCTCTTTTTTCCTTTCTCTCACTCTCTCTTTTTCTCTTTCTCTCTCTCTCTCTCCCTCTTTATCTGTCTTTCTCTGTGCAAGTAATTTATTAGGCAATAAAGAATAAGAGAATTTGATTCATTAAATAATGTGAGTGATAACAAACAACGCTGATGATGACGACGACGATGATGAAGATGGTGATGATAATGATGATGGTGGTGAAGATGGTAATGGTGACGATGATGATGAAGATGGTAATGATAATGATGGTGACGATGATGACTGGCGATACTCATTTCTAGATCATGTCAATTAAAAACAATCATGACGACGGTCTTGTTGATTATGGGGATGGTGATGGTCCAAAGTTCTAAATAAAAATAATTAAATAAAAGTGAACTTAAATGAAAATAATTAATATAATTTAAAAAATGTAATGTATATCATACCTATATACCTACATACAATAAGTTTGTATGTTATACGATACCCTATTCTTAATTGATTTTCTTTCTCCAAAAAGCACACACACACCAAACACACACACACACACACATACATACTTACATACATACATACATTCCCAAACATACATTCTTAAACATTGTGTGTTGTGATTGTTGTCACTGATGAAGGTAATGTTTTTTTTGTGTTAGTCTATGAAGGTTTGTTTTCAAACTTGTCAATGACGAAATTCTAATGTTATTATTATTACTATTATGGTTGTTGTTGTTATTATTATTGTTGTTGTTGTTGTTTCGGCTGGTATTATTATTATTTCTATCGTTTGCAGGCAGTTGGCCATCCCCTGCTTGCTTCCATTTTATTACACAAACACTGAACAAGGAAACACGGAAACACATGTGTATATATATACACATATATGTGCGTGCGTGTATGGTTTGTGTGTGTGTTGTGTGTGTATGTGTATGTATGTATGAATGCATGTATGAATGCATGTATAAATGCATGTATGTATGAATGCTTTTATGAATGCCATTATATACTTCTGTGTATAATTATATTTATAAGGTATATATAGATATGTATATATATATTATATATATGTACTTGTACATATATCATGTATGTGTGATTGTTTGTTAGTTTGAAAGATGTTGCATGTATGTGTATGTGTGCGTGTGCGTGTATGTGTGTGTATAAAATTTAATGACCATAGGCTGAATATCTCAGGGGTCCACATTGATAGAAGCAAGCTAGCAGCTCTTACTAATTACTCCAGCATATTTGAATAAAGAAAGTTAGAGCAATGTATGGACTTTTACCATACATACAAACATACATACAAACATACAATATGTTTGTATGTGTGTAAACAAACATTCATACATATATATGGATATACATACATATATACATACAAACATACATACATACATACACACATACACACACATACATGCAACATCTTTCAAACTAACAAACAATCAAACACACATACATACATACATACATACATACATACATACATACATACATACATACATACATGTGTAAATCTGCGTGCATATGTGTATTATACAAAACGTATGTGTGAAGTTTATCTCTCTCTGATACTTAAGACAAGTGTTATTATCACCATATATACATATGGACATTCATGACACATATACATATATACACATATACATATATACAAATTAACATACATGTATATGTAATGAACATAGTAATATCTATGTATACATATATACATACTTTTATACACAATATATATATATATATATATATATATATATTTATAACATCTTAATATATAAGTACATATCTTGTTTGCCTAGTACAATTTAACAGCAAGTTTATTTTTATTATTATTGATTCGTGTAATAAATTTTATCAGCTCGGGTTGATTGGATAACACAACTTTTATTGTTGTTATTATTGTTATTGTTGTTATTATTATTATTATTTAGATATATATATATGTATAAATATATATGTATTTATATATAAATAATAGTGTTTCACAAGAGTTTTTGGCATATTAATTTTTAAAACGAATATCAACCAATGTACTCTTGTTGTTATTTCTAATAAATTTCAATTCTGTAATCCTCTCAATCAGTTTCTATTTCGGAATAATAATAATAATAATAATAATAATAATAAAATAGTAATAAAATAATAATAAGAATAATAATAATATAGATAACTCTCACAAAAACAAAGAATTTAAAAAAAATACATCGACGATGACGTCACGAAAACGTCACTCTCTAATAAGGCTATTATCGTCACCGTCATCATTCATGTTGTTGTTGTTGATGTTGTTTGTCGTCAAAATTACGTCATCAACAACGTCATCATCATTTTCTCTTAACCTTGGTTAGTTTTTTTTATTTCATTGTCTATTTTTTTTTATTTTCTATGTTTTTTTTTATTTCATTGTCGTCTGCATATCGAAATCATCTAGCTTTGTTATGTTATTGCGATATATTTATATTTAAAAATGTGATAATATAATATGAGATGGGGGACAAGATGGTGAAGTCGCTTTTTGAAAAATAATTGAAAATTAATTATTAATTTAATTAATACATGTTAAGAAATGTTATTTAAAGATTGCCTTTTACTGGCCGGGCTAAAAATAGTTTCACCATAATTTACATATTAATGAGTGCCCTCATTTGCCTAATTATATAATTAGTTAACTTTACGTAAGACTATATCTTGGTAAGTAGTATTTGTAGCAGCAATTGTAGTATCACTAGTAGTGGTAGTAGTATAGTACATGTGGATGATAAAATAAATAAATTTATTTTCATGTAATCAAGCAGAAAATGAATAATTATGATTGACAATCCAGTCTTACTAATTGGTTATTGATTGACCAATTTGTTATATTCATGTATTTTATTGCTCTGTCACTGCACCAATTAACATTTTACTTTAAAAAAAACAACAATAATAATAATGATAAACCCAACAAAAACAACAACACCAACAAAAAGAACTCGTTAAAATTTAAATAGTCAGTCTATCAGCAGCCTCTTTATTTCTTAACAGCTCACTCAAACACACTCACACACTCCCACATACATACACGTACAGAGATGCACACACACAAACACACATACATAGATACACACATACAAACACGCACACATACAAACAAACAAACATTAAGTACACCTGCCTATAGTTAATTTATAACACCCTAACCTACTATCGTTAAAGCAAAGCAAATTACCCGCGTAAAATGAGAAAGAGAGAGAGAAAGAGAGAGAGAGAGAGAGAGAACGAATCGAGAGGGACAACAAAGAGATGAGAAAAATGTAAAACAATGAAATGATATTCTCCAACGGGAAGTGACATGTACAAATTGATAAATTTAACGATATAAGAGTCAAGAACAACAGGAAAATAACGACAGAATTAATCACAACAACAACAGTAACAACGACAACAACAACAGTAACAACATTAACAGTCGTAATAAAAAGCAGCAGAACAATAGCTAAATGATGGTTTGATGTTCTTCCTTGAACATTTTGTTGTGATTTTTCTAACGTATTTAAGCGTGCGGACGATAGGCGAGAACAACAACTGCTCTCAAAAAACTGATGTATTTATTACAATTATTCCTTCTTTTTGTATGTTTATGTGTTTGTGTGTGTGTGTGTGTGTGTGTGTGTGTGTGTGTGTGTGTGTGTGTGTGTGTGTGTGTAGGTATGCTTGCGATTGTATCAAACATAGATACATACACACATACATATATAAAATTGAAAATTGCTAACAATTAGCAGACTGTGTGTGTCTGTGTGTGTGTGTGTGTGTGTGTGTGTGTGTGTGTGTGTGTGTATGTATGTATGTATGTTTGTTTATACAGCAATTCTTGTTATCAAATGAGGATAAATCAAAATAAAGATAGAGTTATGGCCTATTAAATATTTTTATTTTATTTTTATTTCATATCCTCTGGTTTATTTTAGTCAAATTGAGTTTGCTCGGCAGAATAATGAAGATTTAAATAAGTAAAGTTATAAATTACTTGATTACTCATTAATGAATTAATCTATCCATTAATTCATTAATCCATTCATTCTTTCATTCATTCATCTATCCATTCATTCATCTATCCATTCATTCATCTATCCATTCATTCATCTATCCATTCATTCATCTATCCATTCATTCATCTATCCATTCATTCATCATCTATCCATTCATTCATTTATCCATTCATTCATTTATCATTCATTTATTCATTCATTCATTCATCATTCATTTATTCATTCATTCATTCATCATTCATTCATCCATCCATTCATTCACTCATTCCTCCATCCATCCAGGAAACAGAAAACTTTCCAGACGCCAACTGCCTCACGAGAGCATATACTTCGATCCGAGTCCGATTGACCAGGACGTCTTGGAGGGCCTGGAAGCCAGGCTGAGGTGCGATGTTTCCAAAAATGGGATGATTGCCTTCCACTGGCTCTTCAATGGAAAATTGGTTGGTTCGTTTGGTGAGTGAGTGAATGAATGAATGAGTGAATGGATGGATGAATGAATGAATGAATAAATGAATGAATGAATGAGTGATTAAATTAGCGAGTAAATGAATGAATGATTTAATGAATGAATGAATGAATGAATGAGAGAGTGAGTAGATAGATGGCTAACTAGCTTTGAACTAAGTTATTCTAAAATACGATTATCTTTCATCCTCGCTATTTTCCTTCGCGTTTCTCCATCGTTTCACATTCATCATCGTTTCATTTCTTCTTAATCGTCTTCTCTCTCTTTCTCTCTCTCACTTTTCACTCGCTTTTCATCGTTATCTCACTCATTACCCATTATTTATCATCATTATTCATCATTTCCATCAAAAAAGCTATTCAACCAAACGAGGAAGTACCAAGAGGCTGGCGACCTACGCATCTCGAGAGTTGACAGGTTACTAGATAAGGGCAAGTATAGATGCATAGCCACCAACATTCAGACTGGGATTGCTCTTAGAAGCACTGAGGCTACCTTAACTGTGTTGTGTTAGTTGGTTGGTTGGTTGGTAGTTGCATGGTTGATTGGTTGGATAGTTTGATTGGTTGGTTGGTTGGTTAGATGGTTCGGTTGATTGGTGGATGGTTGATTGATTGGTTTATTGATTGATTAGGAAATGAAATTGCGCTAAAAACTATTGATGCTACTCGGTGTTTTTGAGTTAGTTAGCTAGTTAAATTGATTGATTATTAAATTGATTGATTGATCGGTCAATTGGTTAATCGATTGTTTGATTGACTGGTCGGTTTGTTGGGAGGTGATTGATTGATTAATTTGTGTTATAATTAATTTAAATAAAATTATTTTGAGATCAAATTCGCATTCTCAAAACAATAGGGATTGACAAGAGAACTGAAGTTCATCTATACACTCAAGAATCAAACAACAACAACAATAATAATAACAATAATAATAAATCGATAACAAGAGGATCTATTATCGCTCAGGGAAATGAAATAGTATTGAAATGCTTGGCCAGCGCAGAGCCCGAACCGTACATAGAATGGTTTAAGAATTTCAACAAGTATGTGTGTTTGTGTGTGCGTGGGAGCGTGTTAATGCGTGTGTGTGGTGTGTATGTGACTGTGTGTGGTGTGTGTGTATAGATATAAATGTATGTGTGTATGCGTGTAGGTGTGTAATGTATGTACGTTATTATCTATTTGAATGCTTTCGAATTTTTGTTATATTTGCAAATGTCAATAACTTGTGCAAATTTCCCCAATTTTTACTGGTGGGTAAAAAGAACTAAACATGAACCAATCACAAACCAGGATTCAACCAACTGATAGATATCGACCAATGAAATTTCGTCTTAGAATCATGTCCGTCAGTTTATTGGACGAAGGGGTTTATACATGTAAGGCGCGGAACGTGGCTGGGTCTTCAGTTGATAGTGACGTTTTCGTCTTGTCTGTTGAAAGTTAGTTTGTGTGTGTGTGTGTGTATGTGTGCGTGTGTGTGTGTGCGTGTGTGTGTGTATGTCTTTTCATGTTAATTACATTTTCCGTGTTTAACTTCATTTTATATGCTTAATATTCACGTCATCATCTCACACCAAAAGATTATTAATATTTTAACATTAAACCTTTCAAAAAAAAAATATACAGCACCTAATGATATAGCGCTCAACTTAGATACATATACACCGTTTGCTGTCGCCAAGAAAGGTTCTTCAGTGGTGATGAATTGTCAGTTTGGAGATGCGTCTGATACCTTTTGGTTCTTCAACAACAAGACACTTATAAACTTTAATGATGCAAGGTAGGATTTTATTTATAAAGGTTTATTATTATATTTATTTAATTATTATTATTATTAATATCATTATTGATGCAATTTAATTTTAATCTGACTAAAACAAATTTTAATTAAATTGCGATTCCAAAAAAAGGTATGGAAAGCTAAACAGATCGAGTCTTCAAATTAATAACGTCAGTGAGATTGATGAGGGAATTTATCTGTGCTCCTCTTCATCGTCATCCTCTTTATCAACATCGTCGTCATCATATTATGCAGTGAAAGTAGCGTTGGCATGTAAGAGAATCTAAACATGCTCTTCAACTATGATATAAATTGTAGAAAAATTTCGATTTCAATTTTTTAATAGTTATTATTATAACAGTTATTGATTAATTAGTTGATTGATTGGTTGATTGATTAATTGATTGATCGATCGATCGATCGATCGATTGATTGATTGATTGATTGATTGATTGATTGATTGATTGATTGATTGATTGATTGATTGATTGATTGATTGATTGATTGACACCTATCTTATTCATCCGTAAAGACTTAGACCTCTTAACGGCGTCATCAATTGAGCCCTATAGACCAACATCGGATCATATCATACCCCAACATGGCAAGGTCGATCTGTTTTGTCGTCTGCCCCTGGCTCACCCTACTCCAAAACTAAGGTTTGTTTGTATTTGTGCGTGTGTATGTGCGTGTGAATGTACGTGTATATTTGCTTGTGTGTGTGTGTCGCATTTGAATACAAACATTCAGACTCTCATAATATTACAAGAGAAATCTGAAAACAAACAAGGTGGGAAAATCCGTACGGTACAGAAATAACTAACCAATCAGGAAGTAGGATTCGGTCCGTGGGCGGAGCCCTGTTCATACACAATGTTGATGAATCAGACGCCGGCCAATACACGTGCGTTGTTGAAAATTTGGCAAGAAGTGTTTCTTACACGGTTCAAGTCTACGTATCAGGTTCTTTGGAAGAACGATTAAAATTTCTAATATTGCAACCGTTGGTTCCAAAAATAAAATTTTTAACTATAACACGATCAGTTCCTCCAAAGATTAGCCTTCCTCCGTTAAGTTTGCGCGTGAACGAAGGCGAAGATGCCAGGTTTGAATGCAAGTACGTCGGGTCGGCCTATCCCGTTACGAGAATCACCTGGAAGAAGGATGATGTTGTGGTCAGTTGGGTGGCAAGGAAACGTTGTGTTTCATTTATTTCTGTTTTGTGTGTTTTTGTCGGTTGTTAATTTTTGCTGTTGTATTTTCATTCATTCATCCATCCATTCATTAATTAATTGATTGATTGATTCATTCATTCATTCATTGTATTTTTGCACTACCTAGCTTCATACGTGTACTACATTGTTTTGTTGTGAAAAAAACTTGTTGAAAATCTTCAGTTTTTAATGTTTTAAATCTGTGTAAATATTTAGATAAATAAAAATAATGAACAAATTTTCAAAACCAACGAATAACTTCAAACAATACAAAACAATTACCCAGATAGCAGATCCCCGCTTACTATCTTCCATCTCCCACACCTACCTCTCCATCTTGAACGTCAGTGCCGATGACGAAGGCAATTATGCTTGCGTCATCAACAGCACGGGTCACGAGGTCATTCAATCTGCTTCCGCTAGACTCTACGTTGAAAGTTTGTTTGCGTCTGTTTGAGTTCGTGTGCGGGTGTTTGTACGTGCGTGCGTCCGTGCGTGTGTGCGTGTTTGCTCAACCGCGTTTGCACATATGACGACGAAAACAACAACGCAAACAGAACACCTGAAATTCAACCCACTTCCATTGAACACGACATTGGAACTGCACTCCAAATCTCTGGTTCCATGCAGGGTGGAGGGAAAGCACCCCCTCAAGATCACCTGGTTTAAAGGTCAAAGTTCAAAAATGTTTCCAGAGCACGTGACCCAATTGCTAAACGGCTCGATGTTTTTCGATGGCGTACAGAGAGGCGATGTTGGTTTCTACACGTGCAAGGCTGCATACGTTGGAGCCACTTCTTCAGCTTCAGGCGGCGCAGGTAGTATGGATAGTATTGTCACCAGTGGTGGTAGTATTTCTGGTGCTGGTGAAGGTGCAATTGAAGCTTCTATCTACATTGATGCAGCCGGCTAGTTGCAAATTTTTCATTTTTCTAATTTCAAAATTTTCACAAACTTCAAGAACTTTAACAAATTATTATAAGAGTAGAATAACGACAACATATTAACTCAAATTTTAAAAAAATTACCACTTCAATTTTATAGTTCGGCCAAAATTCAAAGTCGTTCCACAAAACCAAACCATTCTCAAGTCCCAAGAAATAACATTCAACTGCATTGCATGGGGCGAACCGACTCCCACAATAAAATGGTTTAGGCAGGATTCCCTGATTAGTGAAGATGGCGACATGAGCGGAACTTCGGCAAGTCATAAGGTGTCTATTTTATTGTCATCATAATTGATTAATTATTTATTTGTTTATTAATATTTTCCTTCTTTCGCTTTCGTTTGTTTGTTGTTATCATCATCATCATCATTGACAGCATCAACATCGTCATCTTCATCATCTCCATAGATATTAAACAACGGAAGTTTGCATATTTCAAATCTCAATCCACCATTGGACGATAATACGATGTATTCATGTCTGGCCACTAACAAGGGGGGTAGTGAAAGGAGTATAGCCTACGTCCGGGTCATGAATGGTCAGTATAATTACTACTACTACTACTACTACTACTACTACTACTACTACTACTACTAGTACTGCTACTGCTGCTGCTGCTACTACTACTGCTGCTGCTGCTACTGCTATCTGTTAAATTCTTCTTAATTCAACAAGAGTAATACATTTTTTAGTCGCTTGTTTAGTCACTTGTTTTAATAGGGAAATTAATTGGGAATTTGAATAGTGAGTAGTAGTTCAGTATTCTGTTTTATAGTGTACACAGTAATCTATTCGCTGAGTTGTATTTATCTAGTATTGCTAATTCATTTTTACTTAGTACTGTTGCTGCTGACAATACTGTGAAAAGTAGCAATAGCAGCAGAGGTAGTAGCTGAAGCAGCAGCAATAGCAGCAAAAGTAGTAACTGTAGCAGCAGCAGTACCATTATTTTATTATAAATAATCTTTCTGAATGCCCTAACGACTTTCATATCGGTTAGATATCGACGAGTTAACCAACCACGTGAAACAACAAAGACAGCAACATCAATTTTACATCAACAACAACAAATTCAACAACAACGACGACGATGATGACAGTAGTGGTGATAACGATGATGATAATAGTAGAGATGACAACGCAACGAAAACCATCGTCATCGCCATCTTCAGCACGGCAGCCTATCTTGTTGTCATCATCATCCCAATCGTTTACTGTAGCATTAGGAAGAGACGCAGAAGAGACAGAGAAAGTGTGCAGATTTTTTTTGCTTACATTCCAGTTTACAATTCTTTACATTTTTCTTTACTTTTTTAAGTTTTTTTCAATTGTATTTTTTTTTGATAAAATGAAATGAAGTCTGTAATGAAAGTAGAAGTTGTTGTTAGATTTGTATCATCTTAGCAGGCAAAGCCAACGGTCAACCAGCTGAAGCGGTAGAACTCGTAAACGGCCGCCAGCAAAAAATCAACAACAACCACAACATCAATTACAACAACAATGGCAATAGCAACAATAATATAAACAACATCAATCATAATATCATGCTGAACACTACTGCATCTATTTCTCCGTCAAAACAACAATATCAACAACGACAACAGCAGCAGCAGCAGCAACAACAGCCTTACGCAACAATAACAAATATTGATGTTAATGTTTCAACAATCAACACAGCAACAACATCGTCATCATTATCATCATCTCCATCAACAAATGTTGTCAACAGCTCGGCAAAATTGTTACACGTCAGCTTTTTCTCTAAGAACAACTTAAATTTGATTGGTCTATTAGGTTAGAAATTTTGTATATCTATTATTACTAATACTTATTTTCGTCCCATAATTTTAAAACTTACATAATAAATTAGCTATGATGTATTAATTATTATAATGGCTGAAGGGCCTGCATCGGAAGTCTTTGGAAAAAATCATCAACGTCATCATCAACTAAATTTACGCTATTTTTAATCACCGGAAACAGGAAAAGGAAAATACGGTGACGTGTTTGTATCGAAATTAAATTTAGTCCCAACCACGACGAAAGCACCACTCTCCAATGAGATTGCAGAAAACAGCAGCGGCAGCAACAGCAGCTTCATATTTCAGGTTAAATCCTTCACGTTGAAAAACAGACCAACTTATTTCAACACGGATCTTAATACTTTTGGGAATGTTGACCACGATAATGTTGCTAGCATTTTGTTCGTCAACCAGCAAGTCGATCCAATTCTTGTCGTCTGTGAATACACTGATTGGGTGAGTACATCTTTCTCCCTCTCTCTCTCTCTCTCTTTGTGTGTGTGCTACTTAACGTTTTTGAATGACACATACATATAGCACAACAAACATTTTAACAGGGCGATTTGAAGCACTTTCTAATTTCAATGAGATCAACAACACACCACCCGCAACAACTACCAACAACAACTACACCATCCTCAACATCAATGCTCTCCGCTCAACAACATCAACAGCACATCTACAGCAACATTTCAGAAATTTTCCCATCCTCCCAGTTCAATTTCTTCCACCAGCTCTCCATAACTATGCAATGTGCATCCGGAATGGATTATTTATCGTCCCGGAATTTGGTACACGGAGATCTGGCAGCCAGGAATGTACTCATCGACTCGAAACTCCGTGTTAAAATCTCGAATTTGGGGCTCTGCCGTGAACCATACGCCCAGGAATACGATGAAATTAATGAAAATATTTTTTCTTTGAGGTCAGCTTTTAGGCGTTATTTCCTATTACTAAATAACGTACCACTTTCAAAAATGCCAATACCTAATTTACTTATACTTTTTGACAGATGGCAGGCCCCAGAACTAACCTTGAATTTGACTTCAACGATGACGTCATTCAGTGACGTGTGGTCGTTTGGAATTCTGACGTGGGAGATATATTCGATGGGGTCCCTGCCATTTGCCGACCTCACTGACGTACAACTAATCAGGTTGATGGAAGGAAATGACTCGTATGCCATTCGCCATGGTAGGTTGCGTCAATTTGTGGTGGATTGATTAAATGAATGGTTGATTGATTGATTGATTGACTAGTTGATAGATAGATTGATAGATTAATTAATTATCAAATTCTTTACATTAAAACAATATTCATCTAATAAAAACATTCGCAGCCACTAAAAAATATAAATCAAAAAGTTGCAAACTTGATAATCATAAACAAAAAACCTTAATAAATGATAATTATAACAATCATTTGATTGACAGCCTTGACTCCGCCAATTAACTGTCCAATCCACATCTGGAATGTTATAGAGAAATGCCTGCGTTCGAACCCAGTAGAAAGGATACACTTCTCTGACGTCATTCACCATTTGACGGCCAACAGCGTTGTTTGAGTGACGTAATTGGACGATTGAATGAATGAGTGAGCAAACGAATTGGATTAATGAATGAATAGGATGGATTGAATAAAGAGTGAACGAGCGAATGAATAAATGAGTTGGGATAAGTTGACAGGCATTTTAGGAGTAACGACAAATGAATGATGAAGTGAATGAATGAATTGATGAATGAATAAATGAATTGATGAATGAACAGATGAATGAATGGATGAATGAGTTTTACAAATGAATGAATGTTCGGCGTCCAGAAGATGAAAAACCGGACGAAATCACCAACGAACACGTATCCAAGTTTTAAAATGTCGTTGTCAATGTACTTTTTGTTAGTTTTGTGCCACTAAATATATCTTACCATTGTGAATTTTCATCATTTATGTTAATTTAGTAGAACTATCTCTTCATTTAGATGTTATTTTTAGTTTTATTTGTAGTGTTTTAGCCGCGGGTAAAAGAGCCAAAATGGGTGTAAATCTAAAAAAAAATTTACACCTTAATCCGCAGTCACGCACACACCCACAGTCACACACACACACACAGTCACGCACACACAGTCACGCACACACCTTAAAATTATCAACAGTATACACCTAAATTTAACCATGTTAAGCCTGGGTAAATTTTACGAAGAATTTTTTTATTTTATTTGTCAATGTCTAAAGAATGTTTTTCCGTTGTTAATTTCAATAAATTTTAATTAATCACTTTATAATTAATCACCTAATTTATTTTATTTCATTTTTTAATTAGTTTATTTTAAACAACTCATGTGTATTTGTACGTTTTTTTTATCAAGGCATGTTATTATTAAGTGTTTAACTTTGCTTAATGTTTTTTATAAAATGGTGCTACTATAATCGTTCATATTATACATATATATATATAATATGTATAATATATATATATATATATATATATATATATATATATAAATAAATATTATGAAATTATTATTGCTAAAATGTAATGGTAGATCCTTGTTCCCAATCTTCATCAATTTCATTGAGTAACAGCATTGCAGCACATGTCAACTGTTTTGCATGACAGACATCTATAAATCCATAAAAACATTAAATGCCAACAGTAAGTATATCCCACATGTTAACGCATTGTAATGTATTTACACTTTGTTTTGTATAAGCACTTTGTTTTGTATTAGCACTTTGTTTTGTATTAGCACTTTGTTTTGTATTAACACTCTATTTTGTATTAACACTCTGTTATGTGTGAACCATATATTAATCTTAATTATCATAATTTATTAATTTATTACAAGTAAGAGATCTGTATTCTTACATAACAATGAATAGGCCTCACACCAGGAAATGAATGTACTAGGTGCATGAGAATCCACCGGCATTCGCGAACTGTTGGGAAAAATAAAAGACGTTCAATAACCTTTTCTTAACATGAATTAGTCACTATAATTGTTACAAATATATCTAGTCTGTAAATATATCAAAATATATATATATATACACTATTTGTTACTTATAGTTCAAAGCTGTAGTTAGTTTTCAATACATACAAATACATTGAAAAGCATATTTTTACTACAAGTTAGTAGATAATTTATGGTTATTTAACCACAAATTATAAAAAATTAATGAAATATGCAAAGTTTAACAAGAGAATGTGTTTGGTGTAGCTACACTTATATATGATGGAACATCAGATTAGAGAAAAATTCAGACCTTCTGACGAATGTTGTCGGCCAGTGTCTTGAGGCAGCTAGCTTCCTCCTCCAGTTCTTTGATCTTGCACTTGAGGCACTTGTTCTCGCATCTCAACTCCTCAAACTCCTGGTTCAGCATGTCATTGTCTTTGCAAGTGTCACAGGCTTTGTTTTTTATTTGATCTCTCAGATTTTGAAGTTGCTGTTGGAGAATTTTTGGTTTTTGGAAAATTTCTTTCAGATGTAAACGAAATGCTACTTTGCAGTAAATTTTAGAAATTCATTAACAATTAGCTGTCTAAAATTATTATTTTCAAGGCAATTCAACGGAAAAGTTGGCAACACAACCTGAATTTTTTCGCAAAGACACTTTCGTTTGTCTCTGAGACAGTTAATTTCCTGAAATGAAAAACATTTGGATAACAATATAAATTCTCATTTAATCGATAATTTTAAAGGAAAATTAGGTAGGACGTTTAGTTACTTCCATGTAAGCGTTAACCAGGCCAACGCAACTGAACGAATTCGCGGAACAAAAGTTGTTAATGGGAATTGGAATGTGAGTGTTACTCATGCAAAATGAGGTATTATTTGCATAATCAAAGTTCATTTCCGCGTGTCAAATTATCGATTTTCTATATAAAAAAAATTAAAGAATCCTCAAAAAATTAGCCATTTTTAAAAAAATCTGGTGTTTCAAGCTAAACGCTCAGGAGATTTAAATTTATTTAAAAGTGGTCGAGTATAATAAAAATGTATATATAATTTTGTAACGTACATTTTTCAGGCACTCGATCTCTTTTTGGCGTGATCCAGACATTTGCGTGATCCTCTGGTGTTAGCGAGTTACTCAAATTAAGTTATGTTTTATGATTTATTTAGTTTTTTTTATTAAACTTGGTTTATTTAACCTTGTTGAATTGATTTCAATTTGTTGACTTGATGTTAGGTGACGTAATTAGCATGTGACGTAGTAAGTTTACATCACATCGCATAGGAAGATTAATGGACGCCGCACGCAATTTTATTCATTTCATCTATTTCATTTCACTTTTCACTGCACCAAATACAAATTTTAGCTCATAAAAGTCTTTAGAATGTTTATTTGAGAACATTTATCATTAACATTAACGAATATCTCGACTAGTTTTAATTTCAAAGCTAAATTTTCCATTCCAAATAACTTTATTAGACCAAAAACCACAATACAATCAGTTAAATAGAAGTTTGATAAATTTATCAGAACAGATCAATCAATCAATCAGCTAACCAACCAACGAGTCAATTACAACTAATTTTCTATATATAAACAAAAAAATCTATTTTTAACAATAATCCTAATAAATGAAACAGTAAGAATACAATAAGAAAAGTCAAAATAGTAATTCAAGATGATTTCGTTAGCTATATAATCTGATAGTGTGGTCGGCCCCAGCCGAAAACAGCCAGGGTTCCGTGGGGTGAAAGGTGCAATCCAGGACCCCCAAGTTCCTTGTCATCACGTGACCTCTCAGGATTTTGACGGGAACGATCAAAGGATTGATTGTGAAGTCGCTGAAAAAATGAAAGATTACGATTAAGATTTTTTTCGTTAACTCAGCAACAATGAATAAATAATCCACTACTTAAAATAATTTCAATAATCAATCTCTTTCATCAAATTATCTATCTCTAATCAATAAATCAGTCAATCAGCACCAACCAATCAATCAACCAGCCAACCAACCAATCATTAATCAGTCTACCAATTAATCAATAAATACTAACTTAAAAACCCTGCCATGACAAACGATAGTTGAGCCATCATCGGAGCAAGACGCAAATAGTGGCAGAGATTTATGGTAAGTAACTTGCCTAATGGCACTCTTGTGATGTCTGGAATTGAAAAAATCAGTGAAGATAATGAATAAATTATGTTATTATGAACAAATTATGTTAACGACAGCGCAAAAAACTTGAAAGAAAAAACAAAATGAACTGACATCATTCAAAGTTTAAAAATTCAACCCTACATAACCAAAGATTAAATAATTTAAAAACAGAAAAGTTATAAACAGAAATGACAGTTTCAAACTTACTTAAGCGTTTGGTACGGTTTCTCGGAGAGCTCCATATCAAACCAGGCCAACCTTGAATCATAGCTACCAACAATCATGTTATCACCTACATCAAAATTACAACAATATCAATAATAATAACCTCATCGTCATCATCATCATCATTATTATTATCATCATTATCATCACCATAACCGTTAAATCAACGGCATCACAGTGTAAAGTTAGAAGCCAAAGTAAAGTCAAGAAACAACATAAATGACAAACAACATAACTATAATAATAATAATAAAAACAACTATAATAATAACTATAATAATAATAATAATAATAATAATAATAAAAATAATAATAATAATCACTGACCCCAAGGGTGAATAGCCATACTGGATATCCACTTACAATTGGACATGAGTTTCTTGGTAAGCATTTGCTTAACTAGATCATAAACTCTTATGAACTGCTGGGTCTAGGGATAACAACAACAACAACAATAAATAATAGCAATAATAATAACAAAAAGCTCTGACTAACGGCCACAAAGAGCATAGGCTTGGTAGGGTGGAATGAAACGCACTGAACTAAACCCTTAGGCTTACTGAATGGATTCTAGAATGAAAAATATAAATGATAATAATAATAATTATAATAATAAATGTAAAAACTTACCATAGTAACTTTAGTTGAGAGCCTGTGTAACAGTACGGACATTGACTGTCCTTCCTTGAGGACAACGGCAAAATAATCACCCTTTGATTGCCAGCTTATTTGATTGACAGTCTGAGTTGATTTGATTGGTCAATTAATTTTTAATTAATTCATTCATTCATGCATTCACTGATTTATTCGTTAACAAACCAAATCAAACACACACACACACACACACACTCATACATAAAGCTACTGACATTAGGATGGTTGATGCAGAGTCTAATAGAGCAACTATTGCCATTATTGTTAATGTCACGGCTGATGTTGTTGTCACTGATGTCAGTACTGTTATTGCTCATTTCGTTCCATGTTACAAGAATTTTGCTGGGTTTGTCATCTGTTTTTGAAGATAGTTTGATAAGTTAGATGTTGATAAATAGATAGATGGATAGATAGACAGACAGAAAGATAGATAGATAGAAAGATAGATAGATAGATAGACAGATAGATAGAATAAATGACTGAATGACCAAACAAATGAAAGATTGACAGTTCAACATCATCATTATCACTACCTGAATCTTCAGTGACACTGCTGCCAGGGTCAACAGTTTTCTCTGCCTGGTACGATCTCAAATAAGAATCTGTACTTTGTACTTGTGAACCGAGCATGGTATTTATAATGTACACCTTGGTATTTCTGCATATGTGTGTTTGTATGTGTGTGTGTGTATGTATACGTGTGTGTATATATCTATGTGTGTGTGTGTGTGTGTGTAGGTGTGTGTGTATATGTGTATGTACGTGTGTATATTTATGTATGTACGTACATACACGTGTGTATTGTATGTATCTTGATGGATCTTGTGTACGTATAGTAACTAACACAGAAACGGCAACAATAGACAGACTGCTCCTAGGATTCCAAGCAACGTGGCCAACCTTGCTTTCGAACCTGACCTCTTTAACACAACGACCCGTCGAGATCTCCCAGATTTTGAGTGTGCAGTCTTCAGAACCTTCATGTATATGCATGTGTGTATGTGCATATATGTGTGCGCGTGTGTATGTGCATGTACGTATGTATGTGTATGTGTGTGTGTTATGCGTGGTACATTGCATGTAAGAAGTTATTGATCATCGAATATTATCACCATTGTTATAACCGACTTCACCATCTGCATCTTTTCGTCGTCGTCATCATCACACTTATATCATAATTATATCTTCACCATCACAATCATCGTCGTCATCATCACAACCATCTTCATCATCGTCGTCATCATAAAAGCTAACCAGACGCCAGCCATAGGCCAGTTGGATCTGTACTAATACTTCTGACTGCATCTGTGTGCCCTTTATATATCTGACGACGATCGATCGATCAATCAATCAATCAATCAACCAATCAATCAATCAGTTTGTTAGTAAAAAATCAATCAATCAATCAATCTTCGTTTTGCGTCCAGAGACCCGGTTTCCCGAGGTAGGACGTAGTTAGTTAGTTAGTAAGTAAATGTGCAATGAAATATTTTATTGGCTTATTCATGAGCCTGTATATAAAAGCTGACCAATGATTGGATGGTCGGGAAAGGTTGAAGATCGCGTGGACTGGGCAGTTTCGGTAGGAGGTCTTCTGCTTTTACCTTGGCCTTCACGTTTAAGTGGGAGAAGTTAAGAATAAATTAACATTATTAATGAATGACTGAAAAACTTATAACAAATGAAAGAATGAAATACAAATACAACTGTGTAGCTGAATTAAAGATTCAAATATTAAAACATAATTCAACCAGTTACTTTTCTAACAATTCAATCCATCTGCCGATCAACCAACCAATCCATCAACCAACCAATCCATCAACCAACCAACCAATCACCAACCTTCATCTTAATCTGCCTGGGGCACAGATAGAGATCCAGGCACCTCTCAAACCTCTCATTAACAAATCTGGCATAACCTAAAAAATCAAATCAAATCAATGTTTAAATAAAAATCAAAGAGTAACATGAAATTATGCAAGATTAAAAAGTTAATCAAGCTGCTAACCAGTAACTTCACGTAGGCTTCTGAACTTTCTAGGAATGAAGTTGATTCTCCTCTCACTCTCTTCACTCTCTCTCCACTTTTTCTCCTTCAATCGATTAATCAATCGATCAATCAACCAATCAACCAACCGATCAGCCAATCATCGAATACGTACAAAGCACGTAAACTACAACAGCCAATCAACGACGACAACACACATCTACCAGTCAACCAATCAGAACGAACTTCCTCAGGGGTGAACAAATATTCAGGTGGGGGGTTGTAAGACTCTGCATGACCCGGAAGTGGCATCTTTGGGGCTGGGACATACTGGCGAATTTTGTTCTTCTTCTCAGACTACGATAAACAACAAATTAAATAACATAAATTGAGTTACTAATTCATGTTGATGATTTAAATTAAATGAATGCTTAATTCATTAGCTAATTAACCAACACATATATACATACATAGATACATACATACATACAAATACACACACACCACATACACACATATACATACACACACATACATACATTCAAATACATACCTCAGGATTTGGAGTCCACAATTCATAAAATTTAGGCTCTTTCTCTTTCTCCTTCTCTTCTTCAGTCTTTTCAGTCTGCTCAGCCTGTTTTTGTATGTATGTATATATGTATGTATGTATGTATGTATGCATGTATTTATGTGTGTGCGCGTATGTATGTATGTATGTATGTATGTATATACGTATGTGTGAGTGTAATTGTGTGTGTGCGCGCGCGTATGCCTAACCTCTGATATCTTTAACCATCCCATTTTGATTGAATGAACCAACTGTCCAACCTATCCAAAGAGTAGAAAGAGGATAAAATAAATATACTATAATCAACACCATCTTAACAATCACAACCATCATCACAACCATCATCACAACTATTACCACCACCGGCACAATTATCATCATCATCGTCGTCATAACCCGCGCAATTATCATTACCATCATCGTCACTATCATGATCTGACCTTTAACCTTTCCCATCTGGAAGGCTCAAATGACCTCTTCTCGTCAATGTGATTGGTCACTGGATGTATCATGGTTTCTCGGACGAATGGCTCGTCAAAGGCCTTGTAAGAAATTTATTTTATTCAATAAATTATTCAAAAAATTAAAAATTAAATTTATTCAAAGAGCAAATAATGATTAATTAAATCAAATCAATTTATTCATTAAATCACATCAATAAGTTAAATAACCAGCCAGCCAGCCAATCAGCTAACCAGATCTGTGACTACTTTCATTCAACCAACCAACCAAATCCATTAATAAACCAACCAACCAATCAATCAACTTACCAACCAACCAATCAACTTACCAACAAATCAATCAATCAACTAACAGGATAGGGGTCAGTTTCTTTGGAAGCATACTTTCCTCGAAGAAACTTCCGGATAAGTCGGACATCATCATCACTCAGGACCACCTTCTTACCAGTGCTCTTGTCTCGAACTGTTCTCCTGATTGGTTGGTTTGTTGGTTGAATTTTTTATTGGTTGGTCGGTTGATTGATTGACTGAACTTTTTGATGGATTGGTTGACTTATTTTAGTATCTAATTATAATTAATCGTTTATAGTTGAATGATAGAATGATTGTTTATGGCTGATTGAATGGTTGAAGTTTTTAAATAGATTTAACTAGATTTGTTAATAGAAAGACTGATTGAATTTTGTAATTGATTGATTGATAGACGGATGGATGGAATGTATGTTGATAGTTTAGTGATTGATTGTAGTTTAGCAAATTAAATAAATTAAAATCAAATAAATTTATAAGCAAATCAAATAAATTAATTAGCCAATCAAATTAACCAACCAATAATCGACATTATCCATCTTTTGTATAAAATCATCCAGCTCATCGCCAGCAGCGTCGACATCTTTTGTGATCTTCTTCCCGTCGAGGTCGTAGCCGCAATGGTCGTACTCGTTGTACCACTCTATTGGCACATCTCCAATTGTGTTGCGCACATCCTGCGATGTTTGTGTGTGTGTAACGTGATTGCTATGATGTCTATGTTGTTGTTGTAGTGGTAACATTTACGTTGTTGTTGTTGTTGTGACATTTGTGTTGCTGCTATGATGTTTGTGTTGTTGTTGTTGTGGTAATATTTATGTTGTTGCTATGACATTAGTGTTGTTGGTATGATGTTTGTATAATGTTGTTACTATGATATATGTTATCATCATCATCATCATCACTAAATCAATATCGCCACCAGCAGCACTATCATCATTCATCTTTTAGGTCATCGCCACAATTCACTCACCTCTTCATCTGATGAGTCATTATCATATTCATCAGGACCCCCTTCCTTGCCATCATCATCATAATTATCACTCTTTTTTTTATTGTTATCATCTTTCTTCTTGTAATTATCATTAACATTCCCATAACTCCTTCCACCATCTTCATCTTCGTCATCATCATTACTATTACCACAGTCGTCATCATCATCTTCATCATCATCTTCATCACTGCTGTCTTCTTCTTCTTCACCATCATCATCATTATCGTTGCTATCATCATCATCATCACTGATATCATCATCCTCGTCGCTGTCAATTTCTTCATCAGTAACATCCTCACCATCATCAACTTTGTTGTCCTTGACACTTATCAAATCCTATTTAATAATAAACAAATAGAGAATTTATTTTTTACGATATTGCAAAATGAAAATAAAATAAATTTGAGAAAGTTACAATTAACTAAAATCAGTGATCGCCGATTTTCGGGATTTCGTTAAATTTTTTCTCTAACTTAAAAATTAAGACACAGAATAAAACTCTAAAAATTTAAGCGACTGGCCTCTTTTTCCATAATTTTTGAGTGAAAAATTCCAGAATTCAACGAAGGAGAGGGACGAATCAGTAACTTTAGTAAATCAGCAGGCACGTGTTTTTTTACTTTCAAACTTTAACATCGTTTGAAGCCTGCAACCAACCAAAAACAAAAGTCTGGACAGCCAAAACTATCTTGAAAGCAAATAAATCGGAGCCACCTGTCGAAAGATTTTATGTGCTAGACCATCAGCCATTAAAAAATTTACTGATAAAAATATTTTTTGAGGAGGTCAAAGAGTCTCAATGACCTTTTTTGTTAGGACAAAGAATGTTTGTTTTTTTGAAAATATAATCCTTACAGCTTCCAGCTTTTTTCATTATGATAGTTTGCTAATCTTAAACTTATTGAAGTTCTCTGACTTAAGGTTTCAATAATGAAGATTAATAATTCATCTGATATTATGTACAAGTATTCTACTACTACCTAAATATGCGCAGTATCAACAACAAAATAACAATAATAATAAAGTATAAATGGGAGCATGTAAAAATCATTAAAAAACATTTACTGCTGGTTAGCTCCATGTCTCCACAAGCGTTGTTCAGTTTAATGTGATTCATTATTCGTTAAAATGTTCTTTTTTTATTTATTTCATGTTTTCCCTTCGTTTATTTTTTTCGTTTTTTTTTCTCATCGAGCTATAGCATTGAAAAATTATTTTAAAAAATTACAAACCTTTGCCGTGACGGTTGCAGTAATGAAAAAAAATAAAGCAAAAGACGTCACAAATTTTTAGAATACAAAAATTAAATCGCTCAATATTTAGTATAAAATTATTGTTTATCGATTGCATAAAAAGTCTTTTATTAAAGAATCCTCCAATTAACATCTGATAAGTTTGTCCATTCAAAACTTATTTTTCTTCATTCTGTTCGCTACTGGTTCTCTCGATAAAATGAGCCAACGAGCTAAGGAAATCGAGTGTTTGAAGCAGGTGGGCAGATGTGTGATTATTAATGAATTGATTGATCGATTGAATGGTTAATTAATTAACTAATTAATTAGTAGTTAATGATTATTTTAATTCAAAATTTATCAGGAGGTAGCTTGCCTGAAGGATAAAAGAAAATGTTTATGTGATAAGATACAGGTAGTACAATTATTTGTAATAGGGAAGGACACAATTTTCATTAGCATTCAATAACATTTTTTATTGAACTTCTGAAAAAAATAAAATAAAACCATTGCAATAATCAAAATTTAAATACATACTCAGTTGAATAAGAAATAAAACATTCTCTCCAAAAACAGCAATTGCAAAACCTTCGAGATCAGTTGAAAGCAAAAGCCTGCGACGTTTGCAAGGACAACGACGCTCTGAACCAGGAATTTGAGGAGTTGAGATGCGAGAACAAGTGCCTCAAGTGCAAGATCAAGGAGCTGGAGGAGGAAGCTAGCTGCCTCAAGACACTGGCCGACAACATTCGTCAGAAGGTTGGTCACTGAGTCATTGTTGTATATATATATATATATATATATATATATATATATATATATATATATATATATATACAACAATATGGTCTGGTCACAATTAAATAACTAACCACTCAACTATATTTTAATTTCATAAATTCTCCACAGTTATCTTGCATCTGACGAAGAAGGCAGATATGTTGATTAAAGAATGCTTGATAATTTTTATTTGGAATAAAATATACTGATAGATGAATGAACGAATGAGTGAAGGAGTGAGCGAATTAACAAATGAACGAACAAATGAACGAACTAAGGAATGAATAAATGAATGAATTAATGGATGAATGATTGAATGAACGAACGAACAAATGAATAAATAAATGAATAAATAATAGAACGAATGAAAGGTTAAATTTTACATTACAATGCAGTTTCACCTTGATGTTAATCTGTTACACGATCCATGCACTAGTATGGTGACAGTTTACGTGTCTAGTGTCTGAAAATATCAAATGATAAAAAGAGATTTTATTTTATTTGACCACAAAAATCAAAATAAATTAACATAAAAAATTAAAAGTAACACAATTAAAAATAACAAGCTCTCTCGTTTACCTATAACTTAGGCATTGATTTAGAACCTCATCTCAGTTGAATTTGATCTGTTATAAAACACTTTTAATTCCGAAACAAATGTATTTAGTAGAATTTATTTTATTCTGTTAATAATAATACCAAGTTTGTGTGCGTGCGTGTGCGTGTGTGTTTGTGCGTGTGTGAATTTCGTACGACAAATATGTTTAAAATATATATGGAATGAATTTTATAAACTGTATTGATAAGGTTATCAGATCATACTGCCATTATATTGTTTCTTAATTAAGATTCGAATAACTCGATTCAACCGGTTTTCGTTCGAATATTATTTGCTAAAAATTCATTCAATAATGAACTATTTAGCATAAATATCCTTAAAAACTTGTAAATATAGTGCGTAAAGAGGTCTAATATAAATAAATTTAATACAAATTAATTAGGATTAAATTATAAACACGTATATAGAATGCATCTCGATAAATATAAAATCATTAAGAAAATCAGTACAGTTTACACATTGTTGTATTGTACTGTCCTATGCCAAGAAGGTTAGTTTAATTTTGTTTATTTGGCAGATGGTATTATTAATAATAATTAATGTTGAATGGTAGGTATGTATCAAAAGTATATCTCAAAATGTCAGAAGTGTATCTAAGGATACTAAAAACCAACACATGAATGTATAGAAATAAACTTAATTCAACGATATTGAATTATGCATACAAAGATTGTTGTTTCTGTATACGCAATGATATACAATGAATATGCACTCACCATCCACCCACACACACATACACACACACACACACACACACACACAATGCACACACACGCACTCACACAGGTATAAATGTGCGTGAAGGGATTAATGTATGGACGGACTTAATGATGGGACTTGCGATAAGTTTCTTCATCCTCTCCTTCGTTGTGATTACCGTCAACTGCATCAACAGATGGTACAAAAAAAGCCTTGAAAATAAACAATAATAACAAAATTTAATAACTATTTGAAATGTTTGAATAATTAAAATAATGATGAAATATTTTTGTCGAATTTACTGTATTATATTTTTGATAAAACCTAGGTTTAATTGACTATTTCACTAATATAAATATTTTCGATATATTTTTAATCTGTTCCATGAATATACATAATTCATGATTTGTCATTATATTTATTTATTTATTCAAAAAAAGCATTCGTTAACAAATTTTTCATTAATACAAAAAATCAAATTAAATCACTAAACTATGATGAATGCAAATGGACTGCACCGTCAGTACGACGGATTGCGTCATCGGTGAGTCTTCACGCGAGCAGAGTCCAATTCTTGACAGGCATCCCCGTGAACAAAACTGGCAGGCCCACGCTTCCAGGCCACTGCTGCTCTGACGTCGCGTTTACGACGTTCTCTTTTATTATCAAGTACAGTGATTCGAGTTCTTTCAAATCCATCGACCGCGGACTTGCATTTCCTTCTCCACTCCGAAGAGCATCATGACCAAAAAAGCCTGGGTTGAGTTCACATTTCTTCAGGTTGTCTTTCAGGTTATCGCCGCCCTGGGCCACTTGCCAGACGACTTCCAATGGTCAGTTATCCAAAACACACTTGTTTGGGTATTCTTGAGTCCGGCATGCGAACGACGTATGACCAGTCCAACGAAACTTGGCCCTGAGTATAAAGGCTTCAATGCCTAAAACACCACATATTCTTAGAACCTCTGTGTTGGGCACCTTGTCCTCCCATCTGATGTGTGCAATAAAGCCTACGTATGTGGTGGCCTATGTGGTATAAGCGGCGATATGATGAATGCATATATACATACAAAACACCATATAATTAGAATAAATATAACGGCCTTCGCTCATTTTTGACGGTCGAACAAGGAGCTTACTTCCGGAGGGGAATTGGAGGGTGATTTTTTATTGTCCAAGTCTAAAATTACGATCGTTTATTTACTAATTTCGGAATATTGCTTTTATTTAAAATGTTTTGAAAGGTGATAGTAGATGCTGTTTTAGGATAGATATTGCTGTATGACGGTTTTTGCATTTTAAATTAAAAAAATTTTTTGTGAACCAATCTTCTAACACTTGACTCGTTAACGATTAACTGTAACCGGTAAGGGTAACGTAACAACATTAACGACGACTAATTAGTAATTAAATTACTAAACTCTAATAATTAAGCTAAAACTAAACTACTAATTCTAATTACTAATTAAAATAAATAACAGATAACACTAACGAACATTAACAGATTAGACTACTAGAGACTACCAACCGCTACACTACTACAACTACTACAATAACAGCACTTGTTCCTAAAATCCTAAATCCTATTGCTTGATTGGTTGTAAAATTTTTACTTACAATGCTTAGGCCTGGGAATAAAGAATATATTTTTTAAAATAACTAATATTCAATGATTTTTGCTAGTTATTCAATTATGTGGATAATTTCATATAATTAGAATAATTTGTCGTGCTTGGATTATTGGCTTACGAAATTGCATGGATTTTAACGAGCAAGCTATATGAAATATTTACTTGACTTAATATGCTTAAAACATTGTAGTAATTCTCTTTAATTTTATTAAATAAAATTATGATTTTATTAAATAAAATTATGTATTATTAAATTATTGTTGTTAATTTGAATATAAAAATTATACTTTTGGTCCTGTGAAATCCGGTGGTTTTTTACTGAAGCCGAAGGTTGGCTCAGTAGGATTGAACTAAAGTCACTCTTTTTTACACCATTCAATCATGTTAAAAATTTGTTTGCTCATGAAATAAACGGCCTAAATAGATCAAAATTGTTATTTGAACAACTATCTTCATTATATTCAATGAATATTTTACATTCTGCTGGTGCTCATAGAAATTATGGTTGCTGAAATCATACGTTGGCTTACTGCAGTGGCTTACTGGGTCTCATACAACAGTGTCATGGCGGTTTTCTTTACATATAATGCTTTAAATAAGTCAATATATTCATTTCACATTTATTTTTGTCAATATAAATAAAAAAATTGCTTTTGTCTGGTAAAATACAGTGGCCAAGTAAAGCCGTATGTTGGCTTAATCGGATTTTTTTTTCATATATAAAATACTATGAGATCAATCAATCAATCAACCAATCAATCAACCAACCAACCAACCATTCATTCAATCAACTAATCAACCAACCAATCAATGAACCATATTTAAAAAATATTTGCAAGGCTTGTTCAAACTCGAACAAACACTTAACTGTACAGATTTACAAACAATTTCGAGATTTTAGTAAAGAAAGAAAAACACAATAGTTGCTTTTATTAAATCAAGAAATGTCTAAAAATTATATAACCAAATTAAAAAAACTAGAAACCAGTCAACATTTAATAAATAATTAAATAAATTAGACATTATTAAAAAGATTGTTCAAAAAGGTAAAATTTAAGGCGACGACGACGACGAGAATAAAATGTAGTTTGTTTTGTTGGTGTGGGGCTGGGAAGCGAAAACAAACACATCACAAAAAACTAGTAAAAAGTCGCAAGAATAGTAGTCAGTCACCTACCTACAATTAAATCACTCTCAGGGCCCTAGCTTACTTTTAATCATTAACTCAACTCACCTACCTACAAATATGTTTTTCTACGTTTTTGGAATTTTACATGTTTTAGGTATTTTATTTTACATATTTCAGCGTTTTTATTTTACTTGAAACTTTAACTAATGTTAAGCCCTAGCCTACCTACGATTGTTCAACTCATCTCAATCCCTAACTTACCTACGAATTAAATTAAGTCAGGTAAAGAAAATAGAAAGTTGAAGAAAAACATAACAACAACGACACCGAATGAATGGATGTTGTGTATGTGTGTGTTTTATTGATGTGTGTGTGTAAATGTGCGGGCGTGTACTCTCCAAAAACTTCTTCACTCACTACGGACGAACCTCCATTGCACCGACCATCATCCGACGCGCATCGATGGAATGAATTTGACCGGATACTGAAAAACACTAAATTAAAAAAAAAATAATTCTTTAAAGTAAAAAACAAGCCATTGGAAAAAAAGGCAACTTATCTTATCTACCTACTTCTCTGACTACTTCTCCATCACTTGCGAAGTTCAGAGCGAATCTCAAGACCCATCTGTTTTCAAAATTCATTGAGGAGCGCTGTTGAACATCGCGGAAATAGCGCTTTATAAGCTAAATGATTGATTTATTGATTGATTGAGATGACAAATTCGAGTACTTTCAATGGTACGATGGGACAAGAACAAATTTCTTTTAATATTATCTTCAAATTGTCATCGGAACGATCATCATGAGACCACCATCTGAAACATGCTGACGCCCACCACAGCCCACCTCTCATCATTCTGTAAAAAGATATTTTTATTAGCTTAGTAGTAAATCAAGTAACAAAGGAACGAACGAATAAATGATGAATTGAATGATTTAACGAATGAATAGAATGAATCAATTAGTGGTGGAATAATTTGAAAGATAGTGATAAAATGAATGAGAAAAATTAAAATAAAACTAAGCCATACTTCAAAAATCGTCGTTGTTGTTTTCTTCAAATTGTCATCGGAACGATCATCATGAGACCATCATGTGAACCGTGCTGACGCCCACCACAGCCCACCTCTTATCATTCTGTAAAAAATTATTTTTATTAGTTTAGTAGTAAATCAAGGAACAAAGGAACGAACGAATAAATGATGAACTGAATGATTAAATAATTAGTTAAAAGAATGAATGAATGAATGAACGAATAGAACGAATTAACGTCAATTAATGGAAGAATAATTTGAAAGATTGAGGGGAAAAATGAATGAATGAGAAAAATAAAAAAAACGAAACTAAACCTTACTTCAAAAATCGTCGTTACTTCAATCCATTACACCGACCGCACCGACCACCACATTCAGATCGGCACACAAGATTTCATCCGAACTTCTGAGTGTCAGTCGAACAGCCAACGCGCTGATTCTTCCTACACCACATCATCATACGTAAATCATCATGAGACCACCATCTGAAACGTGCTGACTCCCACCACTGCCCACCTCTCATCATTCTGTAGACAATTTTTTTATTAGCGTAGTAGTAAATGAATGTTAGAATCTTAGAAGCAAAAAATTATAAAATGGAAATAATGGCAAATAAATAATAACTGAAAATAATAAAGAGATTAAAATGTAAAAAAAAACTTACCGTCGTCCACTCGACCAACATTTGAATGCTTACCGGTTCCTACGCTGTCCTCCAAAACTGGTGCCAGTCCTCCTCGAGATTGTTGCTGAAACACAGCTCGTGGAATGGAGAAAAAGAAAATTCTCATCAGAAAGCTTAGCGGTGCCTGCATCTCAAATTGCTTAATAAAAATAATCCTATCTACCTATTCAATTACCTTAACTAATCTATATTAAATTGTTAATGGTACGATAGTCGAAAGTCCCCCTTCATTCTCCCTCCTTTGCACAGATGTTCACCGACAGCCAGGGCACCGGATAGTAAACCATTGCCGTGCGGATAGTAGACTATTGCTGTGCGGATAGTAAACCATTTGCCGTCCGGAAGCCGTGCGGGTAGTAGACTATGGCCATGCCGCATAGTAAATCATTACCGTGCAGATAGTAAACCATTGCCGTCCGGATAATAAACCATTGCCGGTTCACCACTGGCCACCAAGGCTTACCTCTGACAACGGACTTTGAAATTCAGAGTCTATCGGCTATCGTACCCTCAACTTACCTATTCATTACAATTAAGCCCTAGCTTACCTAAAATTACAAAACTCAAGAGCCCAATTCATTGGCCTTTCGGCACCCACCCCACCACCTACGTAATGCCTTGGGCTCCAACTTAGTAATAACAATATAAAACTTAAACCCTAAATCTATTAATGAGTATGTGTTACAACGTAGCCTTAACTTACCTATTCATTACATTATGGCCTTAACTTACCTAAAATTACAAAACTCAAGAGCCCAATTCATTGGCCTTTCGGCACCCACCCCACCACCTACGTAATGCCTTGGGTTCCGACATAATAATAATAATATAAAACTTATAATTAACCTACCTATCGATACACATACAGCGTTTTAATTTACATTACAAGATTGTTCCTAGAATTACATTATTGCCCTTAACTACCTATGAAATTAAATTACTCTCAACCTTAGTAATAATAAATTAGAATGTGTATTGAAAATAAAATTACGCTCAAATACTAATATATGTGTTTATGTATGTGTTTGTGTGTGTGTGTGTGTGTGTGTGTAATACGCTAATGCGTGTAATGTAGATGCAAGAAAAAATAGAAGCGATAAACTTACGCGCCTACCTATTCAACTACATTAGTGTTGGATGCTTCCTATCCATCCTACCTACAATTAAAATTATGCCTATCTAACCTACCTATATAGCTACTTAATGTAATTGTGTGTGTGTGTGCGCGTGTAAGCATTCTTACTTATTTTTAAATTACAGAAAAAAGAATAAGCCAGGCGTGTATTCTTTGCCTCTGAATGAATGAACGTAGCCTGACATCTTCCATGATGAACTCATCTGGAAGCTTCAACCTGAGTGAAATGAATAAAATCTTATTTATTTAATTAATTTAAATGAAACGAGCCGCGGTGAAACCCGCCAGCCGAAAAAGCCAGCCAATTGGCAAAAAGAGAAACCGCAAAGAAACCGTAAAACGAACCCCAATCAGGCGTGCATTCTTTGACACTGAATGAACGAACGTAGCGTGACATCACAACCATTCTGATCTTCCACGATGAACTCCTCCGGAAGCTTCAACCTGAATGAATGAACCTGAAAGAACATAAATGAATGGACAAATCTTATTTATTTAATTAATTTAAATGAAAATAGAGAAACGCAAAGAAGCCGACCGGTCGGCAAAGAAAAGAACCTCTATATAACTCTATGTAACTCTATGTAACTCTATGTAACTCTATGTAACTCTATGTAACTCTATGTAACTCTATGTAACTCTATGTAACTCTATGTAACTCTATGTAACTCTATGTAACTCTATGTAACTCTATGTAACTCTATGTAACTCTATGTAACTCTATGTAACTCTATGTAACTCTATGTAACTCTATGTAACTCTATGTAACTCTATGTAACTCTATGTAACTCTATGTAACTCTATGTAACTCTATGTAACTCTATGTAACTCTATGTAACTCTATGTAACTCTATGTAACTCTATGTAACTCTATGTAACTCTATGTAACTCTATGTAACTCTATGTAACTCTATGTAACTCTATGTAACTCTATGTAACTCTATGTAACTCTATGTAACTCTATGTAACTCTATGTAACTCTATGTAACTCTATATAACCATACATTCCACCACATTCAATCAATAAAAATCCCACTAAAACCAGTAACCACCGCGTACCTGTTATATGTATGATGTGAAACAAATAAAAAAAAAACAAAGCAAAAAACACACCACCAAGTAGAGTAAAAGAATAGAAGTCCCTAACCTACCTATGTAACTAAATTACCTTATGCCCTAGCCTACCTATATAATAAATTAATTTTTACCTCACCTACCTATGTTTCATTAACTTAACTTAAGACTCATGAAGAAAGAGAAAAAGGAGTAAAACAGAACATAAAATACTACCACACAAACAAACATGATGTATGTATGTATGAGCAACCGCTAAAGAACCCACCTAAAATATAAAAAAATACAACATCCAATCACACAAACCACAGGCATGCAAACTATATATAATTCTATATAATAAAATAAATAAAAATAAAATAAATGAGATCAGGCAGACTGCTTCATGCGAGGCAGAATGCCTGATCTGATTTTCACGTTTTTTCAGCTCCTATTTATACTCGTTTCAACCATACACTTTCACCATTTCAATCATTCACATCAGTAAAAAACTTATTTAATGTATGTACTACAGTATTATACAGTCTTAACCACAATGCCAACAGTACTAAATTGACGTCATCGAACGAACGCCTTCGAAATTTTCTGGTTGGCTGGTTGAATCTGCTATATTGCTTTTTATATAAAACATATAACCTTATTAATTATTTGTATACATGGATTCTAGTTACTTTATATATATATATACACACACATATATATATATATATATATATATATATATATATATAAATTCATTATAATTGCAACAGTAATCAATGCTACATATGTACGCCGCAGTTCAAAATTTTCGGGGAGAATTCAAAATAGTTTGAGATCACACCTTGCTTAACATCCAATTCCAAGCGTAGCCGAGCTAAACTGAGCCATTATGCATAGATTTATAAGCGCTTTTATAATAAAATTATGCTCGCTTTATATATATAGTATATAAATTCCTTATAAACGCAACAGTCGTAATCAGTGCTACATATGTGCGCAAATTTTTCTGGGAGAATTCCAAATAGTTTAAGACCACACCTTGCTTAACATCCAATTCCAAGCCAAGTCGAGCTAAGCTGAGCCAATATGCATAGAGTTATAAGCGCTTTTATTTTAAAATTTTGCTCGCTTTATATAGACTATATAGTATATAAATTCATTATAAACGCAACAGTAATCAGTGCTACATATGTGCGCACGCAGTTCAAATTTTTCTGCAAGAATTCCAAATAATTTGAGACCACACCTTGCTTAACATCCAATTCCAAGCCAGCCGAGCCATGCTGAGCTAATATGCATAGATTTACAAGCGCTTTTATATTAAAATTTTGCTCGCTTTTTATATATATAGTATATAAATTCATTATAAACGCAACAGTAATCAGTGCTACATATGTGCGCACGCAGTTCAAATTTATAATTTATTATAAATTTTATTTGATGTTTTTTTAATTAGACAGGTCACAATCATCATCATCATCGATATCGCAATGAAATCAAATTGAGAATTTTTTATACTAAAAAAAGTATCTTTATTTATTTTATGATACTATTTTGTTCAATAAGATACTGTTTGATACGTATAACTAGAATAAATATAACGGCCTTCGCTCACTTTTAACGGTTGAACAAGGAGCTTGCTTCTGGAGGGGAGATGGAGGGTGAGGTTCGAGTCAAAAGTTACGATAGTATATTTACTAATTACGGAATATTGCTTTTATTTAAAATGTTCAAATTTTATTTTTTTAAATTGTTATTCAATTAACTACTTTTATTTGGTATAAATTTAAACAAATAAAATCGACATTACCGAAAATAATTAAAAGTTGCAAAAATTGAGATTCTTTGCATATCCCTGCTCCAACCCATAAGAAACTGTTGTTTAATGGTAAATAGGTCTCCCCTTGCAAAACACATAATTATGACTGTTTAAAGGTGAACCAATAAAAGATTCACAAAAAAATCATACAATGTATTTGTGGCTATTAGTCAGAACGTTGCATTTAATCATTTATTTGCGCAAACTACAGTTTTTTCGTTTTTGACCTGAAAAAAATTATTTTTTTCCTGATTTCGACAGTTAGGATTTATTGAAATTATTCAATTTTCATCGCAAAATTCAAAATGTCTAACGATGATAGTGAGTGTTGTTATTTAATTTTAAATTTTAATTTTTTAAAATATAAAATTTTTCAAAATTTAAATTTAATTTAATTTAATTAATTTACCTCTAAACTTAACTATTAATAAATTTTAATTTAAAATATTTACTGCCTAATGAAGCAGCTCAAAATGAAAAATTAGATTACTTAAAAATAGAAATAGAGAGTTTAGAATAATAAAATTAAAAATAAAGTATATAAACAAATATAAAATAAAATAAATATATAAAAACAGAGAAAGTTAGACTAGACCACTAAAGATTAGAAAAACTAATTAGCTAAATTACTGTTCCAGTGGTTTTGCATCTGGTATTCTCTATCTATTAGCATTAGTTAGTTAGACATTAGTAAATTAGTCTATTGTTTTATGTTTTATTTTACTGATTTTATTTACTTACATTTATTTACTTATATTTATTTTGTTTTATTTAATTAATTAATAATCTATCTAACTAAATTTTAATTATATTAAATTAATCAATTTTAAATCTGATCAGGTATTAGGGAGCATTACCTTAAAAAGTTCAAACTTTCAGTCGGTGTGGATACATCTAAAAGCCCCATACATCAAAATCTGAGAATGTAAAATTATTTCTTATCCTAATAATGTTGAAATCATTATATTTTTCAGTTTTTTATATTATGTTTTTTTTTGTAAAAATATTATGTTATCTATTTTTATTTGTCATTTTAAAAAAATACAAAATAATCTTGAGATACTTGTTCTTATTAAGCTAGTCATATGTGTAGCATTGAAAGTTACTAAACTAAAATGTCAGATTACAAATAATTGAATAAAATTGTATTTGCTTGTTTATTCTTTTAAATTCCATGAATATAAATAGATAGATAGATAGATAGATAAATAAATAAATAAATAAATGAAACAACGTTCTAAATGTTAATAACCTTTTTTCATTTGAAAAAATTAGCTCCCATTAAAAAATTAAATTTTATCTTCAAATCTTCAAAATTCCCAGTCACATTACAAACACACATTTCTACGTGGAGGCACTTACTCCTGACATAAAAGAGATCCTCATCATTGACAGAGTCACCAACGAATTGAAACTTTCCAGTTAGTGCTTTAGGACAAACACACACACGCACACAAACACACACACGCACGCGCGCGCACACATACATACAACACAGACACACATGTGTGTACATACTACATGCACACAAACACATATACAGACTTACTAATGCACTTATATACACACAGATACAAACACAGTCACACATAAATACATACATACATTAGCATACAAACAAATACACCTATACATCAGTTTTGTTTAAATATAATAATTTTTTTAATTTTAGAAAATCCAGATGACATTCCAAAGTTTCAAGTGCAATTGAAGAGTATATGTGGGATCTTTGGTATCATAAGACTTTTGGCAGGTCTGTTTGCATACGCCATCATCTTCATCATCACTCTCATTACAATCATCATCATCATCTTCACAGTCATCATACTTTCAACCAATCATCACCATTCTAATTCATCATTCATTTCCATGGTCATCTACTATGATTCATTTCATCATCATCGTCGTCGTCGTCATTATCATCCTATGATCCCATGGCCTTCATCATCGTCATCAGGACCCTACTTGATAGTGATAACGAGGAAGATTAAGGTCGGCGAGATAGATGGCAAGGCAATATGGAAAGTGGCAGCTACTGAACTGCTGCCCTATCAGAGGACCACACTGCATCTCAATGAACAACAGGTCCTTGACCGAACGAGCGAACAAATGAATGAATCAATGAATGATTGACTGATTGATTGGGTAGTTGGCGAACGAATGAATGAATCAATGAATGATTGACTGGCTGATTGATTGGGTAGTTGGCGAACGAATGAATAAATGAATGAATAAATAAATGATTGATTGACTGGCTGATTGAATGGGTAGTTGGCGAACGAATGAACGAATGAATGAATGATTGACTGGCTGATTGATTGATTGGGTAGTTGGCGATTGAACTGTGTGCTACTTGGTTGGTTAGTCATCAATTCAGTTTATTGATTAATTAATTATTTAGTTATATTTTTCGAATTTTTCAATTCCATATTCCAATTAATAATTTCTTCCCGCCAATTAATCAAGGTACAAGATAACGCGCGTTATTTATCTATGGTGGAGGCCGTTTTATCCATGGAGAATTTTTACTTTTCGACGTCGTACGATCTCACGCACACCTTCCAGAGGCTGTTCAACACGAGTCCCGACTTTAAGTCTATTGCTCTTCATGATAGGGTTGGTTGGTTGACTGGTTGATTGATTGGCTGGTTGGTAGTGTAATTTCTTGATTGGGTGGCTGTTTGAAAGACTTATTCATTATTATTATTGATTGAAATTATTGATTGAAAATATTGATAATGTTTTCGTCTAAAAATTAATATTAACTACGGTTTGTTTCAAATAGTAATAATAATATTAACTATTATTATTATTATACATGTAATAATTATAACTATATAAATTATAATATTAATAATAAAGTGTAATTATAACAGGCGGACCAGAGATTTCTTTGGAATGGTTTTGTACTTAAAGACTTATCCCAGCAGTTTGAATTGAGTTCATTCTGCCTACCAATCATGTTGGGATGTATCTTTTGTGCGTGCGCGCGTGTGTGTGTTTATGTGTGTATGTATACGTGTATGTATGCGTGTGTGTTTCCATTTGTAAGTGTACAAATTCAAATGTGTTGTACGTTTTTTCATTTTTCTTAGCGTGGCTCTGAACTAAAACTATGCTGACGATGGTGATGATGTTGACGGCGGCGACGACGACGATGATGATGTCGATGATGACGCTTTTGATGATGCGAATGTTGATGATAACGGTGACGTCATCGTCTGTGGTGATGATGACGATGACGACAAGCAGTCATATCAGTGAACACGTGCAGCCTGAGGGGGCACATATTAAAGTACATACTCATCTCCAGGAGATCATGCTTCAGGGCGGGAACCAGGTGATGCCGTGAAAGAATGAAGGAATGGATGAATGATTGAATGAATGAAGGAATGAATGATTGATTGAATGAATGAATAAATGAATGAATGAATAGTTAATGATAGGTTACATGAATAAAAGAGTAGAAGAATAACTAGTTGAATGAGCGAACCGATGAATAAATAAAATAACAAACAAACAAGCAAACAAGTATGAAGATATTAACAAACGAACCAAAGATACAACATACGAGGCATAGATGACGAAGGCAACGTGGCGAACTTTGTAGAAACTGAGCAGATCATTGAATTCAATAACATCCGATGCTCCTATGTACAGGTTAATACCGCTACCACTACTATTACTTCTCTTACTCTTGCTACTGCCGCACTAATACTACTGCAGCTGCAGCTTCTACCAGAGCTTCTACTACAAATTATACTAATACCGTTGGTACCCTAACTACTATTTCTATATTACTATTATTGCTACTGCTGCTGCTCCTAGGGCTTCTACTAACACTTCTGCTACTACTTCTACTACTACTACTACTACTAATAATAATAATAATAGCAATAATAATAATCTCCAGACAAGAGGCTCAGTACCACTGTACTGGTCACAGCTGCCAAATCTGAAGTACAAACCGCTCCCTGCCATCATTCCCGACGACCATGTTCGTAATCGTGGTTCACTTTTAGTTTATCATCATCATCATTATTATAACTATTTATTATTATTATTATTATTATAATTGCAGTTAAAAGCGTTCACCTTACATATGGAGGCCCAAATCTACAACTACGGCAAGCAAGTGCTCGTGAATCTGGTAGGGAATAATAGTAATAATAATATTATTATTATTATTAAATAATAATAATAATAATAAACAACAACAATAATAAAAATAGTTGATAATAGTAAATAATGATAAAACCTACGATAATGGTGCAAAACGATAATATCAATGTCAATTAATTAATTAGCTTGATCAGAAGCGTCCAGAAATTCAGCTTGTAGATGCCTACAGAGAACTCACCAATAGATTAAATAATCCACAAATAAGGTAGTAATAAATTATGCAAATGAGGTGCATTTATTGTAAATAATAAATTATGCAAATGAGATTTCAAGACAAACGACATTTAAAAAAGAAACAACAACATCAACAGCCACGTAGCTTTCGACTTTCACAAAGAGTGCAAGAACATGCAGTGGCATAAACTGCAATTGCTGCTGGACATACTCAATGAACACCACAACGAAATAAGGTTATCGTCATTGTTGTTTACTTATATTGTTATTATTAGCAACAACACAACAACAACACAGCAAACACATCGCAACAACAACAACTGTGTCACAATCAAAACACCAACAACAACTTCAGCACATCAACTACAACAATAACAACAACAACAACAGTTATTTTTTCATGCAAGACTCGATAGTTGAAAAAACTCAGAACGGAGTTTTTAGGACAAACTGCATTGACTGCCTCGATAGGACCAACGTCGTCCAGTCTATGATCGCTAAGAAGGTCCTTCTGGAACAGCTGAAGGTCGTTTTTGTTGTTGTTGCTGCTGTTGTTATTGCTGCTGCTGTTGTTGTTGATAGGATTATCACCATTATTTTGTCTCTGGTGACTTGTGATGACGAATGAACGATGATGATGATGATGGTATTAACGACGATGATGATGGCGTTAACGACGATGATGATGAATGTCGATGATGCCTGTTCATTTTTCCCCATGTGACAGAACTTACGAATTTTAATGTCCAACGATTCTATTGAGAATTTTGTTGAGTTTGAGACCATCTTTAGGAACGGTTAGTTGGCTGGTTGGTTGGCTAGTTGATTGGTTGATTAGTTAGTTGATTGTTTGCTTGTTCGTTTGTTAATATAACCTATCATTTATTCTAAATTTGTTATATTCATCATCGTCGCTTACCTCAGCATCATCATCTTCTTTTTCTTCATCACAATCATCACCTCATTCATCATAATCATCACCATCATCGTCGTCGTCGTCATTAGCGTGGGCAGACAACGCAGATGCATGCGCCAAGCAGTACGCTGGCACTGGTGCTCTTAAAACTGATTTCACCAGGTTCTCATTTTCGACTGACTGACTGAATGAATGGATGGATAAAATGAATGAATGAACGAATGAACTTACACACATACATAGACACACACAAATACAAACATACACACATACATACATACATACATACATACATACATACAAAAACATACAGAACAGGCAAACGAACGATACTAGGAGCATTGCAAGACGGCTGGAACTCAGCTAAAAGATATTTCATTAATAATTTTTATGATGGATTCGGGCAGGTACGTATCATTTTGTATCGTTTTGTTTTGTATCTTTCAAATTTTGTATGTTTTGTATTGTATATGTTACATTGTATTTGATACAGGTTTTTCTATAATATGTTTTGTATTTTTGTATGTTTTGGTTTGTATGTTATACCGTTGTATTGGATATAGATTTTGTATTATATGTTTTTTTGTATTTTTGTATGTTTTAGTTTGTATGCTATACAGTTGTAACAACAACGACAACGTCAAAATAACTAAAAATATAGGACTCCCAGGACCTGTTTTTAGGAAATTATGAGGTCGAACCGAACGAGGGAATAACCGTAATCTCACCTCTGAGGTCAGAGAAGGATTGGAAGTTCTACGCTGTTAGTGCCTCTTTTCTCATTGGCTGGCAGACCGTGACCTAGTTAATTATATTTATGAATTTTATAGCCCATACTGATTGGCCAGTTGTGACCTGGTTACATAATTCGTGATCTATTTTAATTTTATTATTCACATTTTCAGCTGCCTACAATCTTCATGGTTGCTTTCTCCATGTGCGTCGTCAGTGTTCTCATACCAGATGGTCAGCTCCTAATTTATTAATAAATTTAATTTATTCATATGATATATATATATAATTATATTATTTATATTGCAACTGTCTTGTCGTCCGTTTAATAAAAATAGCAATCAAATTATAATAATATTAACAACAATGAATAACGATCAAAAAATTATAAAAATTGAAAACACCCCCGAAACTCCAAAGAGCACATAAGCGAGCAGCTGATGTACGTGTTGTTCTGGGGAGGAGCCTCGGCCGTTACAGCGGCCACGATGCTGTACTACGGGAGGGAGTTCGTCGACAGGCCCAAACTCGTTCAGAGAAAGTTGAAGACCGAATGAATGATGGCTGGTGTTCAGTCGGTTTGAGTTGGCCGGTCGTTGCCCGGCTTGCTGGTTGATCTGTCAGTTGGCTAGTTGGTTGTTTTCTCTCTGAGATGGTAGATCCGGCTGATTGATTGATTGATTAATTGATTGATTAGTTGAACAGTTAGATGGATGGATTGATCTATCGGCTGATTGATTGAGCACCTAGATTGATTGCATGTATTATAATGATGTTACATAAGGTTATTATTTATAAACGATAGATGAACGAATGATAGTGAGTGATCAAAGAAATACTTATACGAAAAACGAACGAAAGAACGAATGAATGTACGAATGAAGGAATGAACAAAATATGTATAAATGAATGAACGCAACTATCTCGTGGATGTTATTGACGGATAAATTATTAATCTTGTTGTTACTAATGACACGTCATTTAAATCACTATTTAAAAAGTTAATTAATTAATTAATTAATAGGTTAATTAACCAATTAAGTTATTAATGATTAATTGTTTCGGTTAATTATATCATTTCTTTGTGATAACCAATCATTTCACGTACTTATTTATATACCTATTTATTTACTTAATGAACGAATTTGGTTTTAAATAACACACAAACTTTAAAACACACACACACGCCACACACATACACACATACACGTTCGTATATTTATTTATGTGTTTATTTCATCAATTACGCACTTCATAGCAACAAAATATGTCAAAAATTTCTACACGGTTCGGGTTTTTAGCGTTATATCTATCTATCTCACTTCACTTTCACACCCACATATATAATATATTATAATTAATATTATAGTTAATAATATAACTAATAATATCAAACACGTATGAACGTACATACATAAATATCGATCAGTTAATCACTTAATTTATGATTTTTTGTATTTTGCTTAAAAATCTAACAAAGGTAAACAAAAGATTATATAAATATATTTATATAAACATTTGAAGAACAATAATTTTTTTCATGTTTTATTTATAAACTCATTTAACGAAGGTTTCCCGCAAACACACACACACACACATACATACAAATACACACACATAGTACAAAAACACGTACACACGCAAAACGCAGGCATACACACACACACACACACACAAAAGCTCACAAAATATAGATTAAAAATTATATCATTTGTAAGTCAAACAAATGCGAATGCTCTCGACGAGATAATATGTTCATTCTCACTTTCTTTCTCTCCCTCTCTTTCCCTTTCTCTCTCTCTCTCTATATATATATATATGTATACATAAATACATATACATACTGATGCAATCACGTGCATAACCTACAATAAAATTTCGGGCACAAAATCACACACACAAATTAAAAAAAAACCTTAAACAATAAATTAATCGTTAATTAACCAAATTACTAAATTAATTATAAATTAATTAATTGATAAAATGAATAATATATATAAATGAAATTGTATAAAGTGACGAAATAGCATAAATAATGAATCATAAAATCATACATATTATGTATATGTATATATATATATATATATATATGTGTGTGTGTGTGTGTGTGTGTGTGTGTGTGTGTGTGTGTGCAAGAGTTGATAACTAATTATAGTGATGAGCTAGTAGGCATTTTATGCTATACAGATACAGAAAAGGTACATACAACACACACACATACACAGACACACACGCGCAGACAAACACGCCAACACATATATATACATATTTGTGTATCAGAGTTTTTAATATTTATCAATGAAAGGAAATATTAATTCATACAGTTACGAAGCAACTTTTAATTATGTCGTGTGCGTGTATATATGCATGTGTGTGTGTATGTATGCATGTGTGTGTGTGTGTGTGCGCGTATATCTAAGTGGTGTGTGTGTTTTAAGTTATTCGATGTTGATTGGTTAAGACACATTTATAAATTGGACGAGTTAAATAAAAACAACAACAATAATAATAATAACATAGCGACTTAAATTGTTATTATTTTTGCAATTAAACGATCGCCTATCAATCATAAAATAATCATTTAATAATAATTTAAATGTAATAAAGTTCTTAAAATACTCCAAACTAGAGTAAGTAAAGTCATACCTATACAATTGCTTATATATATATATATATAAATATAGGAAGGAGGCCAGATTTTATACAGTATTGTAAGAATTTTACCGAATTGTTGGCATTAATCAATTAATTATTAATGCCAATAATTCGGTAGAATTCATACAATACTGTATATATATATATATATATATATTATATATACATATCTTTGTGTGTGTGTGTGTGTGTGTTATATATTTTAATTGTTTTATAGGCTGGAAAATGATTATCCTATGTCAATCAATCAATCAATCAATCAACCAATCAATCAACCAATCAATCAACCAATCAATCAATCAATTAATTATACCGATCATTTAATTATATAAATCAGTTACATAACTAATTACATTTTAATTAATTTAAACAAGGAAGAAGATAAAATAATATCGATGTAGCTAAACGTGAAATACAAATTACAGATTGCAAGTATATATAATATACTAATATATATATAATCACTAAACCTTAACACAAAGCAACGTAGTTGTAATAATACTTTTTAAAGAATGTTCTTCTTAAAGCAATCACGCCATATATATTAATTATTATACATACAAACAAAGAAAAGACACAATTTAAAAAGAATATATATATATATATATATATATATATATATATATATATATATATATATAGCAGGCAGTGAATGCACGCACGCACGCACACAGACACGCACGCACACACAAAGTTATAAATGATTCAAAATATACTTTTATATTGTATGACAAAAAGAACAGACACTGTTGAGAAAATCCAGGCTAAAAATAAAAATAAGTGAAAAGATACTATATACATAACTCCGAAATATATATTTTATGTTGATTGATCAATCAATCAAACAGTCAATCAACTAATTAATCGTAATCAGTCAGTCGCCCAGTCAAACGACTTATCAGCTATAACCAATCAGTCAACGAATCATCTGATGAATCACCAATCAATAAATAAGTCAATCAATCAATCAATCAGTCAGAAACATAGTCTAGGCCAAAGATGAATAAATGAAATAACTGATTAGGGTGAATTTTTTTTCATAATATCTTTGTTCATTCTTTAGTATTTGTTTTGTACTTCGTTATTTGAAAAATAATTAATGTAGTCTAGACAGAATAATACACAATAATAATAATAATAATAATAATGATGATGTAAATAAAACAAAAATAGGAATAATAATAATAATAAATGAGCTTGTACTAATAAATATATCTCAAAATACAAATGAATAAATAAATAAAAGAACGAATGAATATATATATAATTAGCCAAAAAATTTAAAATTCAATACACGCGACAAAGTGTACATAAAGTTATATATAAACAATAGTCTTAACATGAAATTAAAGTAGAAGGAAATAAAAAGACAAATAGTTGGAAACAAATTTAAAAAAAATTATTTTTGTAAACTTTAATTTTTTTACGGTAATCTTATATTATATCTTTTCATTGGACGGGACCCAGGCAACGGACGACGCTGATTGGCTGGCGATGACCTCTTTGACCTTTGTAAATATCTCTTCAGGAGTGTCGCCTGTTATGATAGCTGTTAAGTGGTTGGTTCATGAGTTGTGATTATTTTTAGATGTGTTTGGTTTGAATGAGAAATTTCTGTAATGAATGAATGAATGAATGAATGAATGAATGAATGATGACCTATGATTGGTTGATGTCGTTTGAAATTTGGTAACATTATATGAATGAACTGACATGCATGTATGTTCGTTTGTATGTATGTATGTATGTATGTAATGTATGTATGTATGTATGTATGTATGTATGTATGTATGTATGTATGTATGTATGTATGTATGTATGTATGTATGTATGTAAGTATGTATGTATGTATGTATGTATGTATGAATGTTTCAAGTGTCAGTGCATAGAAAAGGAAACATACATTCTAATGACAATTATCAGGACATGATGACGACAACAATGCTGAAGATATAATAAAACATCTGCATAGACAAGAAAATTGAAGACTGATGGCATAAACATGAGAAGAATAATAATAAAATCATAAAAAATTACAAAAAAAACCATGAAAAAAATTCGCATTCGACCAGTTTAACCATCTGTCCCTTATCTAACTTAATAAAATATGCACTTTATTTAGTAATGCTAATACATTATTTGATAACGATACTTGTAACTGTATGTATGCGTGTGTATGTATGTATGTATGTATGCTTGCATTTGCGTATATATGTACGCATTTGTGTATGTATGTATGTGTGTACGCATTTGTGTATGTATATATATATGTATGTATGTATGTGAGTATGTGTGTATGTATGTATGTATGTATGCATGTATGTATGTAGATGTTTCTTTAGCAAGAATTTATCAACATGTGTTTTCATAACTTGCTTTTCAAGTAGGAACAGCGGTCGTATGTAAATAATAATAATAATAATAATAATAATAATAATAATAATAACGGAATCAACGAATAATTTAACAAAAAATTGAATGAGAGTTTGAGAGTAGAGGATTTTAAAATGAGAGTTTCTGGAGAAGTATGCAAATTGATTTTGGCTATTTTCAAAACTTATTGACATCATCATCATCATTATCATCATCCAGTGAACGATTGAGTGAACCAATGAATGAATGAATAAATGATTAAACAAATGAAAGAGTGAATGAATAAATAAATTATTGATTAAGCATGATTGTGTGAATGAAAAAATGATGGAATCGATGAATTAGAAGAAAAGATAGCGATCAGATAAATTAATAACTAATTATAAATGAATGAATAACTGAAGGACAAATGAATGAATGAATAACTGAATGAATAAAATGAATGAATGAATGAATAAATGACTGACCGGTAAAAAGCTGGTAAAATTCATGTTCTTGTCTGACGGCTCGGTCGAATGCGTTCCTTGCTTGTTCAGGTGTTATCTTTTTATTCCACTCACTATGTTATGTCGTTCAATTAATCAATCATCTTATCAACCAATCATCTAATCATCTTATCAATCAATCAATCATCTTATCAATCAATCATCTAATCAACGAGCCAACCATTCAATCAATCAAACCAACTAAACAAACACACAGTAACTAACAATATCAAATCAATGGTTCTAGGCTTGATGAATATAGAAATTGGGTGTAAATTAGCTTGTTGCAGGCGTTTTATGGCGTTACCACTGACGTCCAGAAGGCAGTGTTTATTCTGAGAGAAAGAGAGAGAGAGAGAGAGAGAGAGAGAGAGAGAGAGAGAGAGAGAGAGAGAGAGAGAAATAAATGAATGAAAAAACGAATGAATGAGTGAGTGAGTGATAAAATAAGGTAATGAATGATAAATTAAAACGAAAATGAAAAAAATGAAAAAGCAACGGTACAATAAAAATAAGGTTAAACTGTGTGACCCAGCAAATGATTGACCATCTCAACTATGATTGGTCATCTGTGAAAAGGTCACTGAATCGTATGTAATGCAAACAACATACAAACCTACATACATACAAATATACAAATATATGTATTTATGTTTATAAACATACATACATACATGTGTTTATGTATGTAAGTTTGTATGTATGAAGGTGTGTATTCATTGCATCAGATACGACGTGTATGTTATATGATGATCTAAAATCAACTCATCAACATCTTGTAATGGTTGAGGAAACATCATCAATTACTTTGTATAGCTTGCATTATTACATTATAACATTATTATAATATTAATTATAGTTATAATATATTATTAGTGTTAATATATCATTAAAAATAATATACAGTAAAATTTATTTCTCAGCTTATATTTGGTACAGTCCTAACAAAACAATAAACTCCTTACTTAAAATATTACCCAATCAAAAAAAAACTAAACAAAAAGTAAAATGAAAAAACTAAAGAACGCACTCTCATAGCGACTTCCTTGACAGCCTGAACACTCGTGCCGTAAAGATTTCCATTGTATTCCCCGGCCTCGACGAACATCATGGAGGTGTTGATGTCTCGTTGCATCTGCTCTCGACTCTTCACAAAGTGATAGTCTCGGCCGTCTACTTCGCCATCTTTGCGGGGACGCGTCGTATCTGAAGTTTTTTGGGTTTTGGTTCTTTTTTTTCTCAATACAACACACCATACAACAACACACCACGCAGCTGCCTACAATTCAACACAACAACAGGACTCTAACGTGGCACGCATGTCTCGAAAATGTCCGAATGTTCGGCGATGAGGTCATCACATATTCGATCCTTCAACGGACCCAGGATTATCACTGGACGTGTGTACTTTACTATGACGTCATGATGATGATGTTGATGATGGAGAAGATTATAATTAAGGTAACCAACTTTGTCCAGAACTATTATCAACATCAACTTATCAGCATCAACATTACCATTTTTAACATCATTGCAACCACCATCATTATGTCCGTCCATAGAATACATCTTCGCCATCATCATCATTACAAAGAAACCATCTTCATCATCACCATTACCTGAAATACCATTACCATTGCCATCAACATTAGCAAAAACATCATCATCATCGAAATCATCATCATGAAACCAACGTTCTTGTTTGAAGACTGGCTCGTATGAAATAATATTGACCTCTTCCGGAGCTGGAGGTGGAGCTGAAATAATAATAATAATAACAATAATAATAATAACAACAACAATAATAATTCCATAGTAATGACACCATTGCAATAAAAAAACTAAAATTTTTTGAGGCACCTTTAGGTTCTGCTAGAGTGTTTTCACTTTTACTTCGTTCTTTGCTTTTTGGAAAATTCAACTTTCTTGAAAAGAAATTCTTTTTTTTCTTTTCTTTAGTCAGTATCTGGAACAGGAAAGGAGAGAAGAAGAAGATGGATTAAATTTTAGGAGTAATAATATCTAAAATAAGAATAAATATTACTAGAATCATTGATGTGCAAATGAAATAAAATAATTTTGTGGATTTTAATTACAGCTTGGTAGAAAATTTTCTTGAATGAATGAATAAGTGAATGAAAGAATGAATGAATGAGTAAAATGAATGACTGAATGGAATAAAATGTAAACTGACAGCAGCACTCTCTGTATAGTTGCCTTGAAACTTCACAGTCCTCATTCTTGCTCTCTCTTTCCTTTCAATTCTGTTTCAGTAATAATTATTGTCATAATTTTCAGAATAATAAAACTATAATATGATAAAACTATATTAATTTTTAGAAAATCAATTCAACATTTTTGCATTCTTGAAAGTTTAAAAATTTAAAATAAATTTTCAAACGAATTTCATCACAGAAACATTTACAAAAATAATACATTAACAAGAAGGATATGACAGAACAGGCCTATAAAATTGAACATTAGTGTATCTATAAAACTATACAAGTAAAAAAAGGATGGAGCTTAGATGAGGACTGTTTAAAAATACCTTATCATCCCTGTTTTTAAAACCATGTATCAAAACAAATTATGTTCGAAAATAGCAACCTTCGTTTGCTAGGTATAATCCCGATGCCCTGATCGACTGTGTCGCCTTTCAGCTTTCTAGCCTGCCACCATTCATCATCACTTGCATTGGTGACATGTAGGATATCACCAAACTTGAAGGCCAGTCCCCGGCCTGGAATTCCACTGTCTTTAGATGGGTCATACTCAAAAAGAGCCCTGTATAATTCATAATAAAATAAAATTCATTAGAAATTTAATTCCCTGAAAAACTATTTTACTCAATTAAAGTTTTAACAGGATATTTTTGTTGAATTTTATTCAAGAATGATAGAAACTTAATGAAACTTTTAATGTAATGGTATACTAAGGAATATATTTCAAGAGAAAAATTAGGAACCTGACCTGACGAAACATGACTTCTTCTGGGTGGTTTGAAGGTTTCCTACATTGCTGCCATTGTAATTATTCATCGTTCTAATTACGTTCTCCACCAAGTAATTTAATATATAATCAATTAGTATTTTTTAGAGTTGGATTATGATGATGGATCTCTAACTTTTACAGTCTTACTAACTAAGTCTAGTTAGTGAATGTTTTCTTACAAATTATAACTGTTGAACAAACTCCAGCCAGCATTAATCAATCAACTTTTCAAATATACAAAACGAAGATTACAAATTTACAACAGACGTAATGTAAGTTGTTAAAACTGCGAACATCCCAACACTGATCACAGGACTGATGGAATTTCTTAGGAAATTATAAACGTGATTTACCACGGAAATATTTGGCGAAAAAGTTTACGCTAAAAACAACACAAAAAATATATTTTATAATATTGAACTTTATAAATATTGTAAAATTAATCAAATTTAAAAAATATTAACGGACGCCATTTAACAATTGCAAACGATTTAACTCGAATTTACCTGTAAAATAAATAAAAATAAAATGTACGCACAAGAAAACTTGTTGACATTACATTCTGTAGCGCCTAATAAACGTTAACAAATACAACATATATTTTATACTGTAACTAATTTAATTTAAATTTTAAAAATTTTTATTAAATTTAACAATTTATTTATAAAAGTTAAATAAATAATTTACAAACTGTTATATTTAAAAACTTGAATTTCAATGGTTCTGTTTCGTAATATCGCTCGCGTGCACCTTCTTGTTAGACCGACAATGGCGACCCAAATTTTGACCTGTGGTTTAAAAAGTTTATTTTTACAAAATATCAAATCTAGGACAATTCCGATCGTTTCATCTTTTAAATCAAGTTAGTGTTGAAGTATTTATTTTTCTGTACAGGGTTTTTTTTTCTTTCCGCTCTTTTTTTAAATTTTTAATTAAAGATTTGTTCATTTTGTTGAGTTTGGCATTTAAATTTAATTTAATTTAATAAAAATAAAATTATTTAAATTAATCTCTTCACTTCTTTGATTTTGTTTTGTCAGTCTAATTAAATTAATTTCATTTTGCTTTTTTCCAGATCTCAAATACTCCAGTTAGAATTTAGATTGATCAACTTTTTCTTTTCATTTGCATTTTCATTTTATTTATTCCATTTAATTAAATTAAATGATTAAATAAATAAATAAACAAGTAAATTTTTAAACAAATGAATGATTAATTTTTTTCTCTTTCATTCATTCATTGGTAGCAGCAGCAGCTGTGCCAGGCACAAGTCATCTGAGTTACTATGTCAAAGATGGCGTTGGTGTCATTGTGTATGACTCTCCAGGCAGGGTAGATCATAAAAATAAAATTAGTTAAATTATTAAATTAAATTATTACTTACACATATACCACATAGTTACAAACATCACCACATAGTCACATATTAATTATTACTCTCCTATGTTAAATCAAATTATCTAATTTTTACGAAAAAATTTAAAATAATTAATTTTTTTGAATCTTACATTTTAGGCTAATGTCCTTAATGAAAATTCAATGACTGACTTAAAAGCTGCCTTGGAGGCTCTCTTGAAAGACAGCCAGGTCAGTTCGATCGTCCTTAGATCTGCCAAAAAAGACTGCTTCATTGCTGGGGCTGATATTAGGTGGCCATTTTCATTTTTTAAATATATTGTTTTATTTTTAAATTATGTTTTTTATGTCTGGAACATTTTCAAAGTATGTTTTATGACCATCATCTGTCTTTTTCATTTACTAAGTTATTGAATTTGTTTATTATTATAATTATTTATTCAATTCAATCATTTTATTAATTATTTATTTACCAAAAGTATGTTGAAAGCATGTGGAACCAAAGAAAAAACAGAACAATTATCCAAGGGTGGCCAACAGACTCTGAAATTAGTTAGATGTTCCATGTTTTTTGATTTCCAACATTTTTATATCTATTTCATTATTAATAATAATAATGATATTATTATTATTATTATTGGACAGTAGTAGTAGTAGTAGTAGTAGCGGTAGTAGTAGTAATAGTAGCAGTAGTAGCAATAGTAGTAATCATCGTAACAGTAGTAGTAATGTTTCTTTTTAGATCAATAACACTTAAAAACTTAATTATTCATAATAATTTTTAATTTGTTTTTAAAAGTATATTAAATTGTTTTTTAAAAGTATATTAAATTTAATCTTCTCTTATTTATAATCTACAAATGGTTAGCTGGAGAACAGTAACAAACCTGTTGTATCGGCCATCATGGGGTCGTGTCTCGGTGGAGGTCTCGAGGTTCAGTATTTTTTTATCTTCTATCTGTTTATCTTATTTAAAGCAATAATTTACAATGATAATATTTACGTTTTTTTGTGATTAGTTGAGAAATTTTTGTGAAATTTGAAAAATTGAGAAATGTTTTGAAATCATCAATTTACAAAGAATATTATATACATGGTACATAATCACACACACAGACTATCACACACACACACACACACACACACACACACACACACACACATACATATATACATATACTGTCACACACACGCCGTGCACACATAGATTATATACACATGCACACCTCACACATACACACACGCTGTCATACATGCTGTCACACACCACACACACATCACATAATTTTCAGACTGCCCTGGCCACACATTACAGGATAGCAGTGATGAACAAATCAACGCAGCTGGGAGTTCCTGAAGTAAAATTAGGACTCTTGCCTGGAGCCGGGGGCACCCAAAGACTCCTTAAAACAGTAAACAAAGAAAAAAATTTCTCCCCGTTTTATTCTCTAAATTTGAGTAACATTTATTTAGCAATACACATTTTTAATTTGTATTGTTACACTGTGGTCTGACATTATAACATGACAATCTTTCAAACTGTAAATCGATACTGCTTTGATGTTAAAAGTTTCAATTAATAAAACCATAATATAATTAATTATTATTGTTATTCGTTGCCAAAAGATTTCAATAGACCAGGCCTTAGACTTAATGCTGACGGGGAAATCATTGAATGCTGAAAAAGCTAAAAGAATTGGATTGGTTGATCATGTCGTCCAATCACTAGGCTCGTTTATTTATTATGTTAATGAGAAAGAATTTGCATTTTGAATATGTTAATTAATTAAGTGTAATTAATATTAATATCTAATTGGTTGATTGATTTAAATTACTCTATTGTGTAATAAAATTCAATTGGTTGATTGGCCAAAGACAATGAGCTAATGAATATTAATTAATTAACTAATGAATATTAATTAATTGACTAATTAGTATTAATTAATTGGCTGATTAATATTAATTAGGGCCAGGATTGCATGCCCCAGACGATGGCACCTTATTATACTTAGAAGAAGTAGCAATCCAATGTGCTAAGTATGTAAAACTGAAGATTATTTTTCATGCAAATATTATAAAAAGTAGTAATTAAGTAGGCTACAGTTTATGATAATATTTTTTTTGCAGTAGTTTGTATAAATTGTTGAAATTATTCTTTCATCTAATATCCAATCAGAGATCTGGCTTCAGGTAAACTGAAGAAGACCCCCAGAAAGATTGCACTGCAAGAAAGTAGTTCATTTTCTCTGCTTTTTTTCGTTTTTCTTTTAATTTTTTTTTGAAAAAAATGATTAAAAATAATTCTTCTGCTTTATAGTACGATTTTTTCTCGGATTAAATTTGATTTGAAGTTTATTCATTCTTTATTTTCTTTAAGATGTATACATATTATTTCTTATTTGTTTTTGTCGTTTATGATTATTATTATTATTTATTGTTATTATTGTGATTTTTTGTTATTTCCTAATTGCCTAATTAGAGTTGATATCGGCCATGTTGAAATTCGAGTTTGGGCGAAATTTTTTCTTCGACAAAGTGAAGCAGAAGGTCCTAAAATCCACTAAGGGCCTCTACCCCGCCCCACTCAAAATTATCGAGGTCACTCCATGATGGTGATGGTGATGATGATGAGGAAGATGGTTGTGATAGTAATAATGGTTACAATGATAATGGTGGTATTGATGATGACAATTATATAATATTGTTAGTAATGATTACATCAAATTCAGGTTGTCAAAAAGTCAGTAGAGAAGGGTGAAGAAGTTGGCTATGAGCTTGAGGCTAAGGTAGGGATTGAAATATTCAATGATAATTCGTTCTAATCTTTGCTAATTTATGCTAATTTATTCAAATTTGTGTATAGATTGCTAATATGTGCCAATATTACTAACAAATCAAAACAAATTTTGATTTAGAGAAGCTTGAAGCTGTATAGCTTTTTGCTGGTGTATTCTAAACGATGCCAGTGTAACAGTTCATACATCAAATTTATGTTTATATATGTTAATTTATGCAGGCCTTTGGCGAACTCGGCGTCAGTATGGAAAGCAAGGGCCTGATTGGTCTGTTTGATGGGATGACGGCTTGCAAGAAAAATAGATTTGGCAAACCACAAAGGCCTGTTAAGTTAGTTTTTTTGATCTCTTTGATTGGTTGGTTAATTAGGTGATTGATTGGCTTATTAATTGATTAATCGACTGATTTATTAATTTTGAAACTAACCAATCACCAGGCACTTGGCAGTTTTGGGGGCGGGTCTTATGGGCGCGGGAATCGCCCAGGTGACGATCGATAAAAACATTGACGTCATCATGAAAGACGTTTCTATAAATAGCCTCTCCAAAGGTCAACAGCAGATTGAAAAAGGTTTGAAGGATGCTGTGAAGAAACGGAAAATTACTCAGTTGGTAGAAAAATCAAAAACAACAACACACACATACAACAATACACACAAATATACAAACAAACAACAACAAAACACAATTGAAACGTCAAAAACAACAGCACACGCATACTACAACACACACAAGCAAACTACGACAAAACAAAACACACAACTGAAACATCACAAACAACAACACAAACGAACACTCAACCCAACACGACACAAACTAGATTCGAGAGTGACAAAATTTATTCCCGCCTAAATTCAACTCTGACGTACGACGACTTCAAGAATTCTGACATGGTTATAGAGGCTGTCTTCGAAGACATCGGCGTCAAACATAAAGTCATCAGAGAAATTGAACAGGTGCTTGCTGACGTTGGTGGTGATAATGATAGGGTGGTTGATGATGATGATGATGTTGGTGATGATGATGATAACGATGATGATGATAACGATGGTGGCGTTGTAGCTGTTTATTTATTTGTTGTAACTTTTTGTTTTTGATGAGGATGGTAATTTGAAGCACAAACATTTGCACAAACACACATACAACCATGCATAAACAAAAATACATACAAACAAACATACATACATACAAAAATATCATACATACTTACATACAAACGAACAGCATGTACCAGATTATTGCATAGTAGCCACAAACACATCTGCCTTATCCATTGCCAAAATTGCTGAAGCAAGCAAGAGACCCGAAAAAGTAATTTATTATTGTTATTATTATTATTGTTATTATTATTGTTATTATTATTATTGTCGTTGTTAATTTATCACTTATAAATTAAGTTAAGCGTTATAAAAATAAAAAAACGCTCGCTGCCAGTAAGTACATGTAGTTGGTTACTAATTTGAAGTAATAATCACGCACTAAGTTATCATCATTATTATCGTCGTCATCTTCATCTTCTCCATCATCATCTTCATCTTTTCCTTCTCCATCATCATCATCATCCTTATCTTCTTCTTCTTCATCATCATCATCATCCTTATCTTCTTCTTCTTCATCATCATCATCATCCTTATCTTCTTCTTCTTCATCCTCATCTTCTTCTTCTTCATCTTCTCCGTCATCATCATCTTCATCATCGTCTTCTCCATCATCATCTTTTCCATCGTCATCGTTATTATCATCGTCATCATCATCCTCATCTTTTTCTTCTTCATCATCGTCATCATCATCATCCTCATCTTCTTCATCATCATCTTCATCATCGTCATCATCAGATTATAGGCATGCATTACTTTTCTCCGGTCGACAAGATGATGTTACTGGAGTTAGTTACCTATGACAAAACCTCAAATGATACCATCGGTTTGTATCTCATAATAATAGTAATAATGATAATAATAATGTCATTTTCATTTGCATTCAAACTCGGACATTGCATCAACAGTGCCAGGCACATTAACCATTACACCAGCGGGCCGCCCACTAATCACGTATATAATATTTTTTCTTTACAGCCTCAGCAGTGGACGTTGGTTTGAAGCAGGGCAAGATAGTGATAACTGTTAAGGATTCACCTGGCTTCTACACTACTAGATGTCTTATGGCTCTTGGCTCTGAGGCCTTTGAAATACTCCTCGTATGTTTGCGTTTTGGTTCATCTTATCACACACACACACACACACATCATACCACACACACGCACACACTGAAAACAACAACGGATCACTCAAATAACACTCAGCACTGCGCCACAGACCCACCACTACACAATCTCTTATCCAGGAGGGAATGAACCCACGCGAGTTGGATCAGGCGACGGTAAAAATGGGATTTCCCGTTGGATCCGTGACGTTGATGGATGAGGTGGGCATCGATGTGGCGGCCCACATATCCGCCTATCTGGCCGATGCACTCGGAGACAGATTGGGACTCAATAAGCAGGACGCAATCCTGTTCAATGAGATGGTTAATAAGGGGTTTTTAGGTTAGTTAGTTTGGTTGTGTGTGTGTGTGTGCGTGTGCGTGTACCTGTTCGTGCGTATGTGTGTTTGTTTTTTTGTTGTATGTGTGTAATACTATATTTCTCGTTTTTTCAATTCTTCTTATTCCATTTCTCCATCGCGTCCGCTGTTGTTTGTCTGGCAAGGTAGGTCAAAGGTTTACAAGTATAAAACTGTCCATGTAATTTTTTTTTCATTAACCAACCTGCCAATGCTCAAACTCTTAAGCCAATATACGCTATCAATGGAAATATATCCAGTATATTTCAATCAAATATCCGGTATATCCCAATCAAATATCCAGTATATCCCAATCAAATATCCGGTATATCCCAATCTAATATTCAATATATCCCAATCAAATATCCAGTATATCCCAATCAAATATCCAGGGAGGAAGTCGAAGAGAGGTGTGTACGTGTACGAAGATGGCAGCAAAAACAGGGAAGTTAATGAAGGTTTCCTGAAATTAGTGAAAAAGTTCAGCAAACCTGCAAAAATTCCGTTAGTGTATTTACTCAGTTTGGTTGCTGTACTTGTCGTTTTACTGAACTTGTATGCCTGTGTCTGTGATGTATATGTTTGTATGTGTAATGTATGTGTTTTTATGTATATTATGTATATGTTTGTATGTGCAATGTATATGTTTGTATGTATAATGTATGTGTTTGTGTGTGCAATGTATATGTTTGTACGTTTAATGTATATGTTTGCATGTATAATGTACATATGTATGTATGTGTAATAAATTAATTAATTAATTGAGTTTAATTGAAATAAATTTCGGTAAACTTTTATAAATGTTTGAAGATTGACTCCAGAAGATATCAGACTTAGAACGTTAGGTAGATTCGCAAATCAGTGTATACTTTGTTTGCAGGAAGGAATTCTCGCTAATCCGGTGCGTTCATTCATTCTCTGTATCTTCGTTCATTCAGTCAATCTTTTCTTTATTCTTTCAGTTATTTCTTCATTCATTCGTTCATCAATTCATTTGTTCATTCATTCATTTGTTCATCCATTCGTTAGTTTGCTCATACACTACTAGTGCTTCCATTCGTTCGTTCATCTATTCATTCATTTATTTGATGTTTCTTTCTTTCATTCATTCATTTAATTGATAGTTGGAGGGTGACATGGGAGCAGTATTTGGACTTGGTTTTCCGCCATTTCTTGGGGGTTTGTTAAAAAAATTTGTCATTCATTCGTTCATTTGTTAAATCATTCATTCATTCACTGATACGTTCCTTTATTCATTCATTCATCATTTTGCTATTTATTTGTTACATTTTAATAACACACCTATGCTGTCATATTTAAAATCTTAGAAACGGAAAACTTGAAAAAAAAACCTAAAAACCCACAGGTCCATTTAGATTCGCTGATGTGTATGGAGCCGACAAATTGGTGAGCGGCCTACAAAGACTGGCGGACATACACGGAGAAAGATTGAGACCATGCCAGCTGCTGTTAGACTACGCCAAAGAACCATCTAAAAAATTCCACGCCAGCTAGAATAAAACAACAAAAATTATTAATATAATATAATATAGAAATAATTGTTACAGTTACTTGTTATTATTTTCTAATGCTCACGATCGATCAATCAGTCTGTATTTATTATTTAAAGGTTATATATTGGACTATCAAGTTGACAATAATCTTATGATTATTATTGATCCACTATAATTAAGTTACGCAGCGACATAATTATTAATACAGATGAAATTATTTAACCATTTGTTAAATAATTTCAGATTTGTAATTTGACTGTTAACGTGTGAACACTATTAATTTTAATCTGTTTGACGTCTAGGTTAAAAACCTCTATTATTATTATTTCATTATTTAATCTTTTTAATACAATCTTTTTAATCTTTTTTACTACAGGGGTAGGCAAACTTCAACCAGCGCTATTTCATGCGGCCCTCGAGGCCTTATTCGTCAAAAAAAGAGCCACAAATCTTAAAAAAATTCTCCCCCGGGTCGAAAAATTTGCTATTTAAGTACATATGCGGCCCTTCAAAGGTAAAATAGTCCTCAATGCGGCCCTCACAGCAAAGTTTGCCCACCCCTGAATTACCAAATTGATGAACTCGAATTTTAAAAAGAATTACATAATTCGCGTTTTCTTTACACATTACATAACGTACATACAATCATGTTTCGTTATCTATCTACTATATTTATAATGCTAATATATATTTCTGTTTCTTATCATTTTGTTTTGGTTAACGTTTAAATGTTTATCTCTCTCTCTCTCTCTCACACACATATATATATTTATCTATATATTAAGATTTATTTTATTAAATTTATTTATACATACGTGCCTCTCTCTATATATATATATATATATATATATATATATATATATATATATATATATATATATATATATATATATATATATATATAATCTAAATTTGAAAGTAATATATTTTTTTGTAGAGCTGTATTTTGAAGAATGTACTACTACTAAGTTGTCAAAATCAAATTTTCGATTTTATAACAAAAAAATTTTAAATTTACGCTAAAAAATGATATAATATCCACGAATATATCAAACAATACAAAATAATTAATAAACAATCAATAAGTAATAAATTTAAATAAGAATAATTTAAATGAACAGCAAATAAAATGATGGATCATAAATTTTATCTGGATTATTTCGAGGTTGAGTCTTCAGAATTTTTTTCAGATGGAGTTTTTTTCAGGTTTAAAATTTAAAGAGACGCTATTGATGCAGAATCTCTCTCCAGTTGGCTTGGGTCCATCGTCGAACACGTGACCAAGATGGGCGTTACACTAATTTTAGGGCGTTAAAAAACAAATTAATAAAGACATTTTCAATAGATAAAAATTTAGTTAACTAAACTAGGATATTAACATCACGAATTGAACAGCATAGCTAGACTGGCTCAGTATATCAAAAATCAAAATTATATTATATCAACGTTAATGATATTATATCAAAACGGTATCCTATCAATAAATTAATATTATTATAATTAGTAAAAATATTATAGTTAGTATTATTATTAAAATTACAAAAACCAAAATTACACCATAAAAGACTGAAATATCCTATCTCTAACCTTGCTACAAACCACCTCAGTCCTAACTAGCTGATAGGTAGTGTCCACTTTTCTAGTTATCCGATCTTCCACGATGGGGGCGTAGAAGGACGGCCAGCCACAGTGGGTCTTGTATTTTGTCTTGCTCCTGCCAACATCATAATTTTTATTCAGTTAAAATTTATTTATAATTTTAGAAAAACTCCAGTGAAAGTTTAGTACTACTTTGATCTATGTATAAATAGGTTGCTTCAATACTATTTCATTTTAATATATCAATATATCAGTATTTTCAATTTTGCATGGTACAATTATCACTTGTACTAAGACCATTATTAAAATTTCTCGTAACACTAAAGAGTTTCATTTGAAATTCAATGCTACTTATGTGCATTTGTTAATTTAATACAGAGCCATCTTTATAAACTAAACACTTTGCAATATACCATTTTAATGTAATAGGCATAATAATGGAAAAAAAACAACAAAATTAAATGAAAAATTTATTAAATTAATAAAAATAATAAACAGATAGGCCAATTAAACATTTAATATTTAATTAATTATCAATTAAATTATAAAATAAAATTAACAGATTATTATTACTCAAAAAGTTCAGTTCCACAGCAAAGACAAGTGTAGATACCTGGTTCAAAATGATTCTCATACAGACCGCTAAATGGCTGATGATAAAAATACATTATAACAAAAGTTGTAAATTATATTAGATAAAATACAATATAATAAATTTATATTATAAATTATACCATACAAAATACATTAATATAATAAATTATATTACAGAAAACATAGATAAAAATAAATTACATGTTAAAAAATGAACCATATTCTTGTACTGCACTACTGAACATGATTAGTAAACAGTAATTATTATTTACATTCTTCTAATAGTTTTATCCAAAAAGTTACAGGCATGTGGGGTAGAAGGAAATCTGCTACAATGGATAAAAAATTGGCTGAAAGATAGGAGACAACAGGTGCAGATAAAAGGAATAAACTCGAGATGGATAGACGTAACAGGGATCGGTATTGAAACCGCTATTATTTGTGATATACATTAACGACGAAGGAATAGTCTCCAAGATTTCAAAGTTTGCAGATGATACCAAATTATGTGGGAAAGTCAACAACGATGAAGATGTAGAAATATGCAAAAAGACCTAGCAAGACG
>NW_008705439.1:29316-53647 GCF_000326865.2 Helobdella robusta | reverse complement strand
ATGGTCAGCAGAGAGAAGCATATTATACTGAAACTGTATAAAACCCTGGTCAGACCTCATCAGGAGTACTGTGTTCAAGCATGGAGCCCATATATGCAGAAAGATAAGGAAGTTTTGGAAAAAGTACAGCGTAGAGCCACAAGAATGATTAGAGGAATCGGAAAAATGGAATACGATGAGAGATTGAAAAAATGCGACTTGACATCATTGGAAAAAAGAAGATGTAGAGCAGATCTAATCCAAACATATAAATTGATCACGAATAGGGAAACAACTCCATACTCTAGATTTTTCAGACTAGTAAACAGTGATAAACTACGAGGACACAGATTTAAGATTTTCAAAAACTCGGATGGAAAAATAAAGAGCAGATTCTTCAGCAGTAGAGTGGTCAACGCTTGGAACGAGCTAAGCGATGATGCAGCCTCTGCGAATTCACTCAACAGCTTCAAAGCCAAACTCGGACAGATAGGATATTAGGAGATCTAATTAGTAGTGGTTCTTACACAGACCATAGTCTTCTGAACCACTTTAAACCCCGTTAATAATAATAATAATATATTTTATCAAATGAAATGATAATAGATATAAAATAAAAATATGAAAATAAGTTTTAGAGAATGAATTAACTCGTTCAGTGTCACTTTCCCTGCAGACACAGTATTCCATGGGTTTCAGACGTTTCTTCCATTCATCTTTTGGCAGACTTTTTCCATCTTCCCCTGGTCTTAACACGCCACCGTCGGACATGGCTGTTGTGTTTAAAATTTAATAAATGAATATTTGGTTCATTATTTTTTTAAAGTAAATTTGTTTTCTAACTAATTACTAAACTGAACTAATTACTAAAGTTATATAAACAAAACAAAGTAAGAAACTCAAGGTAAGTACATTTACTAACATTTGCATTTTGATTTTATTTTACAATTTAATTTATGAAATTAATTAAATAAACCATAGGAAATTAAGAAATATCTCTTATTAAAACCTTTTATTGTTGGCGCAAAAACAACGATCTTATTACTAAATAAAATTCTCAAACTAAAATTTAACATATGACGGCGTGAAATCATTTAAAATTAAAGGGAATTTAAATCATAGCAACAAAAATGTCTAACCCGTATTATCGTTGGCCAAAGATTAAATAAGTAAATCAAGTGCCCGTTTAAAAGCGTTAACTTTATTGAAAACTTCAATACTTAATTACACTTCCAAAAAGGTACACATATTCGTTTGACAATTTTATTTTGTATAAATGTTCGTATAAACACACAACACATTCATCGAAGACGTAATAAGATATACACGTCAACGGCATCCATGTCCAATGTATCAAATCGTGAAACTTCAAGCACTACAATCAAAAATTACGATAAAAATAACTAAATAACGATACTAAAATGAAACAATTGTAGAATTAAGAAATAGCAGCATGTCTTGTTTTCCATAGGAAGATGTCAGAACCACAAGCAGTCAGCAGGATTGGTTTTGTAGGATGGTAACTTAAGGAATGAACTAACGTTTTTCCTTTACCGTGATCCAATCGACCTATCACGTCGGTCTGAGAATACAAAAATTATAAACTGGTTAAATTTCTTTTAGACGTGCAATAAAAAGAAAATTCTATCAGGTATTGAACCTTAATAAGATCCCAGATATATATCAAACCATCTTCTGAACCAGTTAGGACCTGCTTGTCATCACTACTGACTGCACTGTCGATTTTGTAGCCGACGCTTGTGTGGCCTTTGTACCTTTGAGAAATTAAAAATTATTTATTCATCAATTTATCTCATGCAAACATTTGAAAATAATAAAAATTTAAAAGTAAATTTAAATGCTACAAACTCGTTTAAAAGTTCTCCCGACTTCTTATCAAGTAACCTCAGAGTACTATCTGATGTATTTGTTAATATGCACTGGCCATCCATTGTCAGACTTACACACATCACTGGGGCTAAAATTAGTTTATCAAAACTTTAGGTTAGTGAAAAGTAACAAAAATTTAGTTTGAGGTAACTTGATAAGAAGTCAGAATAAAAATAATTAGAATATGTGATGAATAAATTAATTTAATAGTACAAACTATATATATATATATATATATATATATATATATATATATATATAGTTATATATATATATTATAACTATTTATTTATTTATTTGAAGGATAACCAAAAAAGATAAACTTGTAAATAAACTATCAATATTGTACCTCCTAGAAAGTCAGAGGTCATCTGGCCACACCTGAGGTCATATCTCCTCAAATGTTTGTCTGTGGAGGCAGTGAAGATCTCATGATCTGTACCAAGTATTGAGGAAATGCCATCTTTTGATTCATCCAATGTCTGTTAGAAACATGTGCGTGAGGCAATGGATAAAAATAAATTTTTGATATAAAACATAAAACTCAACAGTAGAACATTCTTAACCAAAGTTTTATTTACTCAGTTAATAATTATAATATAGAATATATAAAATTTTAAAATAATTCTTTAGAAATAATTTCTAAGCTATACATGAAATAAATGTAACTTGTATGGGTTCAAGCTTTCTACTTTTGGTGTCCCAGATCTGTACAGAGCCATCAAGAGAGCCTGACATTATGACAGCACCATCCTCATTGAAACTGACACAATCAACTTTTGCTGATGGGCAAAAATAACATTTATGTTCTAGAATTTTAAATGAAAAACAGTAACATGGAGTATAAAAACTAATATTGTAGGAGGACAGACAAATGTCATTGAGTTTTAAGAAGGCTGAACTCAATAAATAAAGTATGTACATATTAAATTAAAGATATGTTTCAGATTTTAAAATATGCATTATTCATTATGATTGCTGATTTACATACATCTAAACGATTTTTAGAAGTATGTGTAATTAATTATCATAATTATTTACCAGCATGCCCTCTAAACTTTCTCAACATCTTTCCTGTGGCCACATCCCACAGTATTACAGACTTGTCAAGACCCCCAGAACAGATCTGTGCATTATCACACGTGCTCTGGGCATCGAGAACTTCATTGCCATGGCCGACATAAGTTTTCAGGGCGATATTTTTGTGGGGGTTCCAGAGTTTTATTGTTCTGTCAGATCCACATGTTAGGCAATATTCACCATCAGCTGTAGTAGGTGTGGTGGTAAGTAGAGAATGTTGAAATGAACAATTGATTTTCAATTAATGCTTCATTTTAAGTTTTAAAGTTTTAATTTAAACATTTAAAAAAAAACTTTAAAAAAATGTTTAGGGATTTTCATTTTAGTACCAACAATTGAACCGAACAGCTCTGACCGCCTTTTGTTTGCAGTCAATGGACAGATGTAATTTCTCCACCGTCTCAAGTTCTGGCAACCGTTTTACGTCCATTTTATCATAAAATTATTAAAAAGATTTTTGCTACTTCGGAGGAAAATCAAATTAAAAACAAAAGACATCGGAAGGTAGCCATGCCATTTACATTGCGTTAAGCAAAATTATTTTGTCTTTGTAAACAAACATGGCTGCCAAAGTAGGCGATTTTGTGATGCCCGGTGATATAGCATGTGTTGATCAGTCCGGAGTTTGCTTGCTTGGTCCCGGATTGCGTGGAAAAAATGACATAATCTACGCTACCATACCCGGAATCTTAAGGGAAAACAAACCGGCGCTTTACTGGGTCGATTCCAGACAAAAACGAGTTAGAAAGATCATAATCGGTTTTTTAAATTTCAATTATAATTTCAATTATAATTATTATAATTATTTTTTAATTTAAAGAACATTGAAATAACTGGTTTTATTTAGACAAAATTTGTCTCTCTTTTTCTAATTCCATGCACCAAATTTAAATAGTACGTTCAAGCAGAGGGTGATCGCGTGTTGGGTGTGGTAACATCAAAACCAGGTGGCAACTACAAAGTGGACATTGGGTCACATGATCTGGCCGTCTTGTGTTACCTTTCGTTTGAAGGGTCATCCAAAAAGAACAGACCCAACATAGAAGTTGGTTTGAACTTTTGCTTAATAATTAAAATTTAAGTAATATGGTAGTATAATTAATAATATATATATATATAAATATTATATATATATATAATATTGGATTACTGTCAGAAATGCAATTATTGATGAAAATCACATGCTGTGTCTATTACCAACATATATATATATATATATATTTTTTGGTAACAGACTGTTGTTAACGCAACATTTCAACTCATATATATATATATATATATATATATATATATATATATATATATATATATATGAGTTTACTTGAAGTTCTGCGACCAACTGACTTAATCTAATCTAACATTCGAACAAGATCTCGAGCAGCAACTGCTCCATCTCTCTCGAGAATTAGAAGTTAAAAAGAATATAGTTCAAGACTTGTCGAATAATCGAAAAAATAACTACAAACATATTAACATCAAACATTCGGTTGAATTTATAGAATATTGTCAATATGTGGGTTGTATATACTATATTTTGACAAGAATTTTTTTAAACCTAATTCAGGTAGGTGATTTAGTGTATGGTAGAATTTCAATTGGAGATAATTGTTTTGAGCCTGAACTCGTCTGCATTGACAGCACAGGAAAGAGTGGAGGAATGGGTGTTATAAGCAATGGAGGCAACATGATAAGACTCTCTGTCAGCTATGCCAGAAGGTTGGAGATATTTTTTTTTCAAAATTCCATTCACCATTCAAAGTTTAATGACTATAAATGATAAAAATAATGTGATTTTGATTTGATCAGTTCTCACATTCATCATTTCAGATTATTATCAGCCAATGACAAGATCCTGAAAACCCTAAGCAACACATTCCAATATGAAATAACAATTGGAGAAAATGGATGGATCTGGGTCAAAGGTCAAGATGTTTTGAAAACTCTTTCACTCACTAGAGCTCTCATTGCCTGTGAAAAAACTAACTCAACGAATTTGAAAGAAATTATAAGGACAGCTTCAAATTTTCGATAATTTTTTTTTAGATAGTTTATTACAACTTTTATAAAAAATTTTTCACAAATGCCAAAAATAAATGTAAGAACTGTTGGATGAGTAAAGTAATGAATAAACAAAATTATTAACTATAAATGACGAACATAACAAGAGCAACATTAAAAAATATTAGTTCAGCACTCAGTTTCTGTAGACAAGAAAGTGTGGAGAGCCAGTGTAGGCGGTGGCCAAGCAGATGCCATCTGGGGTCGGATGAGAAAATGCAATCTGCTGTTTTGTTAGTGGGTTGCCCAATGAAAAGTGCCCTCTGAAATAAAAAAGAAAATTATGTATATTAAAATGCTTAGGTATTGAACACTATCATGGTTTAGATCTTTTGAACTGTGTAAATCAAAAATATGTTCAACTACATAACATAGTAAGTTTCTGAGACAAATCACACAATTATGTAAAAAAACATAAATTTCTAGTAAACATTAAATCAATGACTAATAGATCAAGTAGAAAATTTCAATTAAAAAACATTAAGACGTTTATAAAATTTATTATATTGGCTGGACCCAACCTAATGCATTCCTGACTTGAGGATATCACTAACCTAACTGAATTGAGCAATCTGGTGGCCACACCTTTCCTTCTGTCAGATTTTGAGACCCATATCCTGCTAATGCCGCATCTCACAGGTTCAGATATTGTGCTGCAGCAATAAGGTTGCTGATTGTGAACATTTCTGCTGTCATCATAAACACTGCCATTGTGCTTGCTATCATTGTTAGTGTCATTCTTAATGCTAGTGACATCATTATTGTTGTTAGTGTTATTGCTATTACTGTTGCTAATGTTTCTGTTTACCTGTTGTAGCTCGTCTTTTGGAGAGTCAACCATTCTGAATCCCTGATTGAAAAAAATTAAAAAATGACTGGCTACGCCCATGATTGCAGATATAAGAACACAAATTAAAAATGTACATACATATTCATGGTGCTGACCTGAGAGAAATAAATTCATTTGAGGTAAAATAGTTCTAAGTTAAAATAAAAAAACTAACGAATTGGATGGCTTGAACCTGGCAGAAGCCTACCACATGGTTGTTCCTTATGTACAGGAATGACTGTAAATGCATGCAAAACAAAAGACACATTGGATTTAAATGAGTTTAAAAAGCGAAATAAATCTTTTCATCTATAAAAAAAAATCTTTTCATCTATATAAACCATAAATTTATTTATCTCAATTACCATTATTCAGCTTTAATTCGCCCATTCACATTATTCACATTCAGCTTGAGTGGTTAAAAGAATACACAATTTTTTCAAAGTTTTATATTTTCAAAGTAAATTCAAAAGATAAAACAGTACATTTTATTTAGGATGATAGTTAGATGAGAATTTAATACAAAATCTGCTAAAAATGTCTAACTATCTTACACAAAATACTGAATTATTAACACTACTAAAAATGTTCAAACGGAATGTAGATGTAAATACACAAAGAAACAGCGTTATAAATAAATACAGGATGTTTAACCTAATACAGCAAGACTGTGTTGTATTTATAAGATATTATATATTACTGTTAAGATGTGTGTATATTTTGAACAGCCTGTACACATTCAACAGTAACACACCTTGAAAGGGTTATTGGATTGTTCATTAAGTACAAAGCCCAAATCAACATCCACATGTTTTCTAATTTGCTCAACCTGAAAAAGCCAAATGAATAATGAATAAATAGATGAGGAAAATTATAGAAATTAATAAAATTAAATTTATTTATTAATTTTAATCAATTGAAAAAATTTGAACAATAAAAACTCAGGGTAACATGGCAAAAAAATGATTAATATACAGACAAATGAAAAAAGAAATATTAAAAAAAAATGTAAAAATAAATCAATGGTCACTTTTAACATTGAAGATTTATCAGACTCAAGAACCATCACAATTATTTCACCATCTGGTAGGTTTTGTACAATTCTATGCCTTGATGTGACCTGTGTGTGTATATATAGAGAGAACTATTTAAAATAAAAAAACAATATGAAAATATTTTTAACATTAATCTGAATATAGCATGAAAAAATTAATTATTGGATGAATTTCCATTTTTAAAAAATATTAAACATTTTTGAATAAAAATTCAAAAAAAGCAGTAAACAAACATTAAACTTTAGAGCTGATAAGAAATTTTTATGAAATTTGGTATGGAAGAGATCATCTGAAGGCTGTATTTCATTGTAGGTCAACCCACAAACTGAACACTGCTTGGGCTCTTTGAGTTTCTGACCAAAATCCTAATTAAATTATATTTTAAAAAGTATCAGTCAAATAAATAGTGGTGAAACGAAAAAGTTAATGTATATCTCAGTTCATATCCATGTGATTAAAATGACAGGATGATTTAGTTCTCTAAATATTTAAGATCTTCTGTTTAAATAAAATGAATTCAAAGTTAATTGGGTTTAATTAAAATTTAATTTAAGCAATACTATTAACTAACTAGAGCCATTTGTCTGCATTTTACCTTGCAACTTTTGTCAACAGCACCTATCAATTTGTAGTCAAAATTATTAATCGAAATATTCATTGTTAAAGTGATTCAAAAAAAATAATGCAAGTAACTTTATCTACAATATATATAAAACTTTCTTTAATTAATTTAATTTTATTTACTAATTAATAAAAGTTTAATTAAATTAAATTAAAGCAAGTATGTACCTTTGTCGAAACTGGAGTCACATTTCCTATTTTTTGATGAATTTGTTGTTGACGCAGCATTCAACTTGTTGATGATGGAACCTTGGAATAGACGGCCAGTCCTGGAATAGGCACATCTCTTTTTAACTTTAGGAACGCTATGTAGGCAAACATCATTATCATTAAAACAATAACTAAAACAATTTAAATCAGCGTCAGCGTTGTTTTCAGGCAGTTTCAATTTTTTCTTGACATCCGGACTGACGGAAAATGAGCGTTTCCTAGCAGAAGCAGAGGGAGGCATAGTACTGGCATTTTCATGATCCTTGCTTGAGACTTCAACAACACAATCGTTCGTAATCGGACGTAAAATTTTTCGATTGTAAAACTTGAACGGAGTTATACTAAATGACATTATGTAATAAAAGTTATAAATTAGAAGAAATATTATTAATATTTATTTATATTGAACAAATTGAATTGCCGCTTTTTAAATTTAGTTTCAATTAACTTTTACACAAATTCTTTTCAATCAGGTTATTGAATGTTTTAAGATATTAAAAAATTTATGTTTGTCAATATAGTTAAAGCATAGTTAAAAATTTTGAATTAAAATTTTTTAAATTGTTTACATTTTAAAAAATTTATTTATTTATTTTTTCAAAATTAAAATTAACTGGAATCTTCATATTAATGTTAAAATTGAATTAAATAAATTCCATTCTACAGCTCTATAGTTTGCAGAAAAATCACCATTTTAAAAGTAAATTTTGTTTTAAAAGTAATGTTTACGTCGGAAAATTCGTTCCTGTTTTGCATTATTTTGAAATTATTCAAATTATAAAATGTTAAATGAATTTTGTAATCGTATTTTTAATTTTTTAACCCTCAATTGATTATATACAAAAAGTTGAACATTTGAAATTAAAATCATGATAATGGCCATTGGTCTGTTTTTCAATTACGGCTGCAAGAACATATGTTTCATTTTAACATTTACCATTTTTATTCTGCTCCTAATTATTGCTTCTCCACTGACTTCATCATCGACACCTGATGATGGCTCACAACCAACCAGTTGGGTCCACACAATACAAATGCCCAATGTAACCACAGACAAGGAAGATAAATATTTATGCATTGATTATGATTTCTCCATTAAATCAAAACATTTTTTGACTGGATTTGAAGCCAAACCGGATAATCCTAACGTCCACCACATGTTGTTATTTGCATGTTCTGGAAAAGCTCGAAGTTCAAAGGCATTTGAATGTCTTGGTGGATGTTTTTTAGAAAGAATTTATTTTGCCTGGGGTAGAAATGCTCCACCTACAAATTTACCAAAAGGTGTCGGCTTCAAACTAGCAACTGATGGCATCGACTTCCTACGTTACCAAGTGCACTACAAAACAATTGTCAACACGAGTGATCAATCAAGTTTGAAATTAACCTTCACTACAGATCCACAACCATACACAGCTGCTGTATTACTCATGCTCAAAAATTTTCTCAAAATTCCAGCTCATACAAAGTTAACGATTGGAAATGTGTCCTGCAGGTATAATTTACAGGCCACTATGTACCCCATTGCATTCAGAGTTCACGCTCACATGCTCGGCAGAGTGATTAGTGCTTATGTTAAGAAGAGCTCTGGGTGGAAGTTGATTGGCAAGGGCAATCCACAGTGGCCCCAGGCTTTCTGGCCCACAAATGATAAAGAATTGGTCATAGAAAATGGAGATTTTATTGCTGCCAAATGTGTTTATAATTCAGAACATTATGATGTCGATGTGAACATTGGCTCCACACACAATGATGAGATGTGTAATTTTTATCTTATGTACTATAAAAATTCATCTGATTCTGGTGAAGTTAATTTTTGTGATAAAGATGAATATACAGATATTTCTAGAGATGTACCAGGTTTCGCCTTAGAAGAACTACCACCCAATCCTGATTTAGAAGATGTAGGTGAAGGTCACAAACATCACCACCACCACGTCCAAAGCAACATATCTACTGAGGCCCAATTAAACATTTCATTGAAACCTGCTTCAAACTGGCCAATGTTAACGAATGGCATGGAGCTTGGTGAGGTCACTGGCCTGGCAACTGATCGATTTGGCTTTATGTATTTGTTCCACAGGGGTAGCACTAAATGGATGTCTAACTCTTTTGATGAGAACTTCATATACACCGGCAGAGATCAGCCACCAATTGAAGATAACACCATTCTAAAAGTTAATATATCATCTGGCGAGGTTGTTAAAATGTTTGGAAAGAATATCTTTTACATGCCCCACGGAATATTTGTTGATCACGAGGGAGCAATATGGCTGACTGATGTAGCCATGCACAATGTCTTCAAGTTCCCTACAACTCTTGAAGACAACCCACAAGCATCACCCTCCTTAATATTAGGTGAGAAATTCATTCCTGGACTCGATAACGTTCACTTTTGCAAACCAACTGATGTCGTAGTGGCCCCAACCGGTGAGGTGTACGTAAGTGATGGCTACTGCAATTCGCGGGTGATTGCATTCGATCGATTCGGTAATTTTTTGAAGGTATGGAGGGTTGGAGAGGACGAAAACACGTATTATCTGCCACACAGTATCTCAATGGATACTCAAACTGGGACGATTTTTGTAGCCAGCAGATCGAGCCATAGCTTGTACATCTACTCAGTAGCCGGAGATTTTAAGAAGAAGATAACATCTGATGATTTTATTCCAGAACTTTTTTCAGTGGCTTACAATCAGCACAGTGATAAGTTATTTTGCTTGAATGGAAACCTTGTAAACTTCTCGTACATTTACGACTTGCATGTTGCTGTAGTTGATAAAGACAGTGAAATCATTCTGTCAAAATGGAGTTTGCCAAATGTCACATCTCCACAGGGCTCCACTCACGACATTGCCGTCAGCCATGATGGGAGAAATGTTTTTGTGGCTTATGTGGGCAAACCGGGCTATGTATACAAATTTGAGGATTTGTCAGGTGAAAAGTTTGAGTTGAACCAAAAGTCTGTGAAGGAACTTCCAACCTACCATCGCCACCTGATCAGTAAAGAGATGTCTACTAATTTTTTTGATGACCCACTCAGGTACAACATCACTACAGTGTCCCTTATACTCCTGGGCTTCTTGATCATCCCAATCTCCATCCTAATCTGCGTGACTTACTATCTGAAGAGACGGAAACGGAATCAGCATTCGTATTCCCATCTGGAGGCCGCACACCAATCAAACAGGAGGCTAGCCAATAAGAATAAGCCGGCCAGTTTAGTGAAAAATTTCGTGAAAGGTAAGATGCAAGAAAAAAGTTTGCTGAATGAAGAGGAGCTGAGAAGGCTGGAGAGTGATTCGGAGGAGGAATACAAGATACCGGAAATTGAGGCCAACAAAATGTAACGTCATACCCGAAGTTGATACCAACGAAAGGTATCATGATACTCGAAGTTGATACCAACGAAATGTAATGTTGATACTAACAAACTGTAGAACATCAGTTTGAATGGATGTTATATGTTATGATTTGTTGGCAATGAATTGTTGGTATTATTTGTTTTGTTCGTTTTTTTAGGGTGATTTTATTTGTGATTTTACATACACACACACGCACACACACACAACACACACACACACGCACTCAGACATGAACACGCATACCTAGATACGATCTATGTTTGCGCATGTACATATTCATCTCGTATACCTTATTTAGTTTTTCAATTTTTTTAAAATTAGATTTAGCTTTTTTTTTGACAATTTGGCAGAGGTATTTTATTTTAGTTATATTTTTCAGAAATCTCTCTATTATTTATAATCTTTGTCGTTATTATGTTACATTTCGTCATCAATATTATTTTAAATGATCATCATAATCATGACTTCCTATATTCGTATTCACGTATATTTTTGGTTCTATTATTTATTTTGTTACCTTCTTTCGGATAATTTCTTGAGTTTTGTGAAAATATCTACATCTAATATATCATTTAGTGTGTGCGCGCGTGTACATGTGTGTGTGTGTGTGTGTGTGTGTGTTTGTATCCATATATATCTGTGTATATTATATTTATGTGAATTGTTTTCCTTGTGTGCTTCTTTTGAAAAATTTTATATACTTTTTGTAGGATGGCGAATTCCAAGAATATCTATTTAAATTTTTTCTTACTAGCCAGAACACTTCAATTTCATTACGTCAAAATTATGTTTTTATCACGATATATCATTCCTATTTTGTCTTATTTGATGTATACAGCACACGCACACACACACACGCATGCACACACACACGCGTCATCATGTTTTTATTTATTTCGTTTAACTCCAACCAATCAACCAACCAGCCAGTCAAGGGATTGTTACATTTTACATTGGCTACATTTTTCGGATGTATCTATTTTCTCCGTATATTTGTCTAATTTTTCTTTTTACCTAAACATAAACTATATTTCTCCGTATGTATTTTTCATATTTTTTGTATGTATTTATTGTTTTTGTCAATTTGCTTTGCTGTTTTCCGAGCGTATTATTAACGCCGACTAAAATGATTGTAAATATACAATATATTTTTATGTGCGTGTGCATGTGAGTGCGTGTGTGTATACGAGTGTGTTTGTCTGTGTGTTTGTCTGTGTGTTTTGTAGTAAGTGTGTGTGTGAGTGTGTGTGTGTGTGTGTGTGTGCGCGCGCGCGTATATATACATATAGGTATGTGTATGTATATATGTATCTGTCTTTCAATGTACTACTACATTTCTCCGAAAGGTGTCGTTAATAACTATTATTCCTGATGAACTAATTGCTTTAATATGACTCAATGCTGTAGCTTCGAATGTTGTTCTGTTCTCAATAAGTTATTGCCATTTGGACATTCTATTTTAAGTTTTACATACTTTTTTAACAGTTTAATTTCTATTCAAATGTGACTAATTAGGTTTCTGACGTAACCAATACAATTATTAATCACATCATTGAATAGTAATTACGTTACATATTAGTAATCAATTATACATACACATTACATTACGTATACATTAGTTTACTGGCGTAATGTTTATCTTATTATGTTGGTGTAATTAATTTGGAATAATTTTGTATCATTAGATGGTTAATAATAGAAGGATTTCCTATAAAGACTCTTCAAATTAATTGCGTTATCATCAATCTCTATTAATTGTTCATTAAAGATAACTGTGTTTTTGAATTAAAATCCAATTTTTTTCGTTAAAAATCATTTATTTCGAAGGCCTAAAATAGAAAATTATAAGTGAATTCCTATTCTTGTAATAAAACAAAATGGTTACAAAACAACGTGAAAAACACAGAACAGACATTAAGTGATTGGCTCTGTTGAACGTACGCATATATTAATATAGATAAATTGAACTATAGATTAATTAATGGTTAATAAATTTGATATGATTAGAAATTTTAATTAATTAGTTAATTAATTATATATCACCAAGCTATCAGGATAGTCCATACTCGTAGTAGCTATCTAATTAATTATAAAACATCCTCTCGATTAAACAATGCTAACATCAACACTAGTAACAATTCTATACTATCGTTAGTAACTGGACTCTTGATTGTAATAATTCTGTGGTTCTTGGTTGTAGTAACTTTGTGGCTGTTGGTTGTAGTATCCGCTGTTAGGATCGGATTGACCGTAATAACCGTTATCTCCATACGGCTGGTCGTTGTTGTAGTAGTTGTTGGAGTCATGCTGCGGCTGTGAGTAGCCACCGATGTCCCTCCTACCTCCGAAGGACATGCCGCTCTGGTTGGCACCGTACGGGTTTCCGTACTGCAAGTTGACCGCCGATGCTCCTTCCTTTGAAAGTTCGTCCACTCTGATGTCCCCACCGTGACGGACACCTCCGAATGACATTCCCGTCTGACTGGCTCCCTTGTTTGATCCCGCCTGCAATCCTATCACTCCCGCACCTTCTTTCGATAGCTCGTTCACCTGGTACAATTTTATTTTAGACATAATCACGGTAATTCGTTTGAACTAATGATTGATTTAATTTGCGATTGATTAATGCAAAAATTATTATTCTCAACGGACGTTTATGGAATCCATTTTAGTTGAGAATCAATTTGTTTCATCTACTGACTGACGTAGTAATTAATTAAAAATTAAAAAACAAATGAAATAATGTTTATTTTTTCAAACTTCTTCAAAAAACAGAAATAAAAAAAATTTGCCTTGATGTCGCTGACGTGACGAACGGCCCCGAAACTGATGCCCTTCTGGTTGGCGAATTTGTTAGTTCCCATCTGCAAGCCAATCACGGAGGAGCCATCTTTTGATAGGTCATCTGCTCTGATGTCAGCTGCCAAGTTTAATTACAACAAATTTTGCATCTATTGTTTTGAATAACTTGAATTTTAAAAGTTTTTCAACCATCCATCAACTTACCAACATGACGAACTGCCCCAAAACTCATTCCTGTTTGACTGGCAAACTTGTTGCTGCCCATCTGCAGACCAATCACAGACGATCCTTCTTTCGTGACGTCATCTGCTCTAATGTCGGCCACGTGACGAACGCCACCGAACGTCATGCCTGAAAAGAAATTGTTCGTCTTCACACGACAATTGATTAGTTTAAGAGAGTTGTTAAGTTAACATGGGCCATTTCAAATCACGCTGCATTATCGTACAAGTACCTGATTGGCTAGCGAATTTGTTGGTACCCATCTGAAGACCAATAACGCCCTGTCCTTCTTTTGTCATGTCGTCTGCCCTGATGTCAGCCACGTGACGAACTCCTCCAATCCTCATTCCTGATTGGGTGGCGTATTTGTTAGTACCGGCCTGCAGACCAATCACGCCGTGGCCCTCTTTCGTCATGTCGTCTGCTCTGATGTCTGCTGCGTGTCTCACTCCGCCCATCGTCATGCCAGACTGAGAAGCGTACCTATTCAAATTTAATCAAGTAAGAAAATTAAAATTTGTATTTCTGACGTGAATGCTTACCATCTATAATTACATTAAAAGTGACAAAGCGTGACAATTGAAATTGTAAATCCATCTAATCACTTGTTGGTTCCTGCTTGCAGCCCGATTACCCCGTGGCCCTCCTTCGTCATGTCGTCAGTTCTGATATCAGCCACGTGACGCACGGATCCAATCCTCATTCCTGATTGGGTGGCAAACTTGTTGGTACCAGCCTGTAGACCAATCACGCCCTGGCCCTCCTTAGTCATGTCGTCTGCTCTGATGTCAGCAACATGTCTAACTCCGCCCATCGTCATTCCTGATTGGGTGGCAAATCTATTGGTCCCTGATTGAAGGCCAATGATCGTATGCCCCTTTTTCAACTGTTCCACTGTCCAACCACGTTGGTTTTTCTCGGCTGGCTTGGGACCAATGACAGGACCCTTGAAGCCGTTACGCTGGCACTGGTGAGTGAAAGTAAGTTTACGTGGTTTGCTTAGTAGTAGGTCGAATAACCTCAAAATTGTGCAGTTATTATTAAATGGTTGAAATGAACAGTTGAATATTTGCAATTAAAAATTGAAATAAAATGAACATTAGTTCATTTATTTACAAAGGAGCGAAAAATTTTGTAATGAAAAAAACAGCGTAGAGTGCACCTCACTGCCCAGTCCCTGGATGCAGGCGAGGACCTGGGGCATGTTCCTACCCTCGAAGAGATCCACAGTCTGAAAAAGGTTGGTGTGAGGTACTCCGTAGTTTTCGCAAAAGTTCAGAAAGTTTTGAATGTTCTCCATCTGATAGGGTTTTCCATTAATCGGAATGTTCATTGAGACAGCGTAGTACAGCGTTTAAATAATGTAATTACATACTAACGACAATAACAATGCGTTAAATAATATTTTGGTTATTTGAAAGATTTGAAATGTATTTAACAAATTTTCGTTTAAAATATTAGAATAACAGTTTTTTTTCCAGGCAAATAATGAATATTTATTATCAAAACGAAACATTCGAGAAATTCACATGATATAAATTTTAAAAAAATTAAAAAACTGACAGAACCTAGACAAGACGAAATTTGTAACCTGTTTGAAAGCAACATCGCCTTTATTGGGTTTCAGGATCATTTTGGCAGCCGGTGGCGGGCAGTATTCGGAGTTCTGCTGGACAACTTTTGCCAAACTGCATTTTTGTTTGTCTTGTTTATAAATGTTGTTTGTTGTGTAGCTGTTGTTGTTGTTGTCATGTTATTGTATGTGTAGAAATTTGTTTAGATGTGGATTGGTCTTTTGGTATGGAAGCAACAGTATGGTAACTGCGACAAAAAGTAAAAAGAAAGCCAAACATAACAAACAATAAAAAATATAATAATATAAATAATATATTTATTTATTATTTTAGATTGTAATGTTATAATTACTTGATGAGGGCCTGGCCATCCGATAGAGCCCTTCCAAAGTTGATCATACCATCGGGCAGGTTGATGTTGAGAATCTGACGGAACCATTCAATGACCTCTGCTTCTGCCGCCATGTCGTACTTGGCGGCCAGCTGATTGGTTGGTTGGTGGAATGAGTGATTGTTTATTGGTCGGTTGGGTGGTTGAGTAATTTTTGGTTGGTCAGTTGGTTGAGTAAGTAATTGTTGATTGGTCGGTTGGTTGAGTGATTTTTGATGGTCGGTTTTTTGGTTGAGTGAATGTTGATTGGTTGGCTGGTTGAGAGGTTGGTTATTGAGCGGTGAGTTAGTTGTTTTTGATTGGTTAGTTATGTTTGATAAATTGATTTAATTAGTTAGTGGTTAATTAGATGGTTGATTAATTATTCTCAAATAACAAACAAATAGTTGTGTACTACATTTTATGGATAATGTAATTGTTTGATTGATTAGCTAGTTAAAGCTAATTGATTAATTAACGGATTAATAAATTAATTGACTGACCGATTAAAAATAAATTGATTTATTACATAAATGGCTAAACTTAAATTTTTGCTCTATTGATTGATCAATCGATTGATTGACTTACTGATTAATTGATGAAAAGATAAGAGAATGACAAAAATGTATACATATATATATATATAAATTATCTATAAAAAGTGCCCAAAAAATTTCCTAACTTTTCCTCTGATCAGGACCATGTCCCCACCGGCTTCTGCGCGTCCTGACATCTTTCGAAATTATTTTTTTGTCGTTGCAAGAAGAAAAATAAGTTATAATTGTTTAGAAACCGGACGGCAACAGTTAGCAAATTCAAACCAACGGATTTTTATTATTTTTATAAAATTATGAAGTAGCCAAAAAGCTGTAGCTGTTATCCAATATTTGATAGACCAGTAGACTTATTACTATTATTATTGTTATTATTATTGTTGTTGTTGTTGTAGATTATAATAATGATGTTGTTGTTATTGTTAGTTACTGATATATGTAACGGTAGATGATGATTTAATATTGAAAAATATACCTGACGAGAACTTCTAGCTTAAACGAAATTATGGATAATTACGGATAACAATATTAATTATTATTATAATTATTATATATTATTAGTATTACTATAATTTTTTCTTGTAATTTTTAAACAACCAAGAAATTATTTTTCATTTGCAACGCAACAACATCAACAACAACAAAAGGAGAGACTACGATGTGTTGTGAGGAAGACGACGACGACGAGTACTCTACAAATAATTAGAGATAGTGATGGTGATGAAGATGATGATGAAGGAAGATGATGATGGAGAAAGAGAGAGAGAGAGAGAGAGAGAAAGTATAAGAAAAAAAGAAGAAATATATGACAATAATGATCCAAAATAATAAAATTATGCTTACAGATATAATATGCTTACAGATATAATATGCTTAAATCGTACAAAAACACTTTTTAATACTATAGTGTATGTACAACAGTGTACACCAAAAATACAAATATATATATATATATATATATACATATATATATATATATATATATATATATATATATACATACACGCATACATACATACATACATACATACATACATACATACATACATACATACATACATACATACATACATACATACATACATGCATACATACATACATACATACATACATGCATACATAAATATATATATATAATAAATAACTGAAATAACTTGTTTGCTGCACTCCCAGTTATTCAAGTTTGCTTTCATTCAAGCAAATGCTGGGTGATGCTTGCAAAAGTTCATCATATGCTGCAAAATAACTTTGTACGTGTGTGCGTTCGTACATGTGTTTGTATGTTTGTTTGTTTGTGTGTGTGTGTGTGTGTGTGTGAGTTCATTTTATCTATATATGTTTGTGTATCTTACCACTGTTTGCAAGTTGTGAACAACATGATATTTTTGTTATTATCATTGGTATCATAATATTATTATTGTTATTATTAATAGTAGTAGTTGTTGTAGTTATAGAAGTAGTAGTTGTAGAATTACAATAATTAATTGACTGGCTATTAATGAAATTATAAAATCCTAAAAAATGATGACGATGACAATGATGATGATGAGGAGGAGGAGGAAGAGGAGGAGGAGGAGGATGCTAATGATGATGATAGCGATGATGATGATCAGTAATCGAAAAGAGAGAGAGGAAAAAGAAAGAACAAGAGAAGAGAGAGAGAGAAAGAGAAATACATTCACATGTTGTTGCTAGTACGTTTTCTATAAATATTTTTAGTTACCTATTCCAAAGGATGGAGATGCACTTTTTCATGTATTTGATTCATCTTTCATATTTATTTTCTGAACGAAAAAGTTGGAACGAATGAAAAATGAAAGCAGGGAAATGGAAAAATAAAGAAGATGGATAAAAGAAAGAGAAAGAGAGAGAAAGAGAAAGAGAAAAAGAAAGAAAGAGGAAGAGAGAGAGAACGAACGAAGGAAAAAAATTTGATGGAAAATCAGAGAAACAGTGAGAGAATAATTATATAACCCAGTATTTTTAAAATATGATTGATGAAAAAAAGAATAAAAGATAAGAGGAAAAAGAGAAATGAGAGGGAGAGAGAGTAAGGGAGAGAGGGAGAGAGAGAGAGACTGAAGCAGTGAGAATATTAGAAATAGATGACGCAAAAGAAATTCTTGAAATTCCATTGAATGAAAGAATGAATGAATAAACGAATGAAGACTGACCAAACGGTTTAACAAAAGAAAGAACGTAGATAGATGGATGGATGAATGGACGGATGGATAGATGGGTGGACGGATGGAAGAGAAAACATGACGACTGCTCTTATATTAAGTGAAGTGAAGTGGAGAAACGAAACAAACCAACAAACGACGAACGAATGAATCAACGAATGAATGTATGAACAAACGAATGAATGAACGAATGAGTGTATGAACAATGAATTAATGAATGAATTTTTATATAAAAAAACCAATTTTGTATAATTTTCATTACATCATAGGAACAAGACCTTTTGTGAAGCACTAGTATTTATTTGACGCGAAAAATTTCAATTTTATTTCAAATTTTTTTAAAAATACATCTATAAATAAATATAATTATTTTTGTACAAAATTATATATAAAATATATAGCCAACTATATTATATATATATATATATATATATATATATATCATACGATATAAAAATATATACGGTGTACACAAACACACACAGACACAATCAAACACACACACACTAACAAGCACACACACATATATAACATATAACATATATACATATATGTATATAACATAACATTAAGCAAATCATTAACAACATTAGATAACGTTAAAAAAATTTGCTGTAATATTCATAACTTGGTTATTCTTGGACTAATGTACACACACACACGCGCGCGCGCACACACACACACACACACACATATATATATATACATATACATTGTATATGTATATAGTTAATATTGATACACTATTCATTATCCACTATTACTACTACTAACATTATATTAAATAATAATAACAACAATAACAATAATAATAATAAAAATTATAATAATAATAGTATTAATAATAAATGATTTTATTTCAAAGATGAATTAAAGAATGGATGATCCGTAAGGCTTGAGTTAAATTCAATGATTTCTGAGGTATGTAAAAGAGATATATTTTATTTTCTAAAAATAAATAAGACGCAAATCAATAAAAAATTCTAATTAATTAATATATAAATTTTAATTTAAATAATTGACTGGATGTAGAAAATAATAATTATAAGTTTGCACATTTGAACGTTTGAATGAAAACACACAATAAGAAATTTTTTTTCCATTCGTATAAAATTCCACGCGAAAATCCACGAACGCATCACAACGCACGCCTCAAAAATCACATTTTCAAGATGATTTTGGAATAATTTGTTAATAATTTCAATAAAAATAAATAAAATTGTCATTAATAATTTCGCTTTATTCGTCATTCTTTTACTAAATTTTGATATGATCATATACATATGTGTGAGTTCATATAACTGTGGCTATCAAGCAAATGTAAAATGAGTGAGTATATCTGAATGACGGCCTTTGTGTTTGAAACCGGGTTCATTGTTTCGATTTTTCAATCAATCAATTAGTTTATAAATCGCTATTTTTGCAATGTTCAACAGCGCCCCGGAGTAAATTTTGTAAACAGATGGGTCTTGAGATCCGCTCTGAAATTCGTAAGTGAGGGAGAGGTAGTCAGAGAAGAAGGTAGAGAGTTCCAGAGATTTCTTTTTTGTGTTTATTTTGACGAAAACGTTTTTGGATGTGATGACGTAATCATTACCAGAGCAAGCATCGTCATTATCTTCATCATCGTCATACTCATCATCATCATCAAGTCGTCATCATCATCAAGTCATCATCATCATATTCATTATCATCCTTGTCTTCTTTGTCATCATTAATTCAAAACCATGAAATGATTAATTAAACAATTTGTGAAATCAGCCAAATCGGAATTAAAATTTACATTTTTCAAATTTAAAAATGGAATGTAAAGCATTTTCATCAACTTTGAAATTATGACAGCCATAAGATCAATTTGACCGACACTATGAATAATATTCAATATAAAAATATATAATTAAATACATTATGTGTATATAATGGAGTAATGGAGTAAGAGAACGAGAGAAAGAGAGAGAGAGAGAAAAGGAAAAAGAAAGAAAGAGAGAGGGAGAGAGCGTTGGGGTGAAAATAAATAACTCTAAAAATATAAAGTTCTCCATAAATATAATTAGCCTTGTGATTACCAGGCTGGTATCAAGTGACAGCGTGTTAGATTTGGGGATACAGACAGATATATGCATGAACGGATGGCTGTACAAAATTAACCTCATTAATTTCATTTAAATCAAAAATTAATAAATAAATATTGATATACACATATATATGAATCTATGAATAAATTACTGTTATTATCATAATTATTAATATTTATAATTATTGTTATTTATTTTTAGCTTTTGAATCTTTAAGTTCAAATAGGAAAATTGTGATTTAGATTTAGTACAAGGAAATCTATTGAAGCTACTAATATGCAACTAAACACTTACATGCAAACCCATATATCTGTACATACGTAAATAATTAAGAAATAGAGAGAAAGTGAGAGAAGAAGAAAGAGAGAGAGAGAGAAAAAAAAAGAGAGTGAGTGGATTGGACTGGCACACGCAACTTTGCCATCATCATTTTCCTATGGTAATGTTCATCCATCCGTTTAATTTTTCCATTAATATTGATTAATATTTGTATGTATACAACATACCGTACGTACGTACATACATACATAAAAACATACATACATACATACAATTCAATTTAATACACACACACACAAACACACACACACACACATGAATACGCACACTTGAAATTATCACGACAACAGTACATTAACCAGTGGAACAGATGAACCATATCAAAAAGTCCAATAACATAAACACAAAAACAACAAAAACCCCCAAAAAACAACATCAACCTCATCATCATCAACAACAACAAAGACATCATCATCATCAACAACAACAACATCATCACCATCATCAACAACAACAACATCATCATCATCGCCATCATCAACAACAACAACATCATCATCATCAACAACAACAACATCAACAAAGACATCATCAACAACAAAGACATAAAAGATCGCAAGTAAGCAATTTTCATTCCAGCACAATCGGTCACTGTCCAAACATGGCATCTGGCCTCTTTAATCACGCACGCCCGACACTATTTCCGGTCACGTGAACATGACGTCATTTCCGCTTCTTGCATGCGCGCCCTTTCAAAGTCATTTCTTTCAGATATAAATATTCATTCTCTATAGTTAAAACGCTGACAAAAGACACGTACGTCTGCATTTATCTATTCAAAACGTCAAAAAAACAACGACAACTACTGCAGCAAAAACAACTACAACAACAATAATAATAATAATAATAATAATTATCTCATCTCTGATTGGACAGGGCAATTAGTGACGCATCACTTGCCACTGACCAACTGCACATACGGACATGACACTCGTCTGTTTCTGCCGTTAAACTCTTCAATGTCCAAAAATGTTGCGTTGCTATTGTTATTATTATTGTTATTGGTTTTATTATTATTACTACTACTACTACTACTACTATTATTGATTTTATTGTTACTGTTGTTGCTGTTGTTAGTAGAATTATTGTTATTGTTATTTTTAGCGGTAAAAATGTTGTTTTTGTTGTTGTCTCCATTGTTATTTTGACTCGAGGAGGTCGTATGTTCAAACTGATCGCAATCGACTTCGTCACTTTCTACCAGGGCACTCGTAGATGCCGATGACGAATGAAAACCGAGATTTCTGTTCATCATAAGACCCGAAAATGGCTGCTGTTGTTGCTGCTGCTGCTGCTGCACCACATGCAAGCATCCATCAAACAAATCCTCATCTTGAAAGACCTTTTCTCCGTTTTCATTCACCACGCAAAGGGCCGGATAGCAGCTGTCGATTGAGGCCCCAACGCCCAATTTACGGTGCACCATTGACGCGTTTGAATTCGGATAGTGGCTGGGACCGCTACCGTAACCGCTAATCATGGTGGTCGGTATGAGGTCGGATTGCGTCGGAGCGACTACTCTTTGTCGGTCGATTAACGAAATGGATTGGTTGCGTCTTAATGGATGGAGGTAGTGTGCTGTTGTGGTCGTTGTAGACATCGAAGAGGATGGCTGAGTAGAAACTGCTGGGACTTGAAGGAAGGAAGATGACGATGAAGATAATGCGTTTTTGTTGTTGTGGTTGATGATGATGTTGTTTGTTGTTGTTGTTGTTGCTGTGGGAAGGATGCTTTCATTGCACGTAATCGTTCGCCGGAAGTTGGCTGATTGGAGGAACGCGAAGGAATGCTTCTTTCGCGATGCCATGGAAAATAAATGTCCGACACTTCCGCTTGTGTTCATGCATCCTATCGAATGAAATTAAAGAAGACGGTGGTGTGATGGAGATGATGATGTGATGGAGAGAGAGAGAGAGAGAAAGAGAGAGAGAGAGAGAGAGAGAGAGAAAGGAGATGATGATGTGATGGAGAGGTTTGTAATTGTACTATCAAATGCTGAGAGAGAAATGTAGATAATTGGAATGATTGGTCGTCTTTTTTAATGGCTAAGATTACGATGTCGGTGCTGACGTTTTTATCGCAATTGTTTACGTCAATATCAATATTATCAAGCGCGCCGTTGTGGTCGTGAATGTTTTTCTACATTTAAAAAAAAACTTCAAATGAAAAAAGGAAAACCAAAAAGCGAAACAACAAAAACAAAACAACAAAAGCCAACCCAAAAAAAAAAAAATTTAAAAAATTTGAAAACTAAAAAAACCTTTAACATCTGCCCCATCCATGTTGTTAACATTAGCGCGACTACTTGACGAATTCTCTTTAATAGTGGGCAGCTGCGTTTGAGTTCCACCGCTACTGACGCTACCACCAGAGCTTGCTAAAAAAAGAAGCGAAGCACAGCTGGCTTTGTGGCCTCCAAGACCGTTACTAGTGGTGTGCGAGTGGTGTTGGTGATGTTTGTTGCTGTCTTTTTGCTGTTTCAGCTTGTTGGCTATATCACGCTTTAAACTTCGGTACGTGTCTCGGCTTGATCGTTCGCGAAATACCTGAAATTCTTGCAGGTATTTGTTGATTTGGACGTCTTCGAGTACCTGAGCAGGTGTGTATGTGTGTGTGGTGTGTGTGTTCGTTAGTTTTTTTGTTCGTTTGTGTGTTTGTTCGTTTGTGTATTTGTTCGTTTGTGTGATTTTTGTTGTTTGTTTTTTTTTTAATTTTGATCACCGTAAGATTTGATGATAACAAATATTGGAAGTTATATTTTTATAAATAAAATTAGAAAATCAACAACAACAACACTAACAACCACCGTCATCACCAGCAACACAAACAACAACAACAGCAACAAAATGAAAAAATCAACTCCGCCAACAACCAGCCATTCCTAGAACGGCATTCAACAAATTTCCAGAAGATAAACAACGAGAACAATGGCGATAGTAATAGGATGAACCCTACACCAGCCAGCCGACCAAACGCATTCAATAAAAAGTCATCGTAAACTAAGCAAACAAACAAACAACTTAGATAATTAGATCAACAAATACAACAACAACCACAAATATATCAACAACAGCAAAGACAGCAACAATTACAGAGCAACAACAACCCACCAATCAGCCAACTAA